>NC_134080.1:46992369-47334132 GCF_000715075.1 Nicotiana tabacum | reverse complement strand
TGGGCTAGGTCCAAAATTAGGCCTAAAGATGGGTTGCTCGAGCCCAAGCTCTATTCTTTCGCTGCGAACGAGATTAAAAATACGGGCCCATTTGTTAATTATTCCTACTATTCAAATAATTATTAAAATAAAACTAACCATTAAAATAAATCTATTTTTGGTATTTTCAAATATCATATTAAAATAAAAATACGATACTATTTTTGCATATATTTTTTTTAAAGTTTTTTTTTTAAGATTAAAAATGACTACAAAACATTAATGAACCTATTTTTGTATTTTTTGTTTTCTTATAATAAAATAAAGTAAAAGAGTCAAAATTACTCAAAATATCTATATTATTCCTAAATTAAATATTTTACGCTAATATATAAGAAATCTTGGGGGGGGGGTCAAAAATCACATGTCTACAATATCGACACTGTTTAATGATTATTGGGGGTTTGGTGACCCGAGCGGATCTTTCGTTGCTTGGTATGTTAGATTTTGGATGTGATATTGGGTTCATACTAGTTGTCTCCGTGTTGTGTCATTTTGGACTATTGCACTAAGGCGGCGCTATTGGCTATGCCAGAAATGTCACGGATTGAGCGGCGAGGTTCGACGGATTATGTCCTATTGAAGTGGTTTTATATTTTGAAGACCCAGCGGACGGCTGGGAAGGATTGTTTTTCTTAGTTGGGTTTTCGTGATATATGTCAGTGCAGAGGCTCCTACCATTGATTTAGTTCCGGTGGTGAGGGAATTTTCGGATATGTTTCTTGTGGCCGGACATGTCATCGGGAAAGGTTGTTGATTTCAATATTGATTTGATGTCGGGCGTCATATCGTATGGCACCGACAGAGTTAAATGAGTTGAAGAGCAGCTCTAGGATTTTTGTGATAAGGAGTTCGTTGGCAGACCAATGTGGATGTGTGTTCTAATTTGAGCCAGCTTGGTTGGCTCTGAATTGTACTATTGAGGGGTATGTTGATTCAATTGTTATTGAGCTTATTAGTAATTTGGAGAGATCCATGAGTTGCCTTTCTGTGTTGCGAGATGTTATGATTTGTTGGTTATGGGCACATATGGTGCGGTTCTATTGGGGTTTCATGGTGGAAGTTGAGCGGGAAGAGTGATTGGGTATTGCTCGGTGAATGGCGTATCGGTTACGTCCTTTCGGGTTATTGTGGTGTATGTTATTTGCTTCACCGTGGGTATGATGATTTGCTTTGGTTCCAGACATCGAATTGTGCGTGGTTGTCGATTTCGAGCATAGTGACTTAAGGCGGCTCATGTGGAGCAATGTTGGATAGGATCGCACATCGCATTATGAGGAGGTATGACCTTGCGGGTTAGATTCGTGTGTTCTGTTCCTATGATGTGAGACGGGTTCTCAGCCTTGTGTTGTGGTGGTAGTGGTGAGCTTGAGGTATAGCTCTTTCATTTGAGTCATTTCATGATTTGAGTATGTTTGGACCGTTGCTTATTGGTGCGCGTATTAGGTAAGTTGTGGCTTAGGCCTATGTTGATGTGTCATGTCACCAGAGTGGTGTTTTGGATTAGAGGAGATTGTTGGGATCATTAATGAATATGAACAAACTCGATTTCATCATGTTGGAAGGATAGTATCGAGCTTCGGTTCAAAAATTTGCTGTGGTATTTTCCAAGGAAGAAGTGGTTTCATGAATGGTTGATCTAGGAAATGGTTATGGCTTACATGTCTTAGTGATCATTGGCAGTATATGAAAGTGTTGGGATAAGACTTTAGTTGATATGAGTTTTTCTATCGGTATGTGGATGTTGTGTGTAGCTGCTGTGATTAGAAGTTATCACTACAAGTATTGAGTTATGTGGTATATCATGTGATTGCACCAGATATAGCATATATGGGTGATTACAGCTTGTTCGGGCTTATTCGGAAAATAGATGTGAGATTATGATCTTGTGAATGATTTCAGAAGAGGAAATGTGGTTCCATGGTTTATGGACTAGGATGAATTGTGAAAATTCAGTTATATTGTGTTATCGAACCTATGTGAGATAGGGTGACATGGGATCACCCCCGGGCATATGCATGGTAAGGTTATTCAGCGATTGGTTGGCTTTTAGAACAGCTCTGGGCACGTTCGCGGACGAACGTATGTTTAAGTGGGGGAGGATGTAATGACCCGACCGGTCGTTTTGAGCTTTTGCATTTCGCTCGCCAGTTCTCGGGCTTGACTTGCCCTGCGTGATGCAATATGACTTATGTAAATCGTTGGTGTTGGGTTTTAGGTTAATCAGAATTTAATTTGGAAGAATAGTCTCAGTTGAAAGCTTAAAATTTGAAAGGTTTGACCAATATTTGACTTGTTTGTATATGATCTCGGATTAGAATTTTTATTATTTGGTTAGTTCTGTTAGGTGATTTGGGACTTAGGAGCGTGATCGGAATGCATTTTGGAAGTCCGTGGAAGGTTTAGGCTTGGATTGGCGAAATTGAGATTTCAACACTTTTTGTTTGATAAGTGAGATTTTGATATAGGGGTCGGAATAGAATTCCGAGAGTTGCAGTAGTTTTGTTGTGTCATTTGGGATGTGTGTGCAAAATTTCAGGTCATTCGAACGAGATTTGATAGACTTTTTGATCGAAAGCATAATTTAAGAGTTCTTGGAGTTCTTAGGCTTGAATCCTATGTTAAATTGGTGATTTGATGTTGTTGTGATCATTCCGAAGTTTTGAACAAGATTGAACGATGTCATGGGAAGTGTTGGTACAATTGGTTTGAAGTTCCGGGAGTTCCGGGTAGGTTCCGGGATATTTTAGGTCAAAAATCATAGTTGTAGCAGGTCCAGAAGGGTTGCAGGCCTCGAAACTCACCCGCGCAGTCCGCACAAAAAGAAGTGCGGATGCGGTATGTGTTGTGCGGACCACACAAAATGAAGTGCGGCCGCGGTAGGTGTTGTGCGGACCGCATAAAATGGTGTGCGGCCGCAGTGAAGAACATTTCGCTGGTCCTACTTCGGAAGCTCATATCGTTTGATCTACAAGGAATTTTGAGATGATTCAAAAATGAAAGTTGTAACTCTTAGTGTCTAGTTTCCCGAAAGGTAAAGATATTGTAATTTGGACATATGTAGAGAAAGTTATGGCCAATATACTAAAGCCTGCCACTGCAGAGGAAAGCTTGTGCGGCTGCGGTCATTTTTGTGCGGACCGCACTGGTTTTGTGTGGACCGCGGTCAATTTTGTGCGGCACGCGGAGGTGGAAATCTGTGGGGTACTCTATAAATACGAGGTTTTGGGTTTTATTTGATATTTTGACCTAGAAACCTCAGATTTTGGCGATTTTTCAAAGGTTTTCAAGAAATTCATCGGGGTAAGTGATTCTTACTCAAATTATGCTAGAGTACATGAATCTATCATTGAATTCATCATTTAATTCGTGATTTGGGATGGAATTTGGGAAGAAAATTGTGAAATCTTTCAAAAATATAAATGATGATTTGAAGGACCAAATGGTATCAGAATTGGATAATTTTCGTATGGATAGACTCGTGAGAGTATAATGATTCTAGTTTGTGAATTTTGTCAAATTTCAAGATGTGGGTCGGGGTCGGGTTTGACCAATTTCTAGAATTTTGTGATAATTCGATCGTTTTCGCTTGGGCTCTGTTCCCTTAGCATATTGTGACGTATTCGTTCTGATTTTGGATAGATTCGACGCGCGTGGAGGCCTATTCGAGGGGCAAAGGCGTCGCGAGCTAGAGAATTAGCCGGTTCGAGGTGAGTAATTGTTGTAAATGATATCCTGAGGGTTTGAAACCCCGGATTACACATCGTAATGCTGTATTGAGGTGAGACACGCATTGGGTGATGAGCGTGGGGTCTTTTACTATTGGGGATTGTGACTTGGTCCATCCCGATTGATGATTTTACCGCGTATTTGGCTGAAACTTATTTGTTATCTCATGATTTGAGCTGATTGCCATATTTGGGCTTCGTGCCAACTATTTGAACCATCAAGGGATTTTTATCACAAATTCCTCACTGTTTGACTTATTAATTGAACTCAGTCCTGTTGATATTTACTGTTTTACAAACTCAGCCACTTTTATTCGTATTTGAACTTAAATGATATTTCTAAATAATGTTTTGGGCTGAGAACTACTGTTTTACTAATGCCTGAGGGGCTTGTGATGATTTTTGGACTGAGTAAGGCCGAGGGACATATGTGAGGATATGCTGAGTGATATGAGGCCGAGGGCCCGAGATACTTTTTATTGCCACGAGATGGGTTGATATTGCACTTGGGTCGTAAGGGGCCCCTCCAGAGTCTGTATCCCCACAGTGAGTGCGGGTACCCTGAGTGATTGATACTGAACCCGAGGGGCTGATACTGTACTGAGAGTGAGCCCGAGGGGCTGATACTGTTCTGAGTGATTGTTACTGTGCCCAAGGGGCGGATTTCTACTTGTTATTCACCTGCTAACTACCTGTTTTACTTGGTTTAAAGGAACTTCATTTGATTTCTTCATGGATTTACTGCCTTAAGTGATTTACTGTTTGATATAGAATTGCTTTGTGCCTTTACGTGTTTTCTTGCTTTCAGCCATTATTTATGATTATTACTCACTGAGTCGGAGTACTCACATTACTCCCTGCACCGTGTGTACAGATTCAGGCGTCACAGAGTCCGCTCCTGAGTGCTGATCCTCCTAGTCCAGGCAGTGTTTTCGGAGACTACGAGGTAGCTGCTGGCGTCCGCAGCCCCCGTGCCTCCCTTATCTTACTATTTTCATGTTCTTAAACTTCTGTAACGGATTTCATATCTAGTAGACTGGTATCCGGAACCATGACTTATGACACCCCGGTTTGGGTTGTGTCGGGATGGTTTCTATTGTTATTATCGTTAATTCCGCAAATTATAGTTATTATATCATGTTTTAGAACTACTATTGGTATTTAACTATTTAAAAGAGGTGGTCTATTTTGGTCTGGCTGGCCTTGTCTTCTCGAGAGGCGCCATCACGACCGAGTTTGGGGAATTGGGTTGTGACATACGAGCTTTAGCAGGCACGGGCAAAGATCCAAGAAAACCAGAAGGGATAGCAAAAAGGGGTATAGATACATATTATTGGTAATTAATAGGCATTAATTACGAAAAACGTTATAGAATTTGTATTGAATCGGTTACGATTACTAATTATAATGTTACATTAAATGCCATTAATTGTCCATAATGACTCCATTATGAAAGGAGAAAAACGTATTACTTAGAAATAGCTATAAAAGGTGAGGACTGAACATTTGTTAGGACACAAAATACTATTGGAATATACTAATTTACTTTGTTTCTATTCAGTTATTACTTACGTCAATTATTCCTATTTCTACTTGATTATCAGTAACCCGAGTTCTTCTAAAAATAAGCTTTGACCGAAATTCCTATTTTTGGTTAAACAAATTGGTTCCGTTACTGGGAATCTGATATTCATCTGCTTTCCAAATCGATTCTTTTATCAAAAATGATTATGTCGAATGTCAACAACAATAACCAATACAATTTACCACCTCTAGATCCACAACATCATATGAACGACCAGATGGGAGGAGCCCACCTCCTTCGCTACAACATTCTTAGCGATAGTCACGAAAGGGGACTCCAAACGGATCTGAATCAAATCAAAATGACATAGTTGCAAATGATCAAGCCCTCGATGAAGCTCTTAAGAAATTAATTGCTCAACAGGTCAATAACGCCCTCCAGGCTTTTACTAGTCAGTTGCCGGTTGCACCACCAACACCAACTCCAAATAACAACACTTTGGAAAACCCACGTCCTGGACTCGTTAATTCAGGCAGTGGTGGAACTCCCGGCGAGTCTCGTGATGGAGAACCAGGTAACATAGTCAATTTCGATTTACAAAATTTAGTATTAACTTTGCAGAAACAGCTCAAGGAGCAAAGAGACTGCATAGAGAAAATACCTAGAGTACCGCCTGTAATCAAGGGAATAAATATGGACAAATATTCACAACAACCTTGGAAGCCCAGTGCTGCTCCTCTACCAATTCCGAAGAAATTCAAGATGCCCGATATTCCAAAATACAATGGAACAACTGATCCACGAGACCACGTGACTGCATTCACAACTGGTGCAAAGGGCAACGACTTGACCAAACAAGAAATTGAATCAATATTGGTAAAAGTATTTCGGTGAAACACTCACTAGGGGAGCATTTACATGGTATTCTCTTTTACCCGAAAATTCTATAAATTCTTTTGCTGAGCTTGCAGATTCAATTATCAAAGCACACTCGGGAGCTCAAAAAGTCTAAAAGAGAATGGAGGATATTTTCAAAATAAAGCAAGGACATTCGAAGCTACTCAGAGAATTTGTAGACAGATTCCAGCATGAAAGGATGATGTTGCCACGTGTACCTGATAACTGGGCAGCTATGGCTTTTGCCAGTAATTTAAATGAGAAAAGTTCAGAAGCCACGAGACGACTTAAGGAAAGTCTACGTGAATTTCCAGTAACCACTTGGAATGATATTTACAATAAATACATCATGAATTTGAGGATAGAAGAAGATACCATTTCTCGGTCTCAAAAAGAGGAGAGGGTAAGTTCGAGACGTGCTGAAACTGAAAAAAGGTCCGATAAAAACAGATACGAGCCCTACATGGGACCAACAGGAAGAAACTCACGTTCAAAGCAGGATAACTCAAGGTACGATCATAGATCGAGAGATAGAGAGTCAGGCTCATCATCAAGGTTTGGAAAAGAGCAAAATGCACAAGAGACGCGAGATGATGATAAAGGCTCGAAGGCAAAATTTGGCGATTACAATTTCAATGTAAGCACATCAGAGTTAGTAGCAGTATTGAGAAGCATGGGTGATAAGGTGCGGTGGCCAAAGGAAATGAGATCAAACCCGAATAGGCAAAATCCTGATTTTTGGTGCGAGTTTCATAACGATCATGGTCACAAAACGGCAGATTGTAGATTACTGCAAGGTGAAGTTGACCATTTGTTAAAACAGGGATATCTAATAGAATTGTTTAGTGAAAAAGGTAAAAAAGCATATATGAAGAACAGGTAGGAGCCCCCTAAACCTCCTTCACCAAAAAGGATCGTTAACGTTATAAGCGGAGGAGAAAAAATTAATGGCGTGACATATACGACAGCCAAGAAAGTTTCAAAGGTTACAGTCACAGCGGGTTCGACGTGTTTTGGAAGAAGAAAGAATTACATTTGATGATGAAGATATAGATGTCGTACTAACTCTACACAATGATGCACTGGTAATATCTTTACTTGTACATGACACTAATGTGAAACGAGTTTTGATTGATCCAGGTAGCTTCGTGAACATCATTTTGCTAAGAGTGTTAAATGAAATACAAGCTGAAGATAAGCTGATACCCAAGGCGCATACTTTATCTGATTTTGACAATTCAAGCGTTGTAACAAAAGGGAAGGTAATACTCACAGCATTTGTAGAAGGAGTTGTCAAAGATACAAAATTTCAGGTGGTAGAGATGGATATGGCTTATAATATGATTCTCGGTAGATCATGGATTCACGAAATGGATGTTGTGCCATCTACCCTACATCAAGTTATTAAATTCCCTTCACGATGGGGAATACGTCAAATCCGCGGTGATCAACAGACATCTAGGAGCATCAACTCCGTAGAAGATTCAAGCGCAAAAAATGAAGAAAAATAGCAATTATAGAATCTAGTTGAGGATGTTGCAACACAAGCCTCAACTGAACACGGGCGGACAGATGTAGACTCGAGGCCCGATTCCATCCAAGAACCGGAAGAAAATGAAACATCAAAACGACGATTGAAGAGTTGGAAGCTGTAGAACTATTCACACCTTTGCCTAAAAGGAAAGTCTACATTGGGGCCATCCTAAGCCACGAAATGAAAGGTAAGTTGACTGAATTCTTGAAAACTAATGTGGATTGTTTTGCTTGGTCCCATTCTGATATGACAGGAATACCTCCAGAAGTAATGACTCGCAAGTTAAATGAAGATCCATCATATTCACCTGTCAAACAAAAGAAAAGAAAGCAAATATCTTTCAAAAATCAGGTGATTCAAGATGAAGTGCAAAAACTTTTAAAAATTGGGTCTATCCGCGAGGTAAAATATCCAAACTGGTTATCTAATACTGTAGTAGTACCAAAAAGAATGGTAAGTGGCGAGTTTGTGTTGATTATACTGACCTAAACAAAGCTTGTCCTAGAGGTTCATTTCCATTACCGCATATAGATCAACTAATTGATGCTACTGCAGGACATGAATTGTTAAGTTTTTTAGATGCATATTCAGGTATAACCAAATCAAAATGGATCTCCTAGATGAGGAAAAAACTTCATTTATAACAGACAGGGGGACTTACTGTAACAAAGTAATGCCATTTGTCCTCAAAAACGCTGAAGCCACATATCAAAGGTTGGTGGCCAAAATGTTTCAAGACCATTTAGGGAAAATCATGAAAGTCTACATAGATGATATGCTGTTCAAGTCACAACAATCAGGGGGTCATATTCAACACCTGTCTGATATATTTCAGATTCTCCGTAAATTTAACATGAAGCTAAATCCCGAGAAATGTGCATTTTTTGTCACTTTTTAAAAAACAACACCTGTCTGATACATCAGGTCCGAGGAACGAGATTGTCACTTTTTTGTAGTATGGAATTGTTCCTGAAGATAAGAAAAAGGCTCAAGCACTTCGCAAAAAAGCTACTCGGTACTGTTTAAAGCAAGACAATCTTTATTATAAAATGTTCGGTGGTCCCCTAGCAAGATGCCTCGAACCTTCTCAAACAGAGTATGTGATGAGAGAAATACACGAGGGGCATCGTGGAAATCACGCGGGAGGAAGATCCTTAGTGAAAACCATGATTAGAGCCGGCTATTATTGGCCCAAAATGGAAGATGCGTAAAATTTTGTGGCTAAATGGGACAAGTGCCAAAGATACGGTAACAATATGCATAGACCTGCAGAATTGTTACATTCGGTCATTGCACCGTGGCCTTTTATGAAGTGGGGATTGGACATCGTGGGACCACTACTGCTAGCCAAAGGCAAGGTAAGATTTTTGCTAGTACTCACTGATTATTTTACTAAGTGGGTAGAAGCATGTGCTTTTAAACAGATACGAGAAAAAGAGGTCAGAGATTTCATTTGGCGAAACATCATATGCCGATTCGGCATACCAAAGGAAATCGTATGTGATAACGGCTCGCAATTTATAGGCGCACAAATCACAATTTTTTTTCAATGTTAGCAAATTAAAAGGATTACTTCAACGCCTTACCATCTGATGGGTAATGGACAAGCTGAATCAACGAATAAAGTCATTATCAACAATTTGAAGAAAAGGTTGAAGGAATCCAAAGGCAATTGGCTAGAGGTGTTGCCTGGTGAGAAAAGCCTTTACCATGAGTTTTCACCTTCCAACCAAACCTATGTGACAGGTTTTTCCAATATCTACCTTCAATTGGAGCAACATTCAATAACATTCCTACCCAACCACAGAAATTGGGAATCTCATCTACAGTTCCCATGGTTGTTAGAAAAGAGGAAAAAGTTAAATAGTAGCGGGAAAAATAAAGGGAAAAGATAGAAAAAGTTGTAAAAGGAAAACTTACGTGCAAAATTCCACTTCTCAGGAAATGGAACATTTTCTTCACCCACTAAACCAACAGTGGGGGCAGCAACAAACCTGGCATACCATCCACGGTCCTTATCATCCTCTAGGCTAACTAACACTCTCTTACTTCTCGCTACTAAAGTAAAAATCCCATGACGGAAAAGTTTAGGGGAGTAGAGATGGATCAAATGAAAGAAAGTAAAAGGCAAATTAGCCATATTTGTTAAATGCCTTAAGCATGCAACAACCCTCCACACAATGGGGCCAATCTGTCCTAAACAAATGTAGAAAAAATGACAGAATTCGATGATAATAGGATCAATGGGGGGTTTAAAATTCAGCGTAAAAGGGTATGTATACACAAAAGAAAACCCGGTCAAGTAAGATGTAATCCTTTGGTTCGCATTGGGAATTATAATGGGGAAATCATGTCTCTAGTGGCAATCCCTACAAACAACAAAGATTAGACCTTCGGTGATTTGAGATGGGTAAATACCAGCACAATCTAAAGAAGACATAGAAGAAACTTGGTTTCTGATCGACTCTCAATCAGTGTAAAAAGATAGTTCAGTAGGAACAATTTCATCTACCAAAGGTTAACGAAGAGGTTCATTAGAATCTTTACTTATAGATGAAGATCTATGGAAAAAAGAATCCCTAGTTCTAGAAGGTGGAGTTCACAGGAGGTATAGAAGAGCCCGTATCGATGAATACCCTAACCTACGAAGTCTTCCTCCTCTTTTACTTCTAACAGGAGCAAGAGGAAGGTCATCAACAATGGGGACTCTTCGAGGGTTAGGGTTTGAAGAAGACATAGCAGTATGAGGAAGAAGAAAACAAGAAGTGAATATTCTAAATTTTTTATGAGAAAGACAAAAGGCAAAAACTATATTTATACTCAGAAGCAACCATCAAAGGAAAAGGTGTAATGATGGAAACGTCATGATGGAAGCTGTCGCTTCGTAATTGATAAAGCCGTGAAAAATCCCGAAAAGACGCTGAAAAGTTGCAGAACCAATCAGAAGATGCCACACACCAGGAGCATTAAATGGAAGTGACATATGAAGTGCAGTTCCAGAGAAGGAATAATGGCAGCAAATATTCCCGCTTTAATGAGATCCACTTCCCAAATATTCTATTGATGAATAAATGGCAAGTGGGGGACTATCTGTATTGGGAAAATTAAATTCATGTATAGAATTAATTATGAGGTGACGTGTCATGTCACGTGGGCTGGTAAAGGAATGACAATTGGCAAAGAATTGTTGAAGAGGCACGAGTTTTGGCCGGCACGGGCAAAGATCCATGAAAACCAGAAGCGATAGGTGCTCGAACCTCTTGGTATTCTGAAGACATATCAGAAGAATGAACCTTGTCGCGCCCCCTTTTACCCTCCATGGAAATTGGGTTTATGACATTTTGGGTATGGAACAACTCTTTCCTTTTGGGAAAGGGGTTTTGCAATTTTAAAGAGTCGTGATGACTATAAAATATTCATATATTATATACTTAAAAATAAATTATTTTAAATAATATATATATAATATGTCAATTATCTTTATTTTCTAATAGTATTTTGCAGGAAATAAAAATATCATGATAAAGCAAATAAAGGAATAAAAAGAGAAGCACGAGGCATCATGGCAATAGAAGCACGACGCATCATGGAAATAGAAGCACGTTGCATCATGGCAAAAGAACCACGAGGCATCGTGGAACCTTATGAGATTTGATTTCTATAAATATGATGTTTGTGTTGAATGGGGGAAGATCATATATGCCTAATTAGCAACTTTTCTCTAGCTTTGGTCTTTACTTCTCTCATTATCTCTTTCACTTTATCTTGTAGTTTTTGAATTTTCTAAGAGTGTTGATAATATTTTAAGAATTTCTTTCTTTGTGAGATTTAAATACTCCATAATGGAGTTATCTCTTTTGTTGGGATAGTTGATGAAGCTAAATGTAGTTATAATATTAATCTCAATTTTACTACACGTTTGACCTGAAATTTCTAATTTTATTTCTATATTGTGATGGAATATTAGTTTTAATTAATTATTATCACTTCTATCTATTTATTCTCCAAAGTTAGATGTATGTCAATTTTGTAATTCTCACGAAGCAAAATTAATATACGATAACTATTGGGTAAAATAATAGAGTGAGAGTAATTTTTTTAAGCTATCATTCCAAGTCTGTAATCTTGCTTACTTCCATTCTAATTCTCACGGAGGAGTTGTAGTTGGCAAGATTATTGATTTTTAGTAAAAAGTAATTGCAAGAGATTTTTGCTATTTTTAGCACAATTCAGGCAAGAAAACTATTTCGGCTTAATCGTCACGAGTCATATATGAATTAATTTACATAACCTCACGGAGTATTGTTAATTGATTATTTCTTAGTGAGCAAAATATAATTGTATTAGCAATAAATAATTATTCCTAAGAAAAATATATGTAGAAGCTAAGAGTTTATTATTATCACGCTATCGAGTGAATTCAATGATTTTCAACTCTTTTTAAATATAAATCTTCCGAAAGTTATTTTGTTTCAACTTAAGCAATTTAAATTTTCAACAAACAAAACTTCATCAATTTGATTCTTTCAAATAGTAGTAAGAATATTATAAGTTTGTAGCTAGATTCTCCAATCTCTGTGGGACGATATCATAAACTAACTAGAATTTGACAGAGCACGAGTAGCAAAATCTTATACGCATTGGCCTCGTCAAATTTTTGGCGTCGTTGCCGGGGATTGGCACAAGTCTACTTCAGACTAACTATTTTGTTACTAATTTGGGAACTTACTTTTAGTATTATTATCTTTGTTATCAGTATTTACTAATTATTACTACTATTACTTTTACTATTACAAGTACTAACATCTTATAGAAGTGTTATTATCATTTATCCTTCTTATCATCATTATAATATAGCAGTCACTATTATTAATACTAGTACTACTTGTAACTATATTCTATATTAGTATTATATTATTATTTTCCATAGTGAGTTACTGTTACTACTTACTAATTTCGTTTACCATTTTTTTTCATAACTTCTATTGCTAATTAGTACTAATATAATTACTATTATCATAGTAATATAACTAATACTACTACTACTACTACTACTACCACCACCACCACTTTAGGAGTTAAGTTCAGTTTGTTTACCACTACTACTACTACTACTACTACCACTACTACTACTACTACTACTACCACTACTACTACCACTACTACCACCACTACTACTACTGCTACTACTGCTACTACTACCACTACTACTACTGCTACTACTGCTACTGCTACTACTACTACTGCTACCACTACTACTACTACCACTACTACTACTACCACTACTACTACTAGCTGTTGCTGCTGGTGGTGGTGGTGGTGGTGGTGCTGGTGCCGGTGCTGGTGCTGCTGCTACTACTACTGCTACTGCTGGTGCTGGTGCCGGTGCTGGTGTTGCTGCTGCTACTACTGTTGCTACTACTACTACTACTACTGCTACTACTACTGTTGCTGCTGCTCCTACTGCTGCTACTACTACTGCTACTACTACTGCTCCTGCTCCTACTGCTACTACTGCTGCTCCTGCTGCTGCTCCTGCTACTGCTGCTGCACTACTGCTACTGCTCCTACTGCTACTACTCCTACTCCTACTACTCCTACTCCTACTCCTCTTCCTCCTCCTCCTCCTACTACTACCACTTTAGGAGTTAAGTTCAGTTTGTTTTCTTTTTAGAATTTTGAGTAGTTTATGACCTGCTCTTCTATAAAAGAGTTGGCCAATTACGATCCTAAAATTGAAAGATCTCTTTGATTGCCTAGGAAAGGACAAACGTCTTCTCAAACAATAGCTTGTGAAGAAATAGAGAATCAGGAAGTAGAAAATATCAACCCACGCGAAGTACCACCACCAGTCCAAATAGAGGATCAATTTGATGAAGTGACGCCAAGGACAACAAACAGAATCCTAAGGGATTATGCTATACTAGACCACTTCAACTGTGAATCTAGTGTCAGGAAGCCCCTAGTGGCAACCAACAACTTTGAAATTAGGACTAGCCTGATTCAAACGATCCAATAATCTTGTATCTTTACTGGAGATTCAAGTGAAGATCCACATAGTCATCTAATTGATTTTTTGGAACTTGTCGAAACAGCTAAGTATATTGGAGTACCTCCTGAAGCTATCAAGTTAAGGCTATTTCATTTCTCTTTAAAAGGAGATGCCAAGACTTGGTTGCGAAGTTTGCCACAAAGTTCCATTACCACATAGGATCAAATGACTAAGAAATTTTAAAACAAATATTTTCCCCAGCTAAAACCACAAAGTTAAGACAATACATATCAAATTTTGGCAGACTGACATAGAGTCAGTTAATCAAGCTTGGGAAAGGTTAAAAGCAATGTTAATAAAATGTCCACACCACGATATTCCTGAACATACGCAATTGTATATTTTTTATCTCGAGCTAAAACCCTCTTCTAGAAATGTGATAGATGCAGCTGAAGGAGGTTCAGTAATGGGAAAAACAATAGAGGAAGCGTTGAAATTGTTGAATGAAATTTCTGAGAATGCCATCCAATGGCCATCTGAGCATATAATTATCAAGAAGGCCGCTACAGTAAATCAGGTTGATGCTTTAAATATACTAACACAGTATATTATTTCTTTGGCACAAAAGTTTGAAACTTTTCAGGTGAATACACAACAACCAAGCCAATGTGAGGCTTGTGACATGTGTGGAGGAAATCATCAGAACCATGAATGTCAAGCAACCAATCACAATTATGAACATGTCAATGTCATCGATTACAAGCAGTATCCTTTTGGAAGTCCAATGGTACAGAAATATCTAGGATTTCAATGGAGCAATCCAAATGGTGCAGAGAACTCTCAAAGCTTCCAGAAGCAACAAATACAGGGTCTACCCGAATACCAGAATCCAAACATGGTTAATCAAACTTTAGACCTTATCAACAAGCAGGGCCCTATCAGCAAAGGCCTCAACAAGCTTATTCAAGTCTTGATGATCTTCTGTATAAGTATATTAAGGTCACTGATGAAAAGATGGAGAGCCAAAATTCATCCCTCAAATATATGGAAATACAGTTGAGCCAATTGGTAGCTCTTGTTTCAGAAAAGATTTAAGGTCCCTTACCAAGCAATACAGAGAAAAACCCAAAAGAGCACCTTAAGGCCATCACCTTACGGTCAGGTAATGAACTTGATGAACCCTAGGCAGACCAGTCAGACCAACAGATAAACAACGGTAAGAATGTTGAAATACCCTCTGAACCATCTGAAAAGAATGAAGTCAAGAAAAAAATATTGAAAAATTGACTCCTCTCCCTGTGACTATTCCCTTTCCACAAAAAATGAAAAGAGAAAAGCTTGACAACCAATTTGCAAAATTTTTGGAGATTTTAAATAAGTTCACATCAATATTCCTTTTACTGATGCTTTGTTACAAATGCCTTCATATGCCAAATTTTTAAAGGAAATTTTGTCAAGTAAAAGAAAATTAGAAGAAGTTTCTATGGTAATGCTTACGGAAAAATGCAGTGCTATACTTCAAAATAAGCTACCACAAAAACTTGGTGATCCAGACAGTTTTACAATTCCATGCACTTTTGGAGGAGTATATTTTGAAAAAGCACTTTGTGATTCTGGAGCTTCAATAAATTTAATGTCATTTTCTATATTTAAAAAGTTAGATCTTGGTGAAATAAAAGACACAAGTGTTTCTCTTCAGTTTGCAGATCAAAGTACTAAGAAACCTAAGGTAATAATTGAAAATGTACTCGTAAGAGTAGATAAGTTTGTTTTCCCTGAAGATTTTATAGTACTTAAAATGAAAGAATGTCCTAATGAACTAATAATTTTAGGTAGACCATTCCTTGCTACAGGAAGAGCAATTATAGGTGTTCATCATGGACAATTAATTTTAAGAATTGATGAAGAAAGAGTCATATTTGATATGCAAAAGATACTAAGATATTCAGGAGATGAAACATCATCTTCATGTTTTTCAATTGACATGATTAGTTATCTTACATATGAATTCAAAGATGATCAATTATTTTCAGATTCAATGGAAAGATGCTTGATCAAATCAGGCACCACACAGGACGATGATCCCACCATCAGAAGAGAAGCTGAAATATTGGACAAAGATTCAGAAGAAGAAGAGATGAAATCCGAACAAGTTCAATAAAAAATTGAACTCAAAACTCTCCCTTCTCATTTGAAATATGTTTATCTTGAGCAAGAATTATTTCTAGTAATTATTTCATCTTCTCTTACTGCAGAACAAGAAAATAGTTTGATTAGAGTATTGAAAGCACACAAAAGAGCCTTAGGGTGGGCTGTAGAAGATATTAAAGGGATTAGTCCGGCTATTTGTACACACAAAATCCTCATGGAGGATAGCTACAAGCCAATAGTCCAGCCGCAAAGAAGATTGAATCCAACAATACAGGAAGTAGTGAAAAAAGAGATCGAAAAGTTGTTGGCAACAAGTATTATATACCCCATTTCTGACAGCCCGTGGGTAAGTCCCATTCAGGTAGTACCAAAGAAAGGAGGAATGACAGTTATAAAAAATGAAATAATGAGCTCATACCTATCATGATTGTTACAGGATGGAGAGTCTGTATTGATTACAGAAGTCACAATGATGTCACTAGAAAAGATCATTTTTCTTTGCCATTTATTGATCAAATGTTGGAAAGAACTGCCAGATATGGTTTTTACTGTTTTCTTGATGGATATTCAGGATATAATCAGATACCAATTGCACTAGAAGATCAAGATAAGACAACCTTCACATGCCCTCATGGAATATATGCCTATAGGAGAATGTCATTTGGTCTGTGCAAAGCTCCTGCTACATTTCAGCATTGCATGCTGACATGACTGACAAATTTCTTGAAATTCTTATGGATGATTTTACACTATTTGGCAAAACATATAAGGATTGTCTTAACCATTTGACCTTAGTTCTTAAAAGATGTGAAGAAACAAACTTAGTTCTTAATTGGGAAAAATGTCATTTTATGGTTACAGAAGGAATTGTTTTAGGACATAAAATCACTATTAAAGGGATAGAAATTGATAAGGCAAAAATTAATCTTATAGCAAGATTACCCCCTCCCACAACTGTGAAAGGAATTAGAAACTTTTTAGGTCATGCAGGTTTTTACAGACGATTCATAAAAGACTTCTCAAAGATTTCAAAACTGCTGACTAGCCTCTTGATGAAAGACACTAAGTTTGATTTTTTAGGTGACTGTGTGAAAGCATTTGAAACCCTTAAAGAAAAGTTATCAACTGCACCTGTAGTTGTGTCCCCTGATTGGAACCAACCTTTTGAGGTCATGTGTGATGCTAGTGATACAACAGTTGGAGCTATTTTAGGCTAAAGAAGGGATAAGATTTTTCGTCCCATTTACTATGCTAGTAGGACATTGAGTGAGACTCAAGTGAATTATGCCACGATAGAAAAAGAGTTACTAGCAGTAGTGTTTGCTTTTGATAAGTTTCGCTCCTATTTGATAGGAACCAAAGTCACTATTTTTACTGATCATGCAGCTTTAAAATACCTCTTAGCTAAGAAAGATGCTCGACCTAGATTATTAAGATGGATTTTACTTCTGCAAAAATTTGACCTTGAGATAAAGGACAAAAAAGGGACAGAGAACCAAGTAGCTGACTATTTGTCTAGATTAGAAAACCCTCCCCTTGAGTTTAATGAGATAAAAGAAGAATTTCCAGATGAACATATTTTTTCAGTTAACACAATTGTGACTCGACCACCCTGGTTTGCAGATATCGCGAACTACTTGGTTGGAAAATGGACACCACAAGATTTCTCTTACCAACAAAGAAAAAAACTTATATCTGATGCAAAGTATTGTCTCTGGGATGAACCTTACTTATTTAAAAATTATGTTGATAATATCATTAGAAGGTGTGTACCTGAAGAAGAGATGAATAAAATTCTATATCACTGTCATGATGGAGCAATTGGAGAACATTATGCAACAAATCGAACGACTTTTAAAGTCTTAGAAGCCGAATTCTTCTGGCCCACACTCTTTAAAGATACCCGAGCATATGTAGCACAATGTGACAGGTGTCAGAGAACAGGTAATATCACCAAGAGAGATGAGATTCCAATGCAATCAATACAGGTAAGTGAAATATTTAATGTTTGGGGAATAGATTTCATGGGTCCTTTTCCTTCTTCTCACTCTTTTGAATATATCCTTGTGGCTGTGAATTATGTGTCAAGATAGGTTGAAGCCATCCCCACAAGAAAGAACGATGCTCGTACAGTGTGCAATTTTCTTAAAAAAAATATTTTTACAGATTTGGCACACCGCGAGTCATCATTAGTGACCAAGGAACTCATTTCATCAATGGGCAATTTTCTTCTTTACTGTCAAAATATAATATGACACACAAAACAGGAACACCATATCATGCTCAAACATAAGGGCAAGTTGAGGTTTCCAACCGCGAGTTAAAAAGAATTCTTGAAAAAACGGTTGGAATCTCAAGAAAAGACTAGGCTTTTAAATTAGATGATGCACTGTGGGTGTACCGTACGGCTTTGAAAACGCCAATTGGAACATCTCCATATAGATTAGTATTTGGAAAAACTTGTCATTTGCCTGTAGAATTAGAACATAAAGCTTTTTGGGCATTGAAAGCACTGAACTTTGATTTAACCTCCGCTGGTAATAAGCGATTTATTCAGGTTAATAAATTGGAAGAACTGAGATTAGGAGCCTATGAAAATGCTAAATTTTTTAAAGAAAAAATAAAAATATGGCATGACAAGTTGATCCGACCAAAGAGTTTCAAAATTGGATATTAGGTACTTCTTTACAATAGCCGACTCAGGTTATTTCCAGAAAAATTAAAATCCAGGTGGACAGGTCCTTACAATGTTACAGGTGTTACTCCATACGGGGCAATTTGTGATGACCCGACCAGTCGTCTCATGAGTTACCGCTCCGTTTCCCCCATTTCTGCTTTTATATGTTTCGTTATCCGTGTTTTATGTGGTCGAGTTGATTGGTTTGCGTTTTGTGTGGTTTTGGTAAGAAATGAGACACTTAGTCTCTTTTAAGAAAGCTTAAGTTGGAAAAGTCAATCGGATGTTGACTTATGAGTTAGAGGGCTCGGATGTGAGTTCCGATGGTTCGGTTACTTCAGGAGGTGATTTGTGACTTAGGAGCGCGATCGGAATGAGTTTTGGGGTTGTAGAGAAGATTTAGGCCTAAATTGGCGAAGTTGATATTTTGGCGATTTCCGGTTGATAGGCGAGATTTTGACATAGGGGTCGGAATGGAATTCCGAGAGAGTCAGTAGCTTCGTTGTGTCATTTGGGATGTGTGTGCAAAATTTTAGGTCATTCGGACGAGATTTGATAGACTGTTTGATCGAAAGCATAATTTAAGAGTTCTTGGAGTTCGTAGGCTTGAATCCTATGTTAAATTGGTGATTTGATGTTGTTGTAAGCATTTCGAAGTGTTGAACAAGTTTGAACGATGTCATGGGATGTGTTGGTACGATTAGTTTGAAGTTTCGGGGGTCCCGGGTAGGTTCCGAGATGTTTTAGGTCGAAAATCATAGCTGTAGCAGGTCCAGGAGGGTTGTAGGCCTCGGAAACCATCCGCACGATCCGCACAAAAAGAAGTGAGACCGCGGTATGTGCTTTGCAGAGCGCAGAAAAAAGAGTGCGGCCGTGGTGGGGAACGATTTGCTGGTCCTATGTCGGAAGCTTATATCTTTTGATCTACAAGGAATTTCGAGATGATTCAAAAATGAAAGTTGTAGCCCTTCATGTCTAGCTTCCAGAAAGGTAAAGATATCGCAATTTGGACATATGTAGCGAATGTTATGGCCAAAATACTAAAGCCTATCACTACAGTGGAAAGCTGTGCGACCGCAGTCGTTTTTGTGCGGACGCACTGGTTTTTTGCGGACCGCGGTCGATTTTGTGCGGTCCGCGTAGGTGAAAATCTGTGGGGTACTCTATAAATATGAGGTTTTGGGTTTTGTTTGATATTTTGACGTAGAGAGCTCGGATTTGGCAATTTTTAAAAGGTTTTTCAAGAAATTCATCGGGGTAAGTGATTCTAACTCAGATTTGGCTAGATTACATGAATCTATCGTTGAATTCATCATTTAATTCATGATTTGGGATGAAATTTGGGAAGAAAATTGTGAAACCTTTCAAAAATATAAAATGATGATTTTAAGGACCAAATGGTATCGGAATTGGATAATTTTGGTATGGTTAGACTCGTGAGGCTATGAGGATTATGAAAATGTAAATGTTACCCCATTCCGAGACGTGGGCCCTAGGGATCAGGTTTTGCTAATTTCGGGATTTTTGATATTTTTTGAATGTTTTCGCTTGGGCTTTGTTCCCTTAGCCTATTGTGATGTATTCGTTCTGATTTTGGATAGACTCGACGCATGTGGAGGCCGATTCGAGGGGCAAAGGCATTGCGAGCTAGAGAATTAGCCGGTTTGAGGTGAGTAATGATTGTAAATGATGCTCTGAGGGTTTGAAACCCCGAATTACACATCGTAGTGCTATATTAAGGTGAGACACGCGCTAGATGATGAGCGTGGGGTCTTTTACTACTGGGGATTGAGACTTGATCTGTCGCGACTGGTTATTTTACCGCGTATTTGACTAAAACTTATTTGTTGTCATCATTATTTGGGGCTAAGTGCCATATTTGGGCATCGTGCTAACTATTTGAACCCTTTAGGGATTTTGGCTGATTTTCCTCACTATACTTGTTAAAAATCGTATCATCGGTCATGTTTCTCTCTGTTTTAAACGATTCGAGCCGGTTTTGTCATACTATTCCTAAATGAGAGGAATTTGTGGGCTGAGATCCCTATCTTCTATTATTGTGCCCGAAAGGCTGCGAGGTTAATGACTGAGAGGGGTTGAGAACCCAATGGTGAGGATATTATACATGTTATGGATCGGGCTGCACGCCGCAACAATACTTATATGGATCAGGCTGCACACCATAACAATATAGCGCTTGGGCTGTAGGAGCCCCTCCGGAGTCTGCACACCCCCAGTGAGCACAGTTGACTATCTTTATGGATCGGGCTGCACGCCGTAGCGATGTACAGATCGGGATGCACGCCGCAGCGGTTATTCTGATTTCTGTTATTATGAGAGATATATGAGTCGAGAGCCGAGAATGAGCACCAAGTGATGAGAGTGAGCCCGAGGAGCCGATATTGTTCTAAGTGATTGACACTGTGCTCGAGGGGTGGATTTCTGTTTGTTATTTACCTACTAAATTACCGGTATACCTGATTTAAAGAGATTTCAATTGCCGTCTTCACTGACTTACTGCTTTAAGTGATTTTTACTGCTTGATATAGAATTGCTTTGTGCCTTTACGTGTTTTTTTGCTTTCAGCCATTATTTATGATTATTACTCACTGAGTTGGAGTACTCACAATACTCCTTACACCGTGTGTGCAGATTTAGGCATCGCAGAGTCCGCTCCTCAGTGCTGATCCTCCCAGTCCAGGTAGTGTTTTCGGAGACTACGAGGTAGTTGTTGGCGTCCGCAGCCCTGTGCCTCCCTTATCTTACTATTTTCATGCCCTTGAACTTCTATATCGGATTTTGTATCTAGTAGACCGGTATCCGGATTTATTAGTTGCTCATGACTTGTGACACCCCGGTTTGGGTTGTGTCGGGATGATTTCTACTATTGTTATCGTTACTTCCACAAATTATGATTATTATATCATGTTTTAGAACTATTTATGGTATTTAACTGTTTAAATGAGGTGTTATGCTTTGGTCTGGCTAGCCTTGTCTTCATGAGAGGCGCCATCACGACCGGGTTCGGGGTTAGGGTCGTGACACAATTGAAATTCAGAAAAATGGAGGAGACAAGTTTAAGGTAAATGGTCACAGGCTAAAATTGTACTATAGAAGACATTTTGAACAACATCCATCGGTTACTTTGATAGACTGATGAATTCTGCAATTAATAAGTCGAGCTGACGACGTTAAACTCAGAACTAAGATACAAAACCCGTAGCCATTGAGGGAGAAGCAGTGGAGCCTCATAAGCCCGACATAGATTTGGGTAATTAAATGCTTAATCAATTGATCTGGTCAATATCCAGGTTATTGTACAACCAGAACATCTCATGAAGGCCTCTACAAAAACAGAGTCACCTATGTAGGAGTAACTCCATGGTGATCGGTATGCCTAAGTAACCGGTTGATTAACCATTTAATGAATCAATTCAAAATGTTGGCACATGTAAATTTGTTGGTTTATATTTAAACCAGGACCAAATGACTGATAAGGTCTTAAATTAGTCAGTCTATTACATATAAAAATATGTGTTGTCACACACTCTTTCAAGTTTTTTCTTCTCTCTCTCTCTCTCTCTCTCTCTCTATATATATATATATATAGATCCATCTTTTATTTTATTCTTAGTTGTTGTTCTTGTACAATATTAAAGTTTTAAAGTAAAAGTTTACATATTTTTCAAACATAACTTTTTTTCATTTATGCCATATAACTTCCAAGTTTGTGATTTTATTTTTGTGAAGGCAAGAACGAGTATCTCCAAATTTGAGAAAGTGTTGTAATTGAGAAGCATTATGATCTCATTAGGTAGAATCAATAAAATTCTGCTAGAACTTGCCCCAAATGTCTATCAAAGAGAAATTCTGGACAACACTATTTTTAGAATGAAATTAGGCTTTCTTTGACACCTTTTTTAGCCTATCTATTTTTAACCACAAATATTTATATTTTACCTTTTAGCACCCAACTTTGAGCCCCCCCAAAAAAAAAGAAAAAAAAATAGGGATAACCAACTTTTATTGATACACCATATTAGTTTACCTTACAAAAAGATTGATACTACTCCTTCCGGCTATAGTTGAGCAAAAATGATTATTAAAGCAAGCGATGAAAGAATACTTATGGAGTAAATGTTCTATTTCACTCTTAAAAAAGAGAGGAAAACAAGGTGTATATACCTGTAAAATAAATTAATGGTTCAAGAAGCTTGAATTTAAGAAATCTATTGAGAGAAATGATGACTTAAGTGATATTAATTATGAAATTGGAGACCGGGACCTTTAGCCCAATCTCTAGAGTTATTTTCTTGTGTTGAGTTGTACATAGTTACTTTGATAAAATAATCGACTCTCATATTAAAGCTGGATGGAACAAATTCACTACAAATATATCTTTTTACCTTACCAGCATTAAGCCTATCGTTACAAGCCTGAAAAAGTTCTAAAATAATTTTAGAAATTATTGTTGATTCTACATTAGTGGAGACTGACATGAAGGGCAAGCCTATGGACAAAATTTGAGAAACTCGAAATTGTAATCATAATATTATCAATCACAAAAGGTTCATCAAAAGAGGAGTTGAAAGTTTTTGGCAAACAAAAGCAGAAGCAGAAACAAGGTATAGATTTGGCGACTTGAAAAACTTATAGGTTTTGAATTTTATGTGAAACTTTATTTTTTTACTTTTCTACTCTACAAGAAACAACAATTATTAATAAAATTACTGCCTCGAGGACGAGCAAGGATTCAAGTGCGGGGGAGTTTGATGACTATAAAATATTCATATATTATATACTTAAAAATAAATTATTTTAAATAATATATATATATAATATGTCAATTATCTGTATTTTCTAATAGTATTTTGCAGGAAATAAAAATATCATGATAAAGCAAATAAAGAAATAAAAAGAGAACCACGAGGCATCATGGCAATAGAAGCACGAACATCATGGCAAAAGAACCACGAGGCATCGTGGAACCTTATGAGATTTGATTTCTATAAATAGGATGTTTGTGTTGAATGGGGGAAGATCATACGTGCCTAATTAGCAACTTTTCTCTAGCTTTGGTCTTTACTTTTCTCATTATCTCTTTCACTTTATCTTGTAGTTTTTGAATTTTCTAAGAGTGTTGATAATATTTTAAGAATTTCTTTCTTTGTGAGATTTAAATACTCCATAATGGTGTAATCTCTTTTGTTGGGATAGTTGATGAAGCAAGATGTAGTTATAATATTAATCTCAATTTTACTACATGCTTGACCTGAAATTTTCTAATTTTATTTCTATATTGTGCTGGAATATTAGTTTTAAATAATTATTATCACTTCTATCTATTTATTCTCCAAAGTTAGTTGTATGTCAATTTTGTAATTCTCACGAAGCAAAATTAATATACGATAACTATTGGATAAAATAATAGAGTGAGAGTAATTCTTTTTAAGCTATCATTCCAAGTCTGTAATCTTGCTTACTTCCATTCTAATTCTCAAAGAGGAGTTATAGTTGACAAGATTATTGATTATTAGTAAAAAGTAATCGCAAGAGATTTTTGCTATTTTTAGCACAATTCAGGCAAGAAAACTATTTCGGCTTAATCGTCACGAGTCATATATGAATTAATTTACATAACCTCACGGAGTGTTGTTAATTGATTATTTCTTAGTGAGCAAAGTATAATTTTATTAGCAATAAACAATTATTCCTAAGAAAAATATATGTAGGAGCTAAGGGTTTATTATTATCACGCTATCGAGTGAATTCAATGATTCCCAAATCTTTTTAAATATAAATCTTCTGAAAGTTATTTTGTTTCAACTTAAGCAATTTAAACTTTCAACAAACAAATCTTCATCAATTTGATTCTCTCAAATAGTAGTAAGAATATTATAAGTTTGTAGCTAGATTCTCCAATCTCCGTGGGACGATATCATAAACTATACTAGAATTTGACAGAGTACGAGTAGCAAAATCTTATACGCATTAGCCTCGTCAAGTCGCCACCTAATGATTTTAAGGTGCATTAGGGCACCTATAGGGTTTATTTATAACTACGTTTGGAAACAAGAGATAGGGTAAGGGATTGAAATTATCCTAAGGGGAAGGTGTTAGGCACCCCTCAGGATCCATTAGCGTGGTTCCCAGCCAAACAGTTTTTGTGAATTTATACAAGTAGCAAACAAGTATGGCTAAATAGTAGGAGATTTAAATTTAAATACACAGGTGTTTGAAAACGATTAGTGAAAAGCAAAATTTTGAAAAGAATTACAATATAAGCATGCTTATGAATGTAAAGAGGGGTGTCCTAGGTTTTTTTATAATATGGTTCACGTCAATACAATACCCGGTATGAAACTCCTCAAAGAGGGGCTACACGTGGTATTAACGCACTGGTCATCATATCCATAACTACCCTTTCCCGCCCCGTAAAGTTGATTGAAGCGAGGGTTGGTCTCGACCCCTATTGCATGCTGTTATCCGTCCATTCCTATCAGTCCCGGAGGAATTTAGGACTCCTATCCTATAAGAAGGAGGTTCTAGGCAGACCCTCAAGTTTAAAAGGCAAAATACTAAGGTGACATACAAAACAGGTAGGACTACATTTAAAGGGGGAAAACTTAGAAACAAGTAGAAGGCTCAGATATACCTCCACAAATAATACACATAGACAACATGATTTATACGCAATTAAGGTCCATATTTGAATGCTAAAGCATTGTATCTAAGTGATATCAGCAGAACCAGATTTATTACATGATTCAGAAAAGAAGTTTGAATTAGGTTTGCCTACTGATTTTAACAGTTGAAAATTAAACAAAGGTAGTTCCAATTTTATTTAAGTTATTACCTAAGGCTTGCCTAGGCGTAAAGCAAGATGCAGTAGTTATTCAGAATTATTAAAAGATGGTTTGGAGCTTATTTTTACCCTAAGAGTATGTTGTTCTAGTCAAATGCAGAGATTATTACCAGTTATTTTAAACGGGAGAATCAAGTGTGAAGCTGTTTTTACCTCTTTTATAATCAGCAATAATTTACACTAAGTGTGAATGCAAGTGCAAATAAGATCCTAAAACATGGTGTCTAAGGTGCATATACAAAACTCGTGACGCAGAATTCCTAGAGCAGGATTTCTAAATGCATATGGAAGGATTACAGAATTTCCTAAGAGCAGGATTTCTAAATGCACATGGTAGGATTGCAGAATTTCCCTAAAAGTAGGATTTCTAAGTGCATAGACATAGAGCATGGATCAATGAATGAGGTGTTGAAGCAAGAAAGATATGTCCTAGAACATGATTTCTAATGCATTGTATGGATCCTAAGCATGGTTTCTATTGCACAATTAGGAATATAAACCTAATAACATGTTTTCTACCATTAACAAATTATGGCATGCATATTTACCCGATCCCTTTTCACTAGCCACCCCAATACTTGTTTACAAATTATTATAGACCAACATTACATAAGTAGCAATGAGAAATAAGAAGTTATACTATAGAAATCCTGATTAGGACTTCCTCTCTGAGTTATGTGATAAACCACCTCAAGTGCCAATATTGTTCCATAGCCTTTCTTATACCTGGGCATGTCAGAGTTCCCTAAGGACCTCCAGGGATCCCGAGCAGTGCTCACACCCACATTATATAACTAAGACAGAGTAAGTGCAGTGTGGAAGGGAAAGCTTTTATGTGTCCAAGTTCAGAGGGAGCTCAAGGGTCCCCAAAGTAAGGCTCGCACAAAAGGGGCAGAACCTAGTGGTCTAAGAGTACATGTGAAAGTGCTTGACATAGATTCAGAGGAGTTGAGTTTAAAAAAATAGTTTTGAATATAGTCATGTCTGAAGTGAGTTTGCAAAAGACAACAGAACAGTTTTTGAAAAGGAGCAACAACACCACATACAGAACAAGATCAAAGAGTAGTGCAACTTCAGGAGTTACAAACAGGGAAGTGGGGGTTGGGGACATAGAGGGCCCAAATAAGAAACACATAAGCATGGCTGAGAAGAGATGCACATAGACTAGCAATTACAAGGACTGAGTAGGGGCTGATTGGTCTTCAGAACACAAACAACTACTGCAAGGGAATCATGCTTGAAATTATAATAGTAGGAGGGGACAGGGTACGAGAGTGACCATGCAGGGGTCTATTACACATAATTAGTCATGAATTAGTGTCAATCAGATACAAAAGGAGACATACTAATTGAGGGACATAACCAAAACTCAAATAGACATGCTGATTATATTTTGAACAAAAGAGGGCAGAACTTAAACATGCTGAGTAAAGCAGTGAACAAGAAGTGAAATCAAACAACATGAGCCATTAAGTTAATGCAGAAAAAGACAGGGATTGACAAGCAATGGAGCACATAGGGTTGAGTTTCAGAATTGAACTAGGAACGTACAAGTTAAGGAAGCAAAGTGTAGGAAAATAAAGCAAGTAGAGTTCCACAGTCTAGCCTTGGCTTTCAGCCGGCTAGATAAAGCAGTAGCACAAGTAGTAGAGAAAGAAAAGAGAGTTTGAATGTGTATGTGTGTGTTCTGAACTATTGTTCGTGTGTTTAAAGAAGAGAGGGTAGAGTATTTATAGTTTTTGAAAACAAGCAGGAAAATAAGGTAACAAGTATTGACTTATCATAATTATAGAAATAATACAAATTAGAATCAATTAAAGACCCGGACTCCCTTCAATTAGGGAGTCATAGTTCAAACGGGTACAAGTTGTATCAAATAAGGAAAAGAATTGCTTGTAAGACTGATTTTACCATAATAGGAATAGTAAAAGTATGTAGCATGTAATAAGGACTAAGTACAGAATATTTTCAAGTAAGGAAAGTATAATAACAGCATATTGTGCACACAAATAGGGTAGAGTACTATTTGATTCTAAAATTAGTTCAGAGAATCACAAATAAGGTTGAAAATCACAGGGAATCAGCACTAACTGAGGAAAGTATCACAAAAGTAAGGAAGCAATTTCGAAAAATCATTACAGAATTACAAGGAAAATACACAAAATCAAAGTTGTAGATTTAATGAGATTACACAGAATCACCATAAATTACGTGAACAATCAGTTAAACAAATGGTCGGACCCATAAATGACACGGGTTTGGACAAGATCAAATAAACCTTAAGAACAAATCAAAACAGGAAGCACAAGAGCATATAGAACACACATAAAGCCCAGAATATTCGTGATAGTCATGCAAACACACCACAAACAAATTCAAACTTCGAATCGAACCTAGAAGTATTAGGGTTTCTTGACAAAAAGTGAATCGAGCCAAAAGGAAAGACTCAGGTAATGTTTAAACATGCTAAAAATCACAGTAATCAGAAAGAGATCATTTTTTACAAAAAGGGTTTTGAAACCCTAGTTTGGAAAATGAAGAAACCGTTCGAAATCGGAGAAATATTTTGAGGAAAACAAGTGAAAACCTTAAAAAACTCATATATCCATTACAGATCTAAAAGGATCGGAGGATTTTTAGCTAGGTTTTTTCAGAAAATAAAAGAGACGAAGAAAAATATCAGTTAAAACCCATTGATACATCTAGATCGAAGATAGATCTAAAGAGAAGTAACAAGTCTCAAGAGCTAGGGTTTCAGAGAACCCAAAGAAGATGAGAAAACATTAGATCGTTACCGGTTTCAGTCAGAAAAGTCATGGATCTTACTCGAACGGCCATGGATGGTCGGAAAGTAGCATAAAAGACCATGGATAGAAGTTGAGAAAGGTCTGGACTAGATCTCTTCGATATCTTTCCACGAGATCACAAAAACGGGCCACCAGGAGACGTAGGAGACAAATACATGTCTCAAACAGCCATGGGAGTCCATGGATTGAGTGAGGATTGAAGGGATTATGGTTAGTTTTGGTGGCGGCAGCTAGGGTTAGCTTAAGGTTTCAGAGAGAGGTTGAGAGGAGATGGGATTCAAGGGTGGCGGATTGTATGAATGAGAGGGTTTGGGGGGGTTCATTTGGGGTTAAAAAGGTAAGAGTGAACGGTGGCCGTTGATCTCTATGATCAACGGCCAGGATGAGAAGGGGTCTGGGTCGGGTAGGATTTAATTGTGTTAGGATTGGGTTTTAATTAGAATTGGGCTGGGTAATTGGGGTCCAATTTTTAGGCTATAATTGAAAGCCAATTTGGCTATATTTTAAATAGCCATTTTCCCTATTTAATTTATAAAAATAATAAATAGTTTTTGAAAACTAGTTTTAAAGTACTAAAGTGATTTATAATACCTAATTAAAAAATTAAAATACAGGATCCAATTTTATGCGTATAAAACATAATTATACTTTAAAATGGCTAATATTGTAATTATGTGCAATTTAGCTTTAAAAATACTAAAGATAATTGTAAAAAATGTGTAAAAATTACTTTAGCCATATTTTGGCATAAATATAGAAATCCAATAGGTGAATTATCAAAATAAAATTTTTAAAAATAATTATTGGGGATTTTATGGATAAAAAGGAGAAAATAAATCAATTTAAACCCTTTAAAACAATGGAAAAAATAACAAAAATTTTGGACATGCTTATTTATGCATATATATGCTACTTTGAAGGTATTTTGTATATTAAAAATATATAGAGAAAAATTGGGTATCAACAAACCTAAATAGCAAAAGGGGTATAGATACGTATTATTGGTAATTAATAGGCATTAATTACGGGAAACATTATAGAATTTGTATTGAATCGGTTACAATTACCAATTATAACGTTAAATTAAATGCCATTAATTTTCCATAATAACTCCATTATGAAAGGAGAAAAACGTATTACTTAGAAATAGCTATAAAAGGTGAGGACTGAACATTTGTAAGGACACAAAATACTATTGGAATATACTGATTTACTTTTCTTTCTATTCGGTTATTATTTACATCAATTATTCCTATTTCTACTTGATTATCAATAGCCCGAGTTCTTCTAAAAATAAGCTTTGATCGAAATTTCTATTTTTGGTTAAACAGGTCTTACAATTGCTCTTTGGTCTAAATAAAGATCTCAAGCCTTGTCATGACCCCCAAATACCAGTCGTGATGGCGCCTATCACATTACTAGGCAAGCCAACCAATCAATGAATCACAACCCTTTTTCCTTTAATAATAAGCCCTTTTCTAACACAGATTTTAAATACCAAATTTCATTATAAATGTTTAAAGTAACAAAAAATATGCGAAAGTCAAATAAATAGGAAACTACACAGCCCCACAATCTGGTGTCACGAGTCTAGAGCCTCTAAATATACAAATCTGATCGTCTAATACATAGCAAGTCTAAAATGCAGGGAAAACAAGGATAAGAGGAAGAAAGCAGGGTTGCGGATGCCATGCAGCTACCTTGCAGTCTCCGGCAAACTCTGACAATGCTGAGGACCCTCACTCTGCCGCTCGGGCACCTGGATCTGCACACAAGGTGCAGAGAGTAATGTGAGTATGCCAACTCAATAAGTAAATAAAGTAAATAAGGTCTGAAAGCAGTGACGAGCAGTTAAAAATTATATAACTGAAAGAAAAAATAGGATAACAGGTCAACTTCATAGTTTAAAACCAGTTTCATCGTAAAATCATCAAATTTCGGTTAAATCACTTGAAATCATATACTTAGCAATTTTTCCAACATAGACTTATTTTAACAGAAGAGTGATATCAGTAAAAATATCATAATTGGCCCCTCGGGCAAGGTATCACTCAGAATATGGCCTCTCAGGCAGCCTCTCAGCCACTCGTGACTCAACTCTCATCACTCAATACTCACTCTCAGCACTCAAGCTCATTAATATCTCATAGTAATAGAAATCGTAGTAACCGCTGTAGCGTGTAGCCCGATCCGTAATTTATAGTCGACTACGCTCACTGGGGGTTTACAGACTCCGGAGGGGCTCCTACAGCCCAAGCGTCATATTGCTGCGGCGCGCAGCCCGATCCAATATACATATATCACTGCGGCATGCAGCCCATTCTTATATAAGTATCGTTGTAGCATACAGACCGATCCATAATATATACATGTATAATATCTTCACTATTAGGTTCTCAACCTCTCTCAGTTATTAACCTCACCGCCTCTCGTGCACAACAATAGAAATTAGGGAACTCAGCCCAAATAATCCTCACAATTAGAAGTGGAGTGATAAAACCGGTTTTAAACATTTAAACAGGTAAAATATGATTGAGTATATGCTTTCAACAAGTAAAGTGAGAAAAACAGTGAAAATGCACTAAGGGTCTCAACAGATCGGCACAAGGCCCCAAACATGGCATACATCCCATAATATAGTATAAATAGCTAAAATACGGAATATCATAAGGGTCCAAATCAAATACGCGGCTTAATAGTCGCTACGGGATGGACCAAGTCACAATCCCTACCGGTGCACGCCCACATGCTCGTCAACTAGCATGTGTGTCACCGTATTTATCAAAACAAGTAAAATACCGGGGTATGTACCCTTAGTTCCAGATTTACAATGGTTACTTACCTCAAACCGGTGAAAGTACTACTCTGCAATGCCTTTTCCCCTCGAATTGGCCTCCACTCGCATCGAATCTATCCAAAATTAGAATCAAGGCATCAAAATATGCTAAGGGAACGAAGCCCAAGCGAAAACAATCAAATAATACCAAAAATTTCGAAATTGGCCAAACCCGACCCCCGGACCCACATCTCGAAACTCGATAAAAATCACATCACTGGAATCCTTATCCTCCCACGAGTCTATGCATATCAAGAACACTAAAATTGGAGTCCAAATAGCCCCTCAAATCCTTATTTAAAGTCTATCAATCTCAAGGCCCAATTCCTCAATTTTAGACTTAGATTCCATGATTTATTAGGTAGATTTTACAGTAGAATCGAGTTTTAAGTCCAAAATTCTGACCTCCAAATGTTTCCCCTTTAATTACTCTTCAATCTCCATCAAAAATCTCCGAAAACGACCAACTATGGAGGAAATAAACCCCACATTCGCGGACAAGACGACCTTTTAAACCTTCTGCCCATGCCTAAAAATTCTTCTTCGTGAACGCGGTCAAAGCCTCGCGTTCGCGAAACACAACTTAACTTTGACCAATTTTCCTCTTACGTGATCGCGACCAAACCTTCACGAATGTGATGCTTTACCCAGATGGACCTTCGCAAATGCATTCCATCCATCGCGAATGCGATGAGTTAATTTCACTAAAGCTCAGCCTCTCTTTTCCTTCTATGCGAACCCGACTACCCACCCGCGAACGCGATGCACCTACGCCCAGCCCTTCGCGAATGCGGAGACCTTATCGCGATCTCGAAGGCTTAATTTCCACCTTCCTCTACTGACCCTTCGCGAACGCGAAGGTCTCTTTTCGCAGCACTGACCTGCAATTTTCTGCAGGTTCCAACTTCATGAATTGGCCCGATAGACCACCCGAAACTCACCCGAGGCCCCCGGGACCTCAACAAAAGGCCCCAACACATCCCAAAACCTTATTCAAACTTGTTCCAATCTTCAAAACAACTCAAACAACATCAAATCAACTAACACACATCAGATTCAAGCCTAAGTTTCTAAAAATCTTCTGAATTCCGCTTTTGATCAGAAACCCGACCAAACCACGTCCGAATGACGTGAAATTTTGCACACACATCCTAAATGACACAAAAAAACTACTGCAACTCTCGTAATTCCATTCCAACCCCTAGATCAAAATCTCACCTACCAACCGGAAATCACCAAAAATCCACTTTCGCCAATTTAAGCCTAAATCTATTCCGGACTTCCAAAACTCATTCCAATCGCGCTCCTAAGTCCCAAATCACCTCCCGAAGCTAACCGAATCATCGGAACTCACATCTGATCCCTCTAACATATAAGTCAACATCCGATTGACTTTTCCAACTTAACCTTCCTTAAAAGAGACTAAGTGTCGCAAACCTTACCAAATCCTTTCCGAACCCTAATCAATCAACCCTATCACATATAGAACCATTATACAAAGCAATTAGAAGCATAAATGAGGGAAACAGAGCAGTAACTCATAAGACGACTGGCCGGGTCATCACAAGCCTTGTGCCACTCCCACTTATTCTTTAGGATCCAAAATTTGTTTAACTCCTAAAATTTCAAAAATATTCGGCAGAGTTTCCTCTATAATTAAAGCTATCCAAAATTTTCAACATGTCCAAACAACTCAACAATAATATTTCACACTTCCAGCTACTCAATCCATAATATACAATGTTAAAGCATACTGAGTGTGACGCCCCGACCGGTCATTTTGAGCCCTAGTGTGTCGTTCAGAAGTTTGAGTCCATGAGAAGCTTCATTTAAGGTATTTTGACTTGTACACTGGTCGGAATTAAAATTTGGGAAGTTCGGAGTTCATTTGAAAAGAAAATTCTCATTTCGGAAGCTTTAAGTTGGAAAATTGACTAAGGTTGGATTTTTTAGTAAACGACCTCGGAATCGGGATTTGAAGATTCCAATAGGTTCGTATGATGATTTTGGAATTGGATGTATGTCCGGATCGGGTTTTGGATGATCTGCGAGCGTTTCGACGCTTATTGTGGAAGTTGGCATTTTTGGAAGAATTTCATAAATTTGGGTTGAAGTATATTTCAATGCTATCAATGTCCGTTTGGGATTCCAAGTCTGGGAATAGCTCCGTATGGTGATACTGGTCTTAGGAGCGCGTCCGAAAGTAGATTTGGAGGTCCGTAGGTTATTTCAAAGTCATTTAAAGCACGAGTCGTTAACCAATATTCATCTCATGGAAAAACTGATTAACCTGTTCAAAGACAACACAAACTCTCCAACTACTGGATGCATGGTAGATAAAGATATCTTATGTATAAGGTCTGTGCCCTAACCTTGTAATATCATTCATTTTTCACTCATGTTTTTGATTTTTCACCTTTCTTGTTGTTGAATTATCAGGTACTTAGAGAGAACTCCCCAGTATTGGCATCCTAATCACAGCGTGGTGGTGAATGAGATTGAAAATATAAACAAAATAAAAATGACACTTTATTTCAATCATACTATGAACTTTCAAAACTTTTGTGAAAAGAATAGACGAAGAACTGAGCTGATCCTCGAAACGAATAAAATGTTTGACGAGCTTAACATAAAATATGATCTTCCCTAGGAAGTTCATCTGCTCGATCAAAGAGCAGTAAGTGGGAACACTAGATGATCTTTATCTTCCAGTTCACAAATACCTATTATTTAAGTAGCTAGTGTTGCTTCCACTGCAATAGTTTTTTTTTGGTTGATGAAGTTTAACAGCCGATTCTGCAATACCAGAAGTATTGTGTATTACATTAAACAATATTTGTAACATAAAAGTTTCAGCTGCTAAAATTTTGTGTGGAAGTGAGTACAGTTTCTATTTGGAGGATCTTAGTAACAATGTTGATGCAATTTTTTCAAGAAACGGTTATTTGTGATGTTAGAATATTGGAAAATCTTTTGTGGTTCGAGTGTTTTATGAGCAGAGTTACAGGGAAATCTATTCTTTTACCTTCTACATTAACTTCTCTTAAATATTTCTAATTCTCTTTTTGAGATACGCCAAAAGAAAACTTAGCCGTTGCGGTAAACTTGTGTGAATACTTGACATATTAAACTCCCTTTACTTCGAGAAAAAAACAAGTTAAGTAATCCTGGAATTTTTTCATATGCGTACTTTGTATTTGTAGTATTTTGGTGGTGACATAGCTAAGTGGTAAAGCAGAGGGCTGTAAATTCTTTTCTTCCCTATTTAAAACATTCTCCAAAAAGAAAAATTTATTCTCCTGTTTCTTTCTTCGACGCTCGACCATTATTTATAACAACTAGAGAACACTTTACAAAATGTGATTTGATGGTGAGTGAGATTTTTGAAATTCAATTAGAAAAATATTGGGGGGGTAAGATATATGATTCTTGTTGTAAATTCTAATTCGAGGAGTCAAAGTGAAAATTATTTTCACAACCTCCTAGTTTAAAGACTAGACTTCGACAAGCATCACGTGCATTTAGTTGTCTTACATGAGACTTGGGGTATTTCTCCACTCATATCATGACACCTTTTTCTTATTTATTATGGTTGTTTAGACGTGATTTCATTATTATCTATTGTTCTTTTTTTCCACTTGGAGAGGCGTTTCATTGATTCAATATTCCTCTGAATATAATCATATTCGTCTAGAAAAATAGGATATGGAAAAGAAAATTTATAAAGGAGAGAACCTTTATATCTTTCTCTTTTCAAAATTCATTTGCTTGCAACATTTTGAGTGGACGAATAATTCTAAATACTGAATTTTTAATATTATTACTAAATTACAATTAAGGGTCAAGTAATTTTGAAAGTGGAATTGAGAATTGTCGTAGCCTGCAATCTTTTCGCTCTCTTACCAAATTTCTATATAAATCAGATTACAAATTCATAGAAAAAATTATATTGCTATTTCATGAAGCAATCCGCATCAAGATAATATGAAAGTCAATAAAAGATATCGCCAATACTCCTTTTTGTTATCATCAAACAAAAGATAAAAATAGAAAGACCTAATAAACACAAAAATGCTGCCAATGGCCCTTAATATCAACTCACATATCAAGTAAAGTTTAACTAAATATTCACCTATTTGCCTTCAACTATATTAGAAAATAATTTTTAGAAATTGTATGACCGTCCCTCATTGATTGTCCATGTATTACCTTATCAAGAATTGCATCCACTACGTTTTGTACTAATTTCTCTTGGCGTAGATTTGCTTATTTTGTTAATAGATTGGTAAAATTATTTTTATTAGTTAAAGACCTAATAAACCTAATAAAAAAGTAGAAATGACACAAGTAGCGAGATGCTATTTAGGAATTAGCCGGTGCGTCCTAAATTCAGTTTTCCATTTCAAATATTTCGGGATAAAATGTCCTAAATTATTCTGAAGTTGAAATTTTTAGTTTAAAATTTAAGGACAAAAAAAGTACTGGCTAATATAGCATCCCTAAAATTAGCTGTTTGTACCCCTACCTCCATAAAAAAGTGGGACTCAAATAACATGGATAAAAATGTCCTCTTGCAAGCTTGATATGTAAATTTCTGACAACTTAATCAAAAACTTGAATCAAATGAGTTATAATTCTGGCTTGTAGGACTTTTAATTCCATGGGCGGGAGATAGTTCAACATGATTGATGTTTCATATTTCAATATCTCACAAAAGAGGGGGAGAGGTGATTTGTGTGGTGTCCAATTTTCACGTGCAATGGGTTATAGAAGGACCTAATTCTTCTATACGTTCCTTAATCTGTTGTTGTGGAATTAGTAATGCAGAAGTAAAGAACACAAGTATTTTTACGTGAAAAACACTAAGCTCAAAAGGTGAAAAACTCATGACCTACTTTCCAGTAGGATTTTTCCCACCATTTCACTAAAACTCTGAACCAGACAATAAAGTTTACAAACTCTTGCAAACCTAAGGATTAACTCTAACTCTTGTAGCAATCAGTCACAGGTTGTTGCGATTGCTTCAAGTTAACTCTAATTTGAACAATACAACTCAAGTACCTAGTACAAATGCTTCTACAAAAACCTAAAAGGTCAACTCAAAAGCTCCTACTATAATTGAACTAGAATAAAAAACAGGAAATGGTTCTTCATCTGGTTCATATAGCTTCAGGTTCGTACTCTTAAAACTCAAAAGAATTGCTCACAAAATGCTTTACTATTTTGCTCTCAATTCTTGCTTAACTTTTGGAATTATGAGATTTATGATATTAATTTTTAGGATCTTGTAGTTTACCTAATTCTGCATTTACTTATGGAGTATCATTTATTTATTGAAATATTTTTTTAAAATTTTTCTTATTCTTCTTGGTGGAATGCCCTTATGGAGATATTATTTGACTTATTTGTTTTTAGCATACAAAAAAAGGTGTAGTTCCCTAGTAAAAATATTAATTTTACTTGTATTGTTAGTAATAAATGTGTGATTCCTTCTTTAAAATGTTAATTGCATTTGCTTCTTGACGTCTGATATATAATTTTCATACAAAACCAATAACATATCTAGTGAAATCCCATAAATAGGGTGTGGGAATGATATGTAATTTTCATATTTGTAAATAACAAATGTCTATTAAATTGTCTGAATAAACTAAAAAAATGAACCGAACAAGTATTTCGAACAAACTCTGTATTAATTATTACAAGATGTACACTAAAGGAAATAGTAGCACCTGCCAGATGGATATGGATTATAATATGATTCTCGGTAGATCATGGATTCACGAAATGGATGATGTGCCATCTACCCTACATCAAGTTATTAAATTCCCTTCACGATGGGGAATACGCCAAATCTGCGGTGATCAACAGACATCTAGGAGCATCAACTCCGTAGCAGATTCAAGCACAAAAAATGAATAAAAATAGCAATTACAAAATCTAGTTGAGGATGCTGCAACACAAGCCTTAATTGAACACGGGCGAAAAGATGTAGACTCGAGGCCCGATTCCATCCAAGAACCGGAAGAAAATGAAAACATCAAAACGACTATTGAAGAGTTGGAAGCTGTAGAACTATTCACATCTTGAAATGAAAGGAAAGTCTACACTGGGGCCAACCTAAGCCACGAAATGAAAGGTAAGTTAACTGATTTCTTGAAAACTAATGTGGATTGTTTTGCTTGGTCCCATTATGATATGACAGGAATACCTCCGGAAGTAATGACTCACAAGTTAAATGAAGATCCATCATATCCACCTGTCAAACAAAAGAAAAGAAAGCAAGGATATTTCAAAAATCAGGTGATTCAAGATGAGGTGCAGAAACTTTTAAAAATTGGGTCTATCCGCTAGGTAAAATATCCAAATTGGTTAGCTAATACTGTAGTAGTACCAAAAAAGAATGGTAAGTGGCGAGTTTGTGTAGATTATACTGACCTAAATAAAGCTTGTCCTAAAGGTTCATTTCCATTACTGCATATAGATCAACTAATTGATGCTACTATAGGACATTAATTGTTAAGATTTTTATATGCATATTTAGGGTATAACCAAATGAAAATGGATCCCCTAGATGAGGAAAATAATTCACTTATAACAGACAGGGAGACTTACTGTTACAAAGTAATGTCATTTGGCCTCAAAAACGCTGGAACTACATATCAAAGGTTGGTGACTAAAATATTTCAAAAATATTTAGGGAAAACTCTGAAAGTCTACATAGAAGATATGCTGGTCAAGTCACAACAATCAGGGGGTCATATTCAACATCTGTCTGATACATTTCAGATTCTCCATAAATTTAACATGAAGTTAAATCCCGAGAAATGTGCATTTGGCATTTCATCAGGTAAGTTTTTGGAATTTCTTGTTTCTAACCGTGTCATTGAAGTAAATCCCACGCAGATTAAAGCTATTGAGGAAATTCCGGATATACTTACAAGTAAAAAAGAGGTGCAGAAACTGACGGGAAGAATAGCAGCTTTGAAAAGATTTATTTCCAAATCATCAGAAAAGTGCTTTAGGTTCTTTTCAGCACTAAAAAAGCAAGATCAGTTCGAATGGTGTCACGACCCAAACCCCGACCCGGTCATGATGACCCCTTTCGTGAAGACAAGGCCAACCAATTGAACCAAAATTCTTATTTTAAACAGTTAAGCAACATAAAAGTAATCTAAACATGGTTTAATAATATTGAATAACGAAAAGTAACAATAACAATACGGAAAATTCAACCCGACATAGCCCTAACCGGGGTGTCACAAGTCACAAGCATCTATAGGACATAATAAAAGTCTACTAAATCCAGTAACTAATACAATGTTTGAAGGAAATAGAAATGACAAGATAGTAGAGACACGGGGTTGCGGACGTCAATAGCTACCTCGTAATCTCCGAAAAACTTCCTGGAACTGGAGGAATCAGCACTCAGGAGCGGAACCAGCAATGCCTGAATCTGCACACAGGGTGCAGGTAGTAATATGAGTACTCCGACTCAGTGAGTAACAAATATAAATAATGACTGAAGTTAAGAAAAATGCGTAAAGCACAATACATTCTATAATGAAGAAGTAAAACATCTCTTAAAAACAGTAAATCAGTGAAAAATCAAGTAAAATCTCCTTTCAACAAGTAAAACAGGTAATTAATGTAAAGTAAAGAGATAGAAGTTCGCCCCTCGGGCACAGTATCCACAAATACGCCCCTCGGGCAACACCTCAGAACAGTACCAGCCCTTCGGGCTCAATCTCACATCACAGATGGGTACCCGCGCTCGCTGGGGGTGTACAGACTTCGGGAGGGGACCCTTACGGCCCAAGCACAATAACAAGTCATCTCGTAGCATCATAAACAGGCTCTCGGCCTCATATCAATCTAAAGCCACCTCGTGGCATACATATCTCATGCCCTCGACCTTAAATCAGTATCAGTATTTCCTTACAACATAGGCCCTCGGCCTTACTGAATCTCAAATCCTCACAAGCCACTCGGGCAATAATAAAACAGTATTTCTCAGCCCAAACATTTGTTTAAAATATCATTTAAGTCATAAAACTGAGTAAACATTGTTGAGTATGAAAATTGTGGAAAATATCTTGATTGAGTTCAACTAATAAGTTAAAACGGTGAAGAAATAATAATAAAAATCCCCGAAGGGTTCAAATAGTTGGCACAAAGCCTAAATACGACATTTAGCCCAAATCATGATGATAACAAATAAGTTTCAGTCAAATACGCGGTAAAATCATCAATCGGGATGGACTAAGTCACAATCCCTAATAGTGCATGAGCCCACGCTCGTCATCGGGCATGTGTCTCACCTCAATATAGCACTACGATGTGCTATCCGGGGTTTCAAACCCTCAGGGCATCATTTACAATCATTACTCACCTTGACCCGGCTAAATCTTTAGCTCGCGATGCCTTTGCCCCTCGAATCGGCCTCCACACACGTCGAATCTATCCAAAACCAGAACGAATACATCAAAATATGCTAAGGGAACAAAGCCCAAGCGAAAACAATCGAAAAATATCAAAAATCCTGAAATTGGCCAAAACCCGAGCCCCGGACCCACTTCTCGAAACTCAAAAATTTTAACATCAATGGGTTCCTTATCTCTCCACGAGTTCATACATATCAAAAGTTCTCAAATCTGACCCCAAATGGTCCTCCAAATCCCCAATCAAAAGTCCAAAATTCCAAGCCCAAGTTCTTCCATTTTTAGCTTAAATTCCATGATTTTCTAGGTGGATTTCACATTATAATCGAGTTTTTAGTCCAAGAATCTTATCTTCCAACGATTCCCCTTGAATCCCTCTTCAATCTCCTTTAAAATCTCTCAAAATAAGCAGCTATGTGTGAAAATAGACCCACCTTCATGAACAAGACAACTTTAAAAACATTTTGCCCTGCCACATTTCCTTCTATGCGATCGCGGAAAAACCTTCGCGATCGCGAAGCACAAAAATCTCAGCTCTAAAATTTACCCTATACGATCGCATCCAAACCCCTACGATCGCAATGCCTGAGCTCCTGACCCTACGTGATCGCGGACTTACTCCCATGTTCGCATTGAACAAAGACCAGCCAAGCCCCCAGGTCCATTTAACACTATGCGATCGCGACCCATTACCCGCGTTCGTGATGAACAAACTCCCCAATAAATGCTATCGCAAGCCTCACTATGCGAATGTGAAGAACAACTTGATAGCTCCCTCAAATCCTTCTATGCGATCGCAGGACTCCCCATGCGATCGCATAGAGCAAAGTTCTGCAACAGTTGAACCTGCAAATTCTGCAATCTTCTAAGGCACGAAATGGTCCGATTGACCATCCGAAACTCACCCGATGCCCCCAAGACCTCAACCAAAGGCACCAACACATCCTAAAACTCATTCAAACCTGTTCCAATCATCAAAACACCTCAAACAACATCAAATCACCCAAAACATATCGGATTCAAGCCTAAGTTTCTAAAATCTTCCGAAATACATTTTTGATCAAAAACCCAACCAAACCATGTCTGAATGACCTGAAATTTTACACACACATCCCAAATTACACAAAGAAGCTACTGCAACTCTCGGAATTCCATTTCGACCCCCATATCCAAAACTCGCCTATGAATCGGAAATCGCCAAAATATCAACTTCGCCAATTCGAGCTTAAATCTTCTCTACACCTCCAAAACCCATTTTGGTCGCGCTTCTAAGTCACAAATCACTTCATGAAGCTAACCGAACCATCAGCACTCACATCCGAGCCCTCTAACATATAAGTCAATATTCGGTTGACTTTTCCAACTTAAACCTTCTTAAAAGAGACTAAGTGTCTCTTTTCTTACCAAATCCTCTCCTAACTCAAACTAATCAACCCGATCACATAAAACATGGATAACGAAGCATAAGGAAGTAGAAATGGGGGAAACGGAGTGGTAACTCATGAAACGACTGGCCGGGTCGTCACATCCTCCCCAACTTAATCAAACGTTCGTCCTTGAACGAGTCAAGAAACATACCTGAAGCCTCAAATAGGTGAGGATATCTGCTCTGCATCTCCCGCTTGGTCTCCCAGGTAGCCTCCTCCATGGGCCGACCTCTCCACTGCACTTTCACTGAAGCTATGTACTTTGATCTCAACTTTCGAACCGGACGACACAAAATAGCCACTAGCTCCACATCATAGGTCAAATCATCATCCAACTGAACCGTGATGAAATAGAGAACATGAGATGAATCCCCAATATACTTCCAGAGCAAAGAAACATGAAATATCGGATGCACACTCGACAAGCTAGGTGGCAAAGCAAGCTCATAAGCCACCTCCCCAATCCTCCGAAGCACCTCAAAAGGTCCAATGAACCGCGGACTCAACTTCCCTTTTTTCCAAATCTCCTAACACCCTGCATGGGTGAAACCTTTAACAGAACCTTCTCACCAACCATATAGGACACATCTCGAACCTTTCTGTTAGCATAACTCTTTTGTCGCGACTGCGCTGTACGAAGCCTTTCCTAAATCACCTTCACCTTCTCGAAGGCATCCTGAACCAAGTCTGTCCCCAATAGCCTATCCTCGCCAGGCTCGAACAACCAACTAGAGATCTACACCGTCTCCCATACAAAGCCTCATACGGATCCATTTGAATACTCGACTGGTAGCTGTTGTTATAAGCAAACTCTGCGAGCGGTAGAAACTCATCCCATGACCCTCCAAAGTCGATGACACAAGCATGCAACATGTCCTCCAATATCTGAATGGTGCGCTCGGACTGTCCGTCCGTTTGAGGATGAAAAGTTGTGCTCAACTCAACCTGTGTACCCAACTCTTGCTGCACGACCCTCCAAAACTGCAAAGTAAACTGAGTACCTCTATCTGAAATGATGGAAACTAGAACACCATGCAACCGAACAATCTCTCGGATATAGATCCTTGCCAACCGCTCTGAACGGTAGGTAGTACACATAGGGATGAAGTGCGCGGACTTGGTGAGCCGATCCACAATCACCCAAATAGAATCTAACTTTTTCGAAGTCCGAGGAAGTTCAACTACAAAATCCATAGTGACTTTCTCCCATTTCCACTCTGGAATATCCATCTGCTGAAGCAAGCCACCCGGTCTCTGATGCTCATATTTCACCTACTGACAATTGAGACACCGAGCTACAAATCCCATAATGTCTTTCTTCATTCTTCTCCACCAATAGTGCTGCCTGAAATCCTGATACATCTTTGCGGCACCCGGATGAATAGAATACCGCGAGCTATGGGCCTCCTCCAGAATCAACTCTCGAAGCCCATCCACATTGGGCCCACAAATCCGGCCCTACATCCTCAATAACCCATCATCACCAATGGTCACATCTCCAGTCATCATGTTGAACTATGTCTTTAAGGACAAGCAAATGCGGATCATCATACTGGCGCTCTCTGATACGATCATATAAGGAATACCGAGAAACCACGCAATTCAATACCCGATTGGGCTCCAAAATATCCAACCTCATGAACCAATTGGCCAAAGCCCGAACATCAACTACAAGGGGCCTCTTCCCAACTAGAATATATGCCAAACTCCCCATACTCACTGCTTTTCGGCTCAAAGCATCGGCCACCACATTGGCCTTTCCCGGATGGTATAATATAGTGATATCATAATCCTTAAGCAACTCCAACCATCTCCACTGCCTCAAATTGAGATCTTTTTGATGGAACAAATGCTGAAGACTGCGATGATTAGTGAATACCTCACAAGATACGCCATACAAGTAATGCCTCCAAATCTTCAATTCGTGAACTATGGAGGCCAACTACAAAACATGAACGGGGTAGTTCTTCTCATGGGGCTTCAACTGACGAGAAGCATAAGCAATAACTCTACCCTCGTGCATCAACACACAACCAATCCCAACTCTCGAAGCATCACAATACACAGTGTATGAACCTGAACCTGATGGGAAAACCAACACTGGAGTTGTGGTCAAAGCTGTCTTGAGCTTCTGAAAGCTCTCATCACACTCGTTTGACCAAATAAATGAAGCACCCTTCTGAGTCAACTTGGTCAAGGGCGATGCAATATATGAAAATCCCTTAACAAACCGACGATAATAACCCGCCAAACCAAGGAAACTGTGAATCTCTATGGCTTAGGACGGTCTGGGCCAACTCTGAACTGCCTCTATCTTCTTCGAATCAACCTGGATACCCTCGCTGGACACCGTGTGCCCCAAGAAAGCCACTGAATTGAGCCAGAACTCACATTTGGAGAACTTTGCATAAAGCTTCTCCTCCCTTAATCTCTGCAACACAACTCTCAAATGCTCCGCATGCTCCTCCTGTATGCGAGTACACCAAAATATCATCAATGAAGATGATCACAAACTAATCAAGATAAGGCCGAAACACACTGTTCATTAGGTGCATGAACGCTACTAGGGCATTGGTTAGCCTGAAAGACATAACAAGGAACTCATAATGACCATATCTGGTCCTGAAGGCCGTTTTAAGAATATCCGAGTCCCTGATCTTCAACTGGTGATAACCCGAACAGAGGTCAATCTTGGAGAACACTCTCGCTCCCTGAAGCTGGTCGAATAAATCATCAATGCGAGGCAAATGATACTTGTTCTTCATTGTTACCTTGTTCAATTGCCTATAATCAATGCACATTCTCATCGTACCATCCTTCTTCTTCACAAACAGAACCGGCGCACCCCAAGGTGACACACTAGGCCGAATGAACCTCTTATCAAGGAGTTCCTGAAGCTGCTCCTTTAACTCCTTAAACTCCGCTGGTGCTATACGATATGATGAAATAGAAATGGGTCGAGTGCCCGGCACTAGATCAATACCAAAATCAATATCCCTATCCGGCGGCATACCTGGCAAGTCTGCAGGTACACATCGGGAAAATCCCTCACAACTGGAACAGAATCAATACTGGGAGTCTCAGCTCTGACATCCCTCACAAATGCTAGATATGAAAAACAACCCTTCCCAACCATATGTTGGGCCTTCAAGAAAGAGATAACTCTACTACAGACATAATCAGTCACACCTCGCCACTTGATCTGAGGCACACCTGGCATAGCCAATGTGACTGTCTTAGCATGACAGTCCAGAATAGCACGACACGAAGATAACCAATCCATGCCCAAAATGACATCAAAATCCACTATTCTCAATAGTAATAGATTCACTCGGGTCTTTAGACCCCCAATAGTCACCACACACGACCGGTACACACGGTCTACAATAATAGTATCGCCTACTGGGTAGATACATGAACAGGTAAAGCAAGAAACTCACGGGGCATACCCAAATAATGAGCAAAGTATGATGACACATAAGAAAAGGTGGAACCAGGATCAAATAATATAGAGCCATCTCTGTGGCAGACTGAGACAATACCTGTGATAACAACATTTGAAGCAATAACATCCCTGGAAGTGCATAGAAACGGGCCTGACCGCCCCCTGATCGAACTCCCCCTCTAGGGTAACCCCTGGATGACTAACCTCCACCCCTAGCTGGCTGAGCGGGTGGTGGTGAAGAAACTGGTGCTGAAGCCGATGACTGACCCCTCTGCTGGGACGAACTAGTAACACGACGAGGACATATGACCGAACTAATAACACCCCTCTGCCTCCACATATGACCGAATTCTCCACACTCAAAGCAACTCCTAGGTGCTGGAGAAGGGGACTGAAGGGAACACTTTGCGCTGGAGTGACTAGCAGATGCACTCAGCATAGATGAGCCCTGGACTGATGGAGCACGAGATGAACTCTGAGCTGGAAGGGCACTAAGTGATGACTGGCCCTGATGAGAACTAAAAGAACTATGACTAGACGGCTCCCCATGATAAACTGGGCGAGCTGGCTGAGCAGGCTAAGCAGGCCTAAATGGACGGCCTCTGCCGTGCTCAAACTAACCCCTCAAAGGAGTACCGCTATAGCTACCAGAACCTCGAGGCCTCTTCGCCTCCCTATCCTCTCGCTCTTGACGGCAAATCGACTCAATCGCACGGGTAATATCCACAACCTCCTCATAAGTAGCACCAGACACCCTCTCCCTGGTCATAAGAATACGGAGCTGATAAGTAAGACCATCGACAAACCTCCTGATCCTCTCTCGATCCGTCGGAGCCAACCAGATGGCATGATGGGACAACTTAGAAAACCTCAGCTCATACTGCGACACAGTTATCTCCCCCTGACACAGCCACTCAAACTATCTACGCAGCTTCTCTCTACAAGACTACAACACATACTTCTCCAAAAAGAGAGCAGAGAACTGCTGCCAAGTAAGGGGTGCTGCACCAACAGGCCTACGCCTCTCAAAATCCTCCCACTAAATGAAAGCTGCTCCAGAAAACTGATAGGTGGTGAAAGCGACCCTGCTAGTCTCCAGAATACCTGTTGTACGAAGCATCCTCTAACACTTGTCCAGAAAACCCTGGGCATCCTCGCCCTCTGTGCCACTGAAGGTCGGAGGCTGCAATCTACCAAACCTTTCCAACCTGCGTTACTTATCTTCCGGCATAACAAGAACCACATAGTCCTGAGCAGCTGCAATCGGCTGGGCTGGATGTGCCCCTAGCGTGTGAAGTCCCTGCACTACCTGCTCAGGTGTGCGAGCGGTGGGAGTCTGATTGCCTCCCCCGGCCTGTGAAGTAGCTGCAGCTGTAATGACTGAAACCGCCTGAGCTAGGCCAACACAAATGGATAAGATCTGAGACAAGGTCTCCTGAAGACCCGAAATCACGATAGACACAACTGGTGCCTGAGCTGATGCTGCTGGAGGGTCCATAGCTGGGACCTGATCCTGAATTGGGGTAGTTGGTGGATTTACAGGTGTTGTCCTCACTGCTCTACCTCTGCCACGACAACGACCGCGTCCTCGGCCTCTGGTGGCCTCAGCTGGTGGCACTAGTGGTCGTCCACCTCGTCCGATAGCACGAATCCTCACCATCTGTGAGAGAAACAGTAGTTTAGTACTCGGATCAACAAATTCGCACGACAAGAATTTCAAGAAGATGAAGTTTTACTAAAGGTTCTGCAGCCTCTCAAGGATAAATACAGACGTCTTCATACCGATCCGCGAAACTCTACTAACCTGTTCATGACTCGTGAGACCTATGTAACCTAGGCTCTGATACCAACTTGTTACGACCCAAACCCCGACCCGGTTGTGATGGCGCCTCTCGTGAAGACAAGGCCAGCCAATTGAACCAAAATTCTTATTTTAAACAGTTAATCAACATAAAAGTAATCTAAACATGGTTTAATAATACTGAATAACAAAAAGTATCGATAACAATGCAGAAAATCCAACCCGACACAGCCCTAACCGGGGTGTCACAAGTCACGAGCATCTATAGGACATAATAAAAGTCTACTAAATCCAGTAACTAATACAATGTTTGAAGGAAATAGAAATGACAAGATAGTAGAGACACGGTGTTGCGAACGTCAATAGCTACCTCGTAATCTCCGAAAAACTTCCTGGAACTGGAGGAATCAGCACTCAGGAGCGGAACCAGCAATGCCTAAATCTGCACACAGGGTGCAGGTAGTAATATGAGTACTCCGACTCAGTGAGTAACAAATATAAATAATGACTGAAGTTAAGAAAAATGCGTAAAGCACAATACATTCTATAATGAAGAAGTAAAACATCTCTTAAAAACAGTAAATCAGTGAAAAATCAAGTAAAATCTCCTTTCAACAAGTAAAACAGGTAATTAATGTAAAGTAAAGAGATAGAAGTTCACCCCTCGGGCACAGTATCCACAAATACGCCCCTCGGGCAACACCTCAGAACAGTACCAGCCCTTCGGGCTCAATCTCACATCACAGATGGGTACCCGCGCTCGCTGGGGGTGTACAGACTTCGGGAGGGGACCCTTACGGCCCAAGAACAATAACAAGTCATCTCGTAGCATCATAAACAGGCTCTCGGCCTCATATCAATCTAAAGCCACCTCGTGGCATACATATCTCATGCCCTCGACCTTAAATCAGTATCAGTATTTCCTTACAACATAGGCCCTCGGCCTTACTGAATCTCAAATCCTCACAAGCCACTCGGGCAATAATAAAACAGTATTTCTCAGCCCAAACATTTGTTTAAAATATCATTTAAGTCATAAAACTGAGTAAACATTGTTGAGTATGAAAATTGTGGAAAATATCTTGATTGAGTTCAACTAATAAGTTAAAACGGTGAAGAAATAATAATAAAAATCCCCGAAGGGTTCAAATAGTTGGCACAAAGCCTAAATACGACATTTAGCCCAAATCATGATGATAACAAATAAGTTTCAGTCAAATACGCGGTAAAATCATCAATCGGGATGGACTAAGTCACAATCCCTAATAGTGCATGAGCCCACGCTCGTCATCGGGCATGTGTCTCACCTCAATATAGCACTACGATGTGCTATCCGGGGTTTCAAACCCTCAGGGCATCATTTACAATCATTACTCACCTTGACCCGGCTAAATCTCTAGCTCGCGATGCCTTTGCCCCTCGAATCGGCCTCCACACACGTCGAATCTATCCAAAACCAGAACGAATACATCAAAATATGCTAAGGGAACAAAGCCCAAGCGAAAACAATCGAAAAATATCAAAAATCCTGAAATTGGCCAAAACCCGAGCCCCGGACCCACTTCTCGAAACTCAAAAATTTTAACATCAATGGGTTCCTTATCTCTCCACGAGTTCATACATATCAAAAGTTCTCAAATCTGACCCCAAATGGTCCTCCAAATCCCCAATCAAAAGTCCAAAATTCCAAGCCCAAGTTCTTCCATTTTTAGCTTAAATTCCATGATTTTCTAGGTGGATTTCACATTATAATCGAGTTTTTAGTCCAAGAATCTTATCTTCCAACGATTCCCCTTGAATCCCTCTTCAATCTCCTTTAAAATCTCTCAAAATAAGCAGCTATGTGTGAAAATAGACCCACCTTCATGAACAAGACAACTTTAAAAACATTTTGCCCTGCCACATTTCCTTCTATGCGATCGCGGAAAAACCTTCGCGATCGCGAAGCACAAAAATCTCAGCTCTAAAATTTACCCTATACGATCGCATCCAAACCCCTACGATCGCAATGCCTGAGCTCCTGACCCTACGTGATCGCGGACTTACTCCCATGTTCGCATTGAACAAAGACCAGCCAAGCCCCCAGGTCCATTTAACACTATGCGATCGCGACCCATTACCCGCGTTCGTGATGAACAAACTCCCCAATAAATGCTATCGCAAGCCTCACTATGCGAATGTGAAGAACAACTTGATAGCTCCCTCAAATCCTTCTATGCGATCGCAGGACTCCCCATGCGATCGCATAGAGCAAAGTTCTGCAACAGTTGAACCTGCAAATTCTGCAATCTTCTAAGGCACGAAATGGTCCGATTGACCATCCGAAACTCACCCGATGCCCCCAAGACCTCAACCAAAGGCACCAACACATCCTAAAACTCATTCAAACCTGTTCCAATCATCAAAACACCTCAAACAACATCAAATCACCCAAAACATATCGGATTCAAGCCTAAGTTTCTAAAATCTTCCGAAATACATTTTTGATCAAAAACCCAACCAAACCATGTCTGAATGACCTGAAATTTTACACACACATCCCAAATTACACAAAGAAGCTACTGCAACTCTCGGAATTCCATTTCGACCCCCATATCCAAAACTCGCCTATGAATCGGAAATCGCCAAAATATCAACTTCGCCAATTCGAGCTTAAATCTTCTCTACACCTCCAAAACCCATTTTGGTCGCGCTTCTAAGTCACAAATCACTTCATGAAGCTAACCGAACCATCAGCACTCACATCCGAGCCCTCTAACATATAAGTCAATATTCGGTTGACTTTTCCAACTTAAACCTTCTTAAAAGAGACTAAGTGTCTCTTTTCTTACCAAATCCTCTCCTAACTCAAACTAATCAACCCGATCACATAAAACATGGATAACGAAGCATAAGGAAGTAGAAATGGGGGAAACGGAGTGGTAACTCATGAAACGACTGGCCGGGTCGTCACATCCTCCCCAACTTAATCAAACGTTCGTCCTTGAACGAGTCAAGAAACATACCTGAAGCCTCAAATAGGTGAGGATATCTGCTCCGCATCTCCCGCTTGGTCTCCCAGGTAGCCTCCTCCATGGGCCGACCTCTCCACTGCACTTTCACTGAAGCTATGTACTTTGATCTCAACTTTCGAACCGGACGACACAAAATAGCCACTAGCTCCACATCATAGGTCAAATCATCATCCAACTGAACCGTGATGAAATAGAGAACATGAGATGAATCCCCAATATACTTCCAGAGCAAAGAAACATGAAATATCGGATGCACACTCGACAAGCTAGGTGGCAAAGCAAGCTCATAAGCCACCTCCCCAATCCTCCGAAGCACCTCAAAAGGTCCAATGAACCGCGGACTCAACTTCCCTTTTTTCCAAATCTCCTAACACCCTGCATGGGTGAAACCTTTAACAGAACCTTCTCACCAACCATATAGGACACATCTCGAACCTTTCTGTTAGCATAACTCTTTTGTCGCGACTGCGCTGTACGAAGCCTTTCCTAAATCACCTTCACCTTCTCGAAGGCATCCTGAACCAAGTCTGTCCCCAATAGCCTATCCTCGCCAGGCTCGAACAACCAACTAGATATCTACACCGTCTCCCATACAAAGCCTCATACGGATCCATTTGAATACTCGACTGGTAGCTGTTGTTATAAGCAAACTCTGCGAGCGGTAGAAACTCATCCCATGACCCTCCAAAGTCGATGACACAAGCATGCAACATGTCCTCCAATATCTGAATGGTGCGCTCGGACTGTCCGTCCGTTTGAGGATGAAAAGCTGTGCTCAACTCAACCTGTGTACCCAACTCTTGCTGCACGACCCTCCAAAACTGCAAAGTAAACTGAGTACCTCTATCTGAAATGATGGAAACTAGAACACCATGCAACCGAACAATCTCTCGGATATAGATCCTTGCCAACCGCTCTGAACGGTAGGTAGTACACATAGGGATGAAGTGCGCGGACTTGGTGAGCCGATCCACAATCACCCAAATAGAATCTAACTTTTTCGAAGTCCGAGGAAGTTCAACTACAAAATCCATAGTGACTTTCTCCCATTTCCACTCTGGAATATCCATCTGCTGAAGCAAGCCACCCGGTCTCTGATGCTCATATTTCACCTACTGAAAATTGAGACACCGAGCTACAAATCCCATAATGTCTTTCTTCATTCTTCTCCACCAATAGTGCTGCCTGAAATCCTGATACATCTTTGCGGCACCCGGATGAATAGAATACCGCGAGCTATGGGCCTCCTCCAGAATCAACTCTCGAAGCCCATCCACATTGGGCCCACAAATCCGGCCCTACATCCTCAATAACCCATCATCACCAATGGTCACATCTCCAGTCATCATGTTGAACTATGTCTTTAAGGACAAGCAAATGCGGATCATCATACTGGCGCTCTCTGATACGATCATATAAGGAATACCGAGAAACCACGCAATTCAATACCCGATTGGGCTCCAAAATATCCAACCTCATGAACCAATTGGCCAAAGCCCGAACATCAACTACAAGGGGCCTCTTCCCAACTAGAATATATGCCAAACTCCCCATACTCACTGCTTTTCGGCTCAAAGCATCGGCCACCACATTGGCCTTTCCCGGATGGTATAATATAGTGATATCATAATCCTTAAGCAACTCCAACCATCTCCACTGCCTCAAATTGAGATCTTTTTGATGGAACAAATGCTGAAGACTGCGATGATTAGTGAATACCTCACAAGATACGCCATACAAGTAATGCCTCCAAATCTTCAATTCGTGAACTATGGAGGCCAACTACAAAACATGAACGGGGTAGTTCTTCTCATGGGGCTTCAACTGACGAGAAGCATAAGCAATAACTCTACCCTCGTGCATCAACACACAACCAATCCCAACTCTCGAAGCATCACAATACACAGTGTATGAACCTGAACCTGATGGGAAAACCAACACTGGAGTTGTGGTCAAAGCTGTCTTGAGCTTCTGAAAGCTCTCATCACACTCGTTTGACCAAATAAATGAAGCACCCTTCTGAGTCAACTTGGTCAAGGGCGATGCAATATATGAAAATCCCTTAACAAACCGACGATAATAACCCGCCAAACCAAGGAAACTGTGAATCTCTATGGCTTAGGACGGTCTGGGCCAACTCTGAACTGCCTCTATCTTCTTCGAATCAACCTGGATACCCTCGCTGGACACCGTGTGCCCCAAGAAAGCCACTGAATTGAGCCAGAACTCACATTTGGAGAACTTTGCATAAAGCTTCTCCTCCCTTAATCTCTGCAACACAACTCTCAAATGCTCCGCATGCTCCTCCTGTATGCGAGTACACCAAAATATCATCAATGAAGATGATCACAAACTAATCAAGATAAGGCCGAAACACACTGTTCATTAGGTGCATGAACGCTACTAGGGCATTGGTTAGCCTGAAAGACATAACAAGGAACTCATAATGACCATATCTGGTCCTGAAGGCCGTTTTAAGAATATCCGAGTCCCTGATCTTCAACTGGTGATAACCCAAACAGAGGTCAATCTTGGAGAACACTCTCGCTCCCTGAAGCTGGTCGAATAAATCATCAATGCGAGGCAAATGATACTTGTTCTTCATTGTTACCTTGTTCAATTGCCTATAATCAATGCACATTCTCATCGTACCATCCTTCTTCTTCACAAACAGAACCGGCGCACCCCAAGGTGACACACTAGGCCGAATGAACCTCTTATCAAGGAGTTCCTGAAGCTGCTCCTTTAACTCCTTAAACTCCGCTGGTGCTATACGATATGATGAAATAGAAATGGGTCGAGTGCCCGGCACTAGATCAATACCAAAATCAATATCCCTATCCGGCGGCATACCCGGCAAGTCTGCAGGTACACATCGGGAAAATCCCTCACAACTGGAACAGAATCAATACTGGGAGTCTCAGCTCTGACATCCCTCACAAATGCTAGATATGAAAAACAACCCTTCCCAACCATATGTTGGGCCTTCAAGAAAGAGATAACTCTACTACAGACATAATCAGTCACACCTCGCCACTCGATCTGAGGCACACCTGGCATAGCCAATGTGACTGTCTTAGCATGACAGTCCAGAATAGCACGACACGAAGATAACCAATCCATGCCCAAAATGACATCAAAATCCACTATTCTCAATAGTAATAGATTCACTCGGGTCTTTAGACCCCCAATAGTCACCACACACGACCGGTACACACGGTCTACAATAATAGTATCGCCTACTGGGTAGATACATGAACAGGTAAAGCAAGAAACTCACGGGGCATACCCAAATAATGAGCAAAGTATGATGACACATAAGAAAAGGTGGAACCAGGATCAAATAATATAGAGCCATCTCTGTGGCAGACTGAGACAATACCTGTGATAACAACATTTGAAGCAATAACATCCCTGGAAGTGCATAGAAACGGGCCTGACCGCCCCCTGATCGAACTCCCCCTCTAGGGTAACCCCTGGATGACTAACCTCCACCCCTAGCTGGCTGAGCGGGTGGTGGTGAAGAAACTGGTGCTGAAGCCGATGACTGACCCCTCTGCTGGGATGAACTAGTAACACGACGAGGACATATGACCGAACTAATAACACCCCTCTGCCTCCACATATGACCGAATTCTCCACACTCAAAGCAACTCCTAGGTGCTGGAGAAGGGGACTGAAGGAACACTTCGCGCTGGAGTGACTAGCAGATGCACTCAGCATAGATGAGCCCTGGACTGATGGAGCACGAGATGAACTCTGAGCTGGAAGGGCACTAAGTGATGACTGGCCCTGATGAGAACTAAAAGAACTATGACCAGACGGCGCCCCATGATAAACTGGGCGAGCTGGCTGAGCAGGCTAAGCAGGCCTAAATGGACGGCCTCTGCCGTGCTCAAACTAACCCCTCAAAGGAGTACCGCTATAGCTACCAGAACCTCGAGGCCTCTTCGCCTCCCTATCCTCTCGCTCTTGACGGCAAATCGACTCAATCGCACGGGTAATATCCACAACCTCCTCATAAGTAGCACCAGACACCCTCTCCCTGGTCATAAGAATACGGAGCTGATAAGTAAGACCATCGACAAACCTCCTGATCCTCTCTCGATCCGTCGGAGCCAACCAGATGGCATGATGGGACAACTTAGAAAACCTCAGCTCATACTGCGACACAGTTATCTCCCCCTGACACAGCCACTCAAACTATCTACGCAGCTTCTCTCTACAAGACTACAACACATACTTCTCCAAAAAGAGAGCAGAGAACTGCTGCCAAGTAAGGGGTGCTGCACCAACAGGCCTACGCCTCTCAAAATCCTCCCACTAAATGAAAGCTGCTCCAGAAAACTGATAGGTGGTGAAAGCGACCCTGCTAGTCTCCAGAATACCTGTTGTACGAAGCATCCTCTAACACTTGTCCAGAAAACCCTGGGCATCCTCGCCCTCTGTGCCACTGAAGGTCGGAGGCTGCAATCTACCAAACCTTTCCAACCTGCGTTACTTATCTTCCGGCATAACAAGAACCACATAGTCCTGAGCAGCTGCAATCGGCTGGGCTGGATGTGCCCCCAGCGTGTGAAGTCCCTGCACTACCTGCTCAGGTGTGCGAGCGGTGGGAGTCTGATTGCCTCCCCCGGCCTGTGAAGTAGCTGCAGCTGTAATGACTGAAACCGCCTGAGCTAGGCCAACACAAATGGATAAGATCTGAGACAAGGTCTCCTGAAGACCCGAAATCACGATAGACACAACTGGTGCCTGAGCTGATGCTGCTGGAGGGTCCATAGCTGGGACCTGATCCTGAATTGGGGTAGTTGGTGGATTTACAGGTGCTGTCCTCACTGCTCTACCTCTGCCACGACAACGACCGCGTCCTCGGCCTCTGGTGGCCTCAGCTGGTGGCACTAGTGGTCGTCCACCTCGTCCGATAGCACGAATCCTCACCATCTGTGAGAGAAACAGTAGTTTAGTACTCGGATCAACAAATTCGCACGACAAGAATTTCAAGAAGATGAAGTTTTACTAAAGGTTCTGCAGCCTCTCAAGGATAAATACAGACGTCTTCATACCGATCCGCGAAACTCTACTAACCTGTTCATGACTCGTGAGACCTATGTAACCTAGGCTCTGATACCAACTTGTTACGACCCAAACCCCGACCCGGTTGTGATGGCGCCTCTCGTGAAGACAAGGCCAGCCAATTGAACCAAAATTCTTATTTTAAACAGTTAATCAACATAAAAGTAATCTAAACATGGTTTAATAATACTGAATAACAAAAAGTATCGATAACAATGCAGAAAATCCAACCCGACATAGCCCTAACCGGGGTGTCACAAGTCACGAGCATCTATAGGACATAATGCAAGTCTACTAAATCCAGTAACTAATACAATGTTTGAAGGAAATAGAAATGACAAGATAGTAGAGACATGGGGTTGCGGACGTCAACAACTACCTCGTAATCTTCGAAAAACAGCCTAGAACTGGAGGAATCAGCACTCAGGAGCGGAACCAGCAATGCCTAAATCTGCACACAGGGTGCAGGTAATAATGTGAGTATTCTAACTCAGTGAGTAATAAATATAAATAATGACTGAAAGTAAGAAAAATGCATAAAGCACAATGCATTCTATAATGAAGCAGTAAAACATCTCTTAAAAATAATAAATCAGTGAAAAATCAAGTAAAATATCCTTTCAACAAGTAAAATAGGTAATTAACAAGTAATTAATGTAAAGTAAATAGATAGAAGTTCTCCTCTTGGGCACAATATCCACAAATCCTCCCCTCGGGCAACATATCAGAAAAATATCAGCCCTCTCGGACTCAATCTCACATCACAGATGGGTACTCGCGCTCACTAGGGGTGTACAGACTCCGGGAGGGACCCCTTACGGCCCAAGCGCAATAACAAGCCATCTCGTAGCATCATAAACAGGCTCTCGACCTCATATCAATCTCAAGACACCTCATGGCGTACATATCTCATGCCCTCGGCCTCAAATCAGTATAAGTATTTCCTCACAACATAGGCCCTCGGCCTTACTCAGTCTCAAATCCTCATAAGCCACTCGAGCAATAATAAAACAGTACTTCTCTACCCAAACATTTGTTTAAAATATCATTTAAGTTTTAAAGTTTAGTAAACATGGCTGAGTATGAAAATAGTGGAAAATATCTTGATTGAGTTCAACTAATAAGTCAAAACGGTGAGGAAATAATAATAAAAATCCCCGAAGGATTCAAATAGTTGGCACGAAGCCCAAATACCCCATTTAGCCCAAATCATGATGATAACAAATAAGTTTCAGTCAAATATGGGGTAAAATCATCAATCAGGATGGACTAAGTCACAATTCCCAATAGTGCACGACCCCACGCTTGTCATCGGGCGTGTGTCTCACCTCAATATAGCACTACGAAGTGCAATCCGGGGTTTCAAACCCTCATAGCATAATTTACAATCATTACTCACCTTGAACCGGCTAAATCTCTAGCTCGCGACGCCTTTGCCCCTCGAATCAGCCTCCAAGCGCATCGAATCTATCCAAAACCAGAACGAGTACGTCAAAATATGCTAAGGGAACAAAGCCCAAGCAAAAACAATCGAAAAATATCAAAAATCCTGAAATTGGCCAAAACCCGAGCCCTAGGCCCACATCTCGAAACTCAAATTTTTTTACATCAATGGGTTCCTTATCTCCCCACGAGTTTATACATATCAAAGTTTCTCAAATCCGACCCCAAATGATCCTCCAAATCCCCAATCAAAAGTCCAAAATTCCAAGCCCTAGTTCTTCCATTTTTAGCTTAAATTCCACGATTTTCTAGGTGGATTTCACAATATAATGGAGTTTTTAGTCCAATAATCTTACCTTCCAACGATTCCCCTTGAATACCTCTTCAATCTCCATAAAGTATCTCTCAAAATGAGCAGTTATGTGTGAAAATAGACCCAGTTTCGCGAACAAGACGAGTTTAAAAACATTCTGCCCAGGCCTCATTTCCTTCTATGCGATCGTGGAAAAACCTTCGCGATCGCGAAGCACAAAAATATCAACTCTCAAATTTACCCTATGCGATCGCATCCAAGCCCTATGATCGCAATTCCTGAGCTCCTGAACCTACGCGATCGCGGACTTACTCCCGCGTTCGCATTGAACAAATACCAGCCAAGCCCCCAGGTCCATTTAACAGTATTCGATTACGACCCATTATCCGCGTTCGCGATGAACAAACTCCTCAATAAATGTGATCGCAAGCCTCACTATGCGAACACGAAGAACAACTTGATAGCTCCCTCAAATCCTTCTATGCTATCGCAGGACTCCCCATGGGATCACATAGAGCAAAGTTCTGCAATAGCTGAACCTGGAAATTCTACAATCTTCTAGGGCACGAAATGGTCCGATTGACCATCCGAAACTCACCCGAGGCCCCCGGGACCTCAACCAAAGGCACCAACACATCCTAAAGCCTTATTCAAACTTGTTCCAATCATCAAAACACCTCAAAAAACATCAAATCACCCAAAACATATCGGATTCAAGCCTAAGTTTATAAAATCTTCAGAAATACGTTTTTGATCAAAAACCCAACCAAACCACGTCCAAATGACCTAAAATTTTACACACATATACCAAATGACACAAAAAAGTTACTGCTACTCTAAGAATTCCATTCCAACCCCTATATCAAAATCTCGCCTATCAACCAAAAATCGCCAAAATATCAACTTCACCAATTCGAGCCTAAATCTTCTCTACACCTCCAAAACCTATTCCAGTCGCGCTCCTAAGTCAAAAATCACCTCCCGAATCAAACCAAACCATCGAAACTCATATCCGAGCCCTCTAACATATAAGTCAACATCTGGTTGACTTTCCAACTTAAACCTTCTTAAAAGAGACTAAGTGTCTCTTTTCTTACCAAATCCTCTCCGAACTCAAACTAATCAACCCGATCACATAAAATACGGAAAATGAAGCATAAGGAAGTAGAAATGGGGGAAATGGAGCGGTGACTCATGAGACGACTGGCTGGGTCGTCACAAATGGTCAGAACAATGTCAGTAAGCGCTCAAAAATTTGAAAGTATACTTGTCAAATCCACCGTTGCTTGCAAAACCAAAGATGGGGAGAAATTACTTATCTACCTTGCTGTTTCAGAAGTAGCGGTAAGTGATATTTTAGTTCATGAAGACCAAGGTAAACAACCTCTAATTTATTATGTTAGCAAGTCATTATTAGATGCTGAGACTCGGTATCCTCATCTAGCAAAACTTGCACTTGCATTAATTATGGCATCTAGGATATTAAGACCTTATTTTCAATGCCACCCCATCTCTATAGTAACTACCTATCCCCTGCGTAATATATTACATAAACACGAATTATCAGGTAGGTTAGCCAAGTGGGCCATAGAATTGAGTGAATATGACATTACATATCAACCTAGAACTGCAATAAAGTCATAGGTGTTGGCAAATTTTGTGGCCGATTTTAGCCAAGGGATGCAACTAGAAGCGGAAAAAGAACTACAAGTATTCAACGAGTCTAATCTAGGAACTTATATTTTATTCACTAATGGTTCATCGAATGTAAAAGGGGCAGGTCTAGGAATTGTTTTGGTACCACCTACGGGTGAAACAATACGACAAGCCATAAAATGTCACCCTGTTACTAACAATAAGGCAGAGTATGAAGCTGTGATTGCAGGTTTAGAACTGGCACGCGAGCTTGGCATAGAACAGGTCGTAATCAAAAGCGATTCGTAGCTCGTAGTTAACGAAATGCTGGGGACTTATACATCTAGAGAGACAAGAATGCAGCAATACCTGGAAAAGGTACGTGATCTAGTTAGGCAATTCCAAACCTGGAAAGTTGTGCAGATACCTAGAGAAGAAAATGTCTAGGCAGATGCCCTAGCTAATCTTGCATCTACAGCAGAAGTGGCAAATGATGAAAATGCTTCTGTAATTCATTTATTTCATTCAGTACTTGATCAAGACAAAAATGAGGTAAATTTCAATAATTTAACTTGGGATTGGAGGAACGAGATTGTCACTTTTTTATAGTATGGAATTGTCCCTGAAGATAAGAAAAAGGCTCAAGCACTTCGCAAAAAAGCTGCTCGGTATTGTTTAAAGCAAGACAATCTTTATCGTAAAATGTTTGGTGGTCCCCTAGCAAGATACCTCGGACCTTCTCAAACAGAGTATGTGATGAGACAAATACACGAGGGGCATTGTGGCAATCACGCGGGAGGAAGATCCTTAGTGAAAACCATGATCAGAGCCGGCTATTATTGGCCCAAAATGGAAGAAGATGCGGAAAATTTTATGGCTAAATGGGACAAGTGCCAAAGATACGGTAACAATATGCATAGGCCTGCAGAATTGTTACATTCGGTCATTGCACCGTGGCCTTTTATGAAGTGGGGGATGGACATCATGGGACTACTACCGCTATCCAAAGGCAATGCAAGATTTTTGCTAGTACTCACTAATTACTTTACGAAGTGGGTAGAAGCATGTGATTTTAAACATGTACAAGAAAAAGAGGTCAGAGATTTCACTTGGCAAAACATCATATGCCGATTCGGCGTACCAAAAGAAATAGTATGTGATAACAACCCGCAATTTATAGGCGCACAAATCACAAATTTTTTTCAAAGTTGGCAAATTAAAAGGATTACTTCAACGCCTTACCATCTGATGGGTAATGGACAAGCTGAATCAACGAATAAAGTCATTATCAATAATTTGAAGAAAAGGTTGAAGGAATCCAAAGGAAATTCGCCAGAGGTGTTACCTGGTATTTTATGGGCTTACCGCACAACAACAAAAACAAGTACGGGGGAAACACCGTTCTCACTTGTATACGGAGCTGAAGCCTTAATCCCAGTTGAGATAGGGGAGCCAAGCACGAGATATACACAAGCGACTGAGGAGTCAAACGAAGAAGAAATGTGAATAAACCTAGATTTACTTGAAGAAAGGAGGGAAGCTGCACTAATAAGGATGGCAACGCAAAAACAAGTTATGGAACGATACTATAATCGGAAAGCTCATCTCAGATACTTCAAGATTGGGGACTTCGTACTCAAGAAGGTTTTCTAATCAATAAGAACATCTAATGCGGAGAAGTTAAGTCCAACTTGGGAAGGACCTTATAAGATTCACGGTATCGCAGGAAAATGAGCATACGAGCTGGAAACAATGGATGGCAAGATCCTACCTTCACATTGGAATGTTGTTCATCTGAAGAGATACTATTTCTAAGGAAAGAAAATATCCACGGGCCGGTACCCTCATTTTAAAATTTTATTTTTGAATTGTTAAAATTTTACTAATGATTTTAGATGATAGGCAAAAAGTTAACCCTCACTAAGTGATGAATCACAACCTGCAAGACACGTCGAAAAAATATAAATTACCGATCGGGTTACAACTATTCTGATGGAAATTTAAATGGGTTAAGAATTCTTCATCTAAAATCATACCTCCGAGTCCCGTATGTTTTTCCTTTTCAGGAAAAGGATAGCATGGAAGGAGTAATCAAGTGTTCGAGATTTCATACTTCAAAGCTCAAACACTTGGGGGACTATATAATATACATAGGATATATGTAAAAAGAAGGCAAAAAAGATTGAGTGCAAGTTAAATTCAAGTCAAGACCAAAAGTCTATTTATCAATTATATCAAGTGCAGAGCAAAGTCATGAGCCAATAACACAAGCTAGTCAAAAAACCCTTCATATTGATTTCAAAATCTTATGATGTCTAGGTTAAAGGCAATGTTTAGTCATGGGTATAAAAAAACCCTTGGATTTTATTTCCTTTTTTGCAAATCTGTTGTAATAAAAATAGTTACGAAAAGTTATAGAAGATATTTAAATACATGTAAGATGTTACTTAAACTTGACAAAGTTCAGATGAAAACTTTATCAAAGTTATTTCAAGAAACATGTGTGTTCCTATTTCTTTTTTCGTATATTTACACCATTATGAAGTTGAGACGTCTTCTTCACTAAGTGTCGAGTATAAAAGGGCCCTCTTTTTATAAATTCATGTTTGATTCAGATATCCATAAAGTTAATAAAGCATTTTTTTAAAAACAAAAAATGCAAAAAGGGTAAGAAAAAAACCCACGAATTAACAAACAAAACCTTAAATATAAAGGCAAAAAAGAGCAAAACAGAAGCTCAAGATAATTAAGTCAAACAAAAACTTCATATTATTAAGTTTAGAATAAGTATGAACTTAGTCATAAACTGATTGTCATTTATACAAAATGCCCCCAAAAAGGTCTGGGGACATGTCATTTCTAAAAACCAAACCCCCAAATGGGACCAGGGGTAAACCACCAAGGAAAAAAAGGAATTACACTTCACAAACTTTCACTAAGGGGCAAAAGAAGGATCTAAAGCGGTATCATTGGAATTAGAAGGTTCGAGTTGACTTGAAGGAGTTGGGGCATTCACCGTACCCATATTATCTTCAACATGCTCGGGAGTGTCAGCCATGGGAGATTGAAAATCTTGGCCTTACTGAGTTTTTTCAATGGTCTCCTTTATCTTGGCTAACTCAGCATCCAAGTTGAAACCCTCTTGGATAGCCTCCAGAAGGGTATCGTGGCGTGTGTTTAAAATAGCCAACTCACTTCAATAGTAGTCTTGTCCTCAAGAATCTCATAATCTCTCTCCCACTGATCGATCTCATTTCTGAGCTTTTTATTCTTAGCCAAGGCAGTATCATAAGAAGATTGCAGAGGAGCAAGTGAACTCTCTAAAGAACTGACCTTATTAGAAGACTCACGAAGATCTTCTTGGGTATGAGTAAGTGTTTGCACGAGTTCACCGGCGTAAACCTCTTTCTTGCTTAGCAAAGCCTTCAATCCTCTAATCTCTTCAGTAGCCTTAGAGAGTTGCTCAAAAAATGATGTCTCAAGGAGAATTTTGTCCTTGTCAGCTTGATTTGAGGAAGCCTTCTCAACTGCTAACTCTGAAGTCAAAACCTTCAACTACTGCTCTAAGGTGCACTTGCTTTCTTCTAGCATTTGTATATCAAGTTGAAGGTTTTTATATTGTTCTTTCCAGTTGTCCGCTTCAATTTGATAATCATGCATTAACTGATCCGTATGAGAAACCCTCTTCATCATCTCTATGCCAACAAGATTGATCTAAAAAGGGAGGGGGGTAAGAACCTTAATAAAAGAAGGATGTAATAAAGTGAAGTAACAAATACCTTTAATGATGATTGCACTATATCATTCATCCAAGTCAAAGAGTTGTGACTCTCGAGCTTGGATTTCTCAACTGGACCGATCAGAGGTTTCAACCACACGTCAGCCCGACCTGACTTTCTCAAAAGGTTACCATCGGCAGGAACCTTGATGATAATCTGCTTCATTGCTCCACTTCCACTCGAGGAACCAACCTCAATATGAAGGACAGTAGTAGGGGGAACTGTGGAAGAAGGCATAACAGCTTGGGCAGAGCGGCAATAGTAGCAGTCACAAATGGTAAAGAATACGTCGTAGGAACAGGCATGGTAAATGAGGCAAGGGGTACTTCATCAGAAACTAAACCCAAATTATCACTATCAAACCCACGAGAAAAAAGCTGATCATTAGGGTCACGAGCTGCCGCAGGAGTGTCATCATCAGAACTCACTAAGGTGGCTTCAACAGGCTCGGTTATGGGAACAGAATGGGGAGGAGTTGCTTCACCATCTGAAAAGACACGTCTTCTGGCCCGTGGCCTTTTAATCAAGGAACCTTCATCCTGTTCTTCATCTTTTTCAGAATCCTGGGTCGTTTCAGACTTCCTTTTCGATGAAGATCCCAAGATTATCTCTTGAGCTCTTTCCAAAGAAACTCTAGAAGCTACGACAACATCAGCACTACTACCTCGAATGGGAAATCCTGATAAAAAAAGGGTCAAAACAAATTCTAAAGAAGGGGTGAATAAAAGTATGAAGAAGAGGTGAGAAAAGCCTTTACCATGAGTTTTCACCTTCCAATCAAATCTATGTGACAGGTTTTTCCAAGATCTACCTTCCATTGGAGCAACATTCAATAACATTCCTACCCAACCACAGAAATTGGAAATCTCATCTACAGTTCCCATGGTTGCTGGAAAAGAGGAAAAAGTTAAATGGTAGTGGGAAAAATAAAGGGAAAAGATAGAAAAAGTTGTAAAAGGAAAAGTTACGTGCAAAATTCCACTTCTCAGGAAATAGAATATTTTCTTCACCCACTAAACCAACAGTGGGGGAAGCAACAAACCTGGTATACCAGCCACGGTCCTTATCATCCTCTGGGCTAACTAACAATCTCTTACTTCTCGCTACTAAAGTGAAAATCCCATGACGGAAAAGTTTAGGGGAGTAGAGATGAATCAAATGGAAGAAAGTAAAAGGAAAATTAGCCATATTTGTTAAATGCCTTAAGCATGCAATATCCACCCACACAATGGGGCCAATCTGTCCTAAACAAACGTCGAATAAATGGCAGAATTTGATGATAACAGGATCAATGGGGGTTTAAAATTCAGCGTAAAAGGTTATGTATACACAAAAGAAAACCCGGTCAAGTAAGATGTAATCTTGTGGTTCACATTGGGAATTATAATGGGGAATCATGTCTCCGGTGGAAATCCCTACGAACAATAGAGATCAGACCTTTGGTGATTTGAGATGGGTAAATATCAGCACGATCTAAAGAAAACATAGAAGAAACTTGGTTTCTGATCGACTCTCTATCAGTGTAAAAAGATAGTTCAGTAGGAATAATTTCATCTACCAAAGGTTCACGAAGGGGTTCATTAGAATCTCTACTTGTAGATGAAGATCTATGGGAAAGAGAACCCCAAGTTCTAGAAGGTGGAGTAGAACTCACAGGAGGTATAGAAGAGCCCCGTATCGATGAAGACCCTAAACTACGAAGTCTTCCTCCTCTTTTGCTTCTGACAGGAGCAAGAGGAAGGTCATCAACAATGGGGACTCTTTTAGGGTTAGGGTTTGAAAAAGACATAGCAGTATGAGGAAGAAGAAAACAAGAAGTGAATATTCTAATTTTTTTATGAGAAAGACAAAGGCAAAAAATATAATTATACTCAGAAGCAACCGTTAAAGGAAAAGGTGTAATGATGGAAACGTCATGATGGAAGCTGTCGCTTCGTAAGTGATGAAGCCGTAAAAAATCCCTAAAAGACACTGAAAAGTTGTAGAACCAATCATAAGATGCCACGCGTCACGAGCATTAAATGGAAGTGACATATGAAGCGTCAGTTCCAGAGAAGGAATTAATGGCGGCAAATATTCCCGCTTTAATGAGATCCACTTCCCAAATATTCTATTGATGAATAAATGGCAAGTGGGGGGACTATCTGTATTAGGAAAAATTAAGTTTATATATGAAATTTATTATAAGATGACATGTTATGACACATGGACCAGTCAAAGGAAGATTGTTAGCGAAGAATAGTTGAAGAGGCACGAGCTTTAGCAGGCAGGGGAAAAGATCCAAGAAAACCAGAAGGAATAGGTGCTCAGACCTCTTGGTATTCTGAAGACTCGTCAGAAGAATGAACCTAAATAGTAAAAGGGGTATGGATATGTATTATTGATAATTAATAGGCATTGATTACGAAAAATGTTATAGAATTTGTATTGAATCGGTTACGATTACTAATTACAACGTTACATTAAATGCCATTAATTGTCTATAATGACTCCATTATGAAAGGAGAAAAACGTATTACTTAGAAATAGCTATAAAAGGTGAGGACTGGACATTTGTAAGAACACGAAATACTATTGGAATATACTGATTTACTTTGCTTTCTATTCAGTTATTATTTACGTCAATTATTCCTATTTCTACTTGATTATCAGCAACCTGAGTTCTTCTAAAAATAAGCATTCACCGAAACTCCTATTTTTGGTTAAACAGGTGTTACAATTGTTTCTTGGTCTAAAGAAAGATCTCAAGCCTTGTGCCACTCCCACTTATTCTTTAGGATCCAAAATTTGTTTAACTCCTAAAATTTCAAAAAAAATTCGGCAGAGTTTCCTCTGTAATTAAAGCTATCAAACTTGTTAATATGTCCAAACAACTCAACAATAATATTTCACACTTCCAGCTACTCAATCCAATAATATACAACGTTGAAGCATACTAAGTGTAACGACCCGATCGGTCGTTTTGAGCCCTAGCGCGTCATTCTGAAGTTTGAGTCCATGAACAACTTCATTTCAGGTACTATGACTTGTACGCGTGGTCGGAATTGAAATTTGGGAAGTTTGGAGTTGATTTGGAAAGAAAATTTTCATTTCGGAAGCTTTAAGTTGGAAAATTGACTAAGGTTGGATTTTGAGTAAACGATCTCGGAATCCGGATTTGAAGGTTCCAACAGGTTCGTATGATGATTTTGGAATTGGACGTATGTCCGGATCGAGTTTTGGATGATTTGGGAGCGTTTCAGCGCCTATTGTGGAAGTTGGCATTTTTGGAAGAATTTTATAAATTTGGGTTAAAGTATATTTCAAAGCTATCGATGTCTGCTTGGGATTTCGAGTCTAGGAATAGCTCTGTATGGTGATACTGCTCTTAGAAGCGCACGCGAAAGTAGATTTGGAGGCCCGTAGGTTATTTCAGAGTCATTTAAAGCACGAGCCGTTAACTAGTATTCTTCTCATGGACAAACTAATTAACCTGTTCAAAGACAACAGAAACTCTCCAACTACTTGATGCATGGTAGATAAGGATATCTTATGTATAAGGTATGTGCCCTAACCTTGTAATATCATTCATTTTTCACTCATGTTTTTGATTTTTCACCTTTCTTGTTGTTGAATTATCAGGTACTTAGAGAGAACTTCCCAGTATTGGCATCCTAATCACATAGTGGTGGAGAAGGAGATTGAAAATATGAACAAAATAAAAATGACACTCTATTTCAATCATACTATGAACTTTCAAAACTTTGGTGAGAAGAATAGACGAAGAACTGAGATGATCCTTGAAATGAAGAAAATGTTTGACGAGCTTAACATAAAATATGATCTTCTTCCCCAGGAAGTTCATCTTCTCGATCAAAGAGCAGTAAGTGGGAACACTAGATGATCTTTATCTTCCAGTTCACAAATACCTGTTATTTAAGTAGCTAGTGTTGCTTTCACTGCAATAGTTTTTCTTTTTTTTTTGGTTGATGAAGTTTAACACCCGATTCTGCAATACTGAAAGTATTGTGTATTACATTAAACAATATTTGTAACATAAAAGTTTCAGCTGCTAAAATTTTGTGCGGAAGTTAGTACAGTTTCTATTTGGAGGATCTTGGTAACATTGTTGATGCAACTTTTTCTAGAAACGGTTATTTCTGATGTTATAATATGAGAAAATCCTGTGTGTTTCGAGTGTTTTATGAGCAGAGTTACAAGGCCATCTATTCTTTCACCTTCTACATTAGCTTCTCTTAAATGTTTCTAATTCTTTTTTGAGATACGCCAAAAGAAAACTTAGTCGCTGCGGTAAACTTGTGTGAATATTTGACATATTAAACTCCCTTTACTTTGAGAAAAAAGCCAGTTCAGTAATCATGGAATTTTTTCATCCGCGTACTTTGTATTTGTAGTATTTTGGCGGTGACATAGCTAAGTGGTAAGGTAGAGGACTGTAAATCCTTTTCTTCCTTGTTCAAAACATTCTCCAAAAAGAAAAATTTATTCTCCTGTTTCTTTCTTCGACACTCGACCATTATTTATAACAACTAGAGAACACTTTACAAAATGTGCTTTGATGGTGAGTGAGATTTTTGAAATTCAATTAGAAAAATATTGTGTGGGTAAGATATAGGATTCTTGTTTAAGTGTAAATTCTAATTCGAAGAGTCAAAGTGAAAATTATTTTCACAACCTCCTAGTTTAAAGACTAGACTTCGACAAGCATCAAGTGCATTTAGTTGTCTTACATGAGACTTGGGGTATTTCTCCACTCATAACATGACGCCTTTTTCTTATTTATTATGTTGTTTAGACGTGATTTCATTATTATCTATTGTTCTTTTTTTTTCCACTTGGAGAGGCATTTCGTTGATTCAATATTCCTCTGAATATAATCATATTCGTCTAGAAAAATAGGATATGGAAAAGAAAATTTACAAAGGAGAGAACCTTTGTATATTCTTATTTCTTTTCAAAATTCATTTTCTTGCAACATTTTGAGTGGACGAATAATTCTAAATACTGAATTTTATTATTACTAAATTACAATTAGGGGTCAAGTAATCTTGAAAGTGGAATTGATAATTGTCGTAGCCTGCAATCTTTTCGCTCTCTTACCAAATTTCTATCTAAATCAGATTACAAATTTATAGAAAAAATTATATTGCTATTTCATGAAGCAATCCGCATCAAGATAATATGCAAGTCAATAAAAGATATCGCCAATACCCCTTTTTGTTACATCAAACAAAAGATTAAAACAGAAAGACCTAATAAACACAAAAATGTTGCTAATAACCCTTAATATCAACTCACATATGAAGTAAAGTTTAACTAAATATTCACCTATTTGCCTTCAACTATATTAGAAAACGATTTGTAGAAATTGTATGACCGTCCCTCATTGATTGTCCATGTATTACCTTATCAAGAATTGCATCCACTAAGTTTTGTACTAATTTCTCTTGGCGTAGATTTGCTTATTTTGTTAATAGATTGGTAAAATTATTTTTATTAGTTAATGACCTAATAAACCTAATAAAAAAGTAGAAATGTCATAAGTAGCGGGATGTTATTTAGGAATTAGCCGGTGAGTCCTAAATTCAGTTTTTCATTTCAAATATTTCGGGATAAAATGTCCTAAATTATTTTGAAATTTGGTTTAAAATTTAAGGACAAAAAAAGTACTGGCTAATACAGCATCCCTAAAATTAGCTGTTTGTACCCCTACCTCCATAAAAAAGTGAAACTCAAATAACATGGAAATAAATGTCCTCTTGCAAGCTTGATATGTAAATTTCAGACAACTTAATCAAAAACTAGAATCAAATGAGTTATAATTCTGGCTTGTAGGACTTTTAATTCCATAGGATGGAGATAGTTCAACATGATTGATGTTTCATACTTCAATATCTCACAAAAGAGGGGGGGAGGTGATTTGTGTGGTGTCCAATTTTTACGTGCAATGGGTTATAGAAGGACCTGATTCTTCTATACGTTCCTTAATCTACTGTTTGGAATAAGTAATGCAGAAGTAAAGAACACAAGTATTTTTACGTGAAAAACACCCAGCTCAAAAGGTATAAAACCCATGACCTACTTTTAGTACGATTTTTTCCAACACTTCACTACAACTCTGAACCAAACAATAAAGTTTACAAACTCTTGCAAACCTAATGATTAACTCTAACCCTTGTAGCAACCAGTCACAGGTTGTTGCGATTGCTTCAAGTTAACTCTAATTTGAACAATACAACTCAAGTACCTAGTACAAATGCTTCTACAAAAACCTAAAAGGTACAACTCAAAAGCTCCTACTATAATTGAACTAGAATAAAAAACAGGAAATGGTTCTTCATCTGGTTCATATAGCTTCAGGTTCGTACTCTTAAAACTCAAAAGAATTGCTCACAAAATGTTTTGCTATTTTGCTCTCAATTCTTGCTTAACTTTTGGAATTATGAGATTTATGATTTTAATTTTTGGGATCTTGTAGTTTATCTAATTCTGCATTTACTTATGGGGTATAATTTATTTATTGAAATATTTTTTTAAATTTTTTCTTATTCTTCTTGGTGGAATTCCCTTATGGAGATATTATTTGACTTATTTGTTTTTAGCATACAAAAAAAGGTGTAGTTCCCTAGTAAAAATATTAATTTTACTTGTATTGTTAGTAATAAAGGTGTGATTCCTTCTTTAAAATACTAATTGCATTTGCTTTTTGACGTTTGAGATGTAATTTTCATGTAATTTTCATACAAAACCAATAACATATTCAATGAAATCCCATAAGTAGGGTGTGGGAAAGAGATGTAATTTTCATATTTGTAAATAAAAAAATGTTTATTAAATTGTCTGAATAAACTAAAAAAATGAATCGAACGAACATTTTGAACAAACTCTGTATTAGTTATTACAAGATGTATATTAAGGGGTCGTTTGGTTACAATACGGTTTATGCTGGAATAAGTTATGCTGTGATTGTTTTTATCCATTGTTTGATATGCTGTATTAAAAATGACAATTGCATAATTTCTAAGAAGAATGTATAAGTTATCCTGACACTAATTACCTCACCCCTACAAGGTATAAGTTATCCCGGTATTAATTTTAATCCCGGGATAACTTATACCAAATTTGCTAACCAAACAAAGTATTAAGGTGGTATTACATTTTTATAGCAGTATTATATCTGCTTATATCTTGTGAGCACGTGATTTTTGTTTTACGCGACAATCGCTCCAAAAGAATTAAAAAAATGTATGTGTCATGCGTAATTTAAACAATGACCCGTTTGTTAGATGGAAAATTACAAAAAATACGCATTTTTTTTTCTTTTTGTTGTTGTGTTTAATTTTTGCCTACCTTTAACATTTTATCCGCGTGAAATAAATATGTTAAGTGTTAATTAGTGGTGCTTGGTTTTATTTAATTAGTTTGTGTATTTAGGAAATTAGAAATAAAGAAAAAAAGAAGACAAAATTTGTTGTAAAATGAATTTGGGCAGTGTCCATTTCAAAATTTGGAACCCAATTGAACAGCCCAAACTCCCAGTCCGAACAGCCCACCCCCAGGACACAAAACGACGTAGTTTAACACCAAAACTACGTCGTTTCAAGGCCGATCCATCTCAACCATTCAAATCAAACTGATCCAACGGCCAAGATCTCACACCCCGTACCCACTAACAAACCCGACCCATCTCACCCGGACCAAACCCAAACCCTCAAAGCGACACCGTTCCATTTAAGCCCTCAGATCCAGACCGTAGATCTAGATTGATCTAACGGTCGAGGTTCACCCACCCACTAACTATATAAGCCCTTCACCATACCCTGCCCCCCCTATCTGAACCCCAGCCTTCGTCTCCAAACAAACAACCCTAAAACCCTAGCCGCCCCTGCGTACTTCCGCCATGAAAGCCGGCGGCATGGATGCCGGTGACCTTCCCCTGAACACCATAGAACCCCCATGCCATCCTGAACCCAAATCTCTCAACCCCATGGTTCGAATCACCCCCCAGGTCCTCGAATCTTCATTTGAAGATTCGAGTCAAAACTCGATCTAACCCAACCAACCCCAGTTTCATACCAGACACTCCCCAGACCCTCCTCGTGACCAAACCATACTTGGTTTGGTCCGAATCTAACCAGGGAAACACGAATCCCAGATCTAAGTTTTTGAACTCTAGTTTTCCCTGTGCATGTTCCGTCACTGGTTCAACCGAAGAGATTAAGGTCTAATGGACTTTAATCAAAGTGTTTCTCATCTGAGAAATACTTCGTTTAAAGTCCGTTCAGCCTTAAGAAAGGCCTGACCAAGTCCGAGTTAAGGTTTTGATCTTTTGCGGTTAAGGTAAGTTTCTTTCTTTCCTTTATTGTTTTAGTCCATTTGATTGTTTAAAAAGTCTGTTCATATTTGTTTTGATTTTATCAACTTTTGTTTGTTCACTTTACTTAAACCTCCGTGTTTGTCTAAATCCCCCCCTCCTATTCTGATAAGGCAAGTGTAATGTTTGTGTTTCGAGTTTGGACTGACTAGTTAACTCCTCGAGTGCATTTCTGTTTAGTCAGTATAACTCAAACCATGTATCGATATTGTTTAAATGCTTGATTTTTGGCTACGATTGTGTATGTTAATGCTAATATAGTCGAGTCGACGTGAGTCGTCAATTAGTTTCAACTGTCTGAGCATAGTAAATCGATTTGCTTCTGTTGAACATTTGTTGAAACAATTAAGAACCAATTTTGTTTACTTATAGCTGTTGATTTGGATCAGTAATGTAAAAGGATTGTTTGGTTTAAATGCTGAATTGGAGGGCATGTGCACTCTTGCACAGCATTTGCACTGGTGCACCTCATGTGCGTTGGTGCACCTTATGTGTCTTGTGCACAGCCTGTTTTTCCTGCATAAAGGACTTTCAATTTTAAAATGGTTTGACATCATATGCTGTCAGATATATTCTACTGCTCATGCTTGCCTTTAGTTAATAAAATAGGAAAGGAAAGCCTGCCAGGGAATGTTGATGGGGGTTAACACTTAAATAACTAATTGGAATCTGAAAAATAAAAAGGGCACATGGGAGGGGTACTGTGATATTAAAAAGAGGCTGTTAAAAGGAGTAGGAGGGAGGCTTATAAAAGGGGAGGACCATCTGATATTAAAGCGATGACAGAGAGAGAATTGAGGTGAGAGACAGAATTGGGAGATACAGAATTGTGAGGATAGGAAAGAAAGAGAAAGGGTTGGCAGGGATAGAAAGAGAGTAAGAAAGAGATAAAAAAACAGATTAAAAAATCAGAGACTTGGTCTTGTTTGTCTGAAGTTCATTTATTGTCAATACGTTAGGCAGTGTTCTTTCTTCTAAATTTCAAATCGAGATTATTGTTAGTGTTCTGTTACATTTGGTATATTCCGGAATTGGACTGTTTGGAGTATCACACTGTGTGCTGTTTCATCTGGTTGTTCCTCCTTCAACTCTAGTTCCATCTCGCAACAGAATCCCTTCTGTTGTGCTGTTCTGATTGCTGTTGCTATCCTGCTCACTATTGTTGCTGCCCTGTCCTGCTGCTATTGCTAGTCCTGTTTCTTTTGCTGCTGATTTCCACATCTTCTTCTTCTCCTCCTTTGCATTTTCAGCATTTCCAGGTACACATTTCAAGTCCCATATGGATGTAATTGAATCAGCTTGAAAGCATGAAATGAAAAAGGTTGAAGAAGTTCAAGTATTTTTGTAATACTCATAGTACATTAACAGGCCTGTGAAAATTGATCAGTTTTATTCAACGGTTCGAAAGTATGTACTAATATTCGACTGAGTTTACCCTTTTGTGTTTTAGCTCGTTAGTTGTTGGCTAGTCTGGGCATGTACACTTCGATCTCACACAATACTGTTTCTGTTTCACTTAGTTTTTTCTAGCTAAGACTAGTCCACATAAGTTTAGTTAAATTCAACTCAAGAAATGTTCGGAATTAAGTGTTGTATTTCGTTAGCTCATGCATGATTTCTTGTCAAAATAAGCATTTTACTTTGCCAGTATATCCTTTAACTTAATCCAAATAAGTTTAGTAAGTTCAACTTAAGAAATGTTCGGATTAAGTATTGCATTTCATCAATCTCATATGTAATCTTTTTGTTCGACCGAAGCATTCTCGTAAGGCATGACGTCTTCTCACTTTATAAGTAATTAATCAGAAATTGATAGGAGTCGGGTTTAGGCCAAAGTATATATTAGCATACATTTTTCTTTCTTCTATCTCTGGAAATAAAATAATAGAAATGTAGTCACTGTAGGATACCCTTCTGAAAATAATGAGACGAGCCTCGCTAAATAAAAAAAAATGCAAATTGCGGGGCCCTCAACAACTAATCATAATATTTAGAATTCGGGCTAGGCCATTTAGTGAATCTCATGGCCTTCTCAAAAATAATAACGCGCTAGACTTTCAGGCACGGTTTAAGTAAATTATGTTCTTAAATTCGGGTGCACATTGATGTGACCCAAATCCAGATCTCAACGGAGTCAAAATGTGTTAACAACTACGGGTGCATTGATTGTGACGTGGTTTGAGATGCATTTTTACGACGTTGCAATTCTACAAAAATAAATAATAATAATAAAAGCGGTTTTAAACTTAATAAAAGCACATAAGTCACAACATGTTATTTAAATCAGATATTTAGCCATTATAACGATTTAAGCGACCGTGCTAGAACCACGGGATTCGAGGGTGCCTAACACCTTCCCTCGGGTCAACAGAATTCCCTACTTAGAATTTCTGGTTCGCAGACTTCATTTGGAAAAGTCGAAAATTTCCTCGATTTGGGATTTAAGATAAACCGGTGACTTGGGACACCAAAAGCCAAACCTTTCCCAAGTGGCGACTCTGAATTAAATAAATAATCTCATTTCGAATATTGTCACTTAAATTGGAAAAACTCCATCCGCGCATCTAACCCTTCGGGGCGGGGCGCGCAAAAAGGAGGTGTGACAGCTCTGGCGACTCTGCTGGGGATTATGACCCAGAACCACTGGTTCAGGGTCCAAGAATTCGAGCTTAGAATAATTGTTATATCTGGCTTTATTATCTGATCTTTATTACATGTTTTGCATAAAAGTGCTAAATGTTGTCTTTTACCGCTTTTGATATTATCTGAACTGTATATAAACTGTGCCGAAACCCTTCTTTTCTTACCTCCGGGAAGAAGCTCGCTGGTCGAGACTCCCTATTCTGTTAGTGTCAATACCTGAAATAAGAAAGAGGTCGGACAAGTTACAAAGCCGAACGATCTCGCGGGTCCCCGGTACGTAGCCCCCTCCTCGACTCGAGTTGTCCGCTCGGGTACACAGTCTAGAACAAATACCAAGGTTTAAACCTAGTATAACGAAACTTCATGCCGGATCCCTAGTAGGAACGCTTATTTGCATCATATTGCATTTGACTTAGGGGACTCAACACAGGGGTTGGGTCCGTCTAGGACAAGCAACCCGAAATGGAAAAGACCGTCATGCTGCATTCCTATCTGTGTTGTGCATTTATTTGCTTCGATTCCGCATGTCGATCGGTTCCTAAAAAAAGGAAAATGGCAGCGTAGGTGAGATAATTACTTAATTTTGGAAAATAAAACCAATATCCAAGTAGTGTCAAAACCTCGCCAGAATTTTTCTAAAAAAAAAACACTGTCTTGTTTATTGAGAGTTATTAAAAAACATATATATAAAAAATTTCTTTTATCACTTTCAAAATCAAAAAAAAAGAAAAAGTATTTATTTTAAATATAAAAAAAAAATGGAAAACTCATAATTCAAAAAATGTGTTGTTTCTTTTGTAGTACCCTTTTTATAAATTCGGACTAATAGTCCAAATATTGCAAAAAAAAAAAAAAAATTTTAGTATTTGTCTTTCTCCAAAAAATAATAAAAAAATACTTATTCTTGATTTCTAGGTTTATTTGATTTTTCTCTATTCATGATATTCCCGAACTACGCCGGTTTGATTCTCACCGGATGTGAGATACGTAGGCAACCCTCGTCGGGTTCAACCCCATTTTTCTAAATAGCAAATAAAGAAATAAAAGATGTGTCAAATTTTTAATAGGGTCGTCAGGTGACATTGTCTTATCATAAATAGCCGAATGTTCTCGAAAGGGACGCCGGAAGGCTGACTTTGCATAAACAGCCACCTTTGGGTCTTGTTCAGCGTTTTTTAGACCCGCACAGCCTTAAAATCTTTGTCTCCGAAGTATTTAAAGGCCGTGGTCAAAGCTTGATCCTCTCTAAAAAAATATATATATATATATTTTTTGAGTCAGTCAATTTTGTTAAAATCACCTTAATAAATGTGCAGGATGAGCACGATGCAAAATGAACATTTTTCAATAATGACCAAAATCCCTGTCAAGTTACGGCTATGGTGGAATGATCTAGGTGTTGAAGGACAAAATGAGGTTAAGAAATATTTGAAAGGTCTTGTGGGTCTGTTGGAAATCCAGCCTCGGGGAGATGTCATAAGAGCTTTGGTTACCTATTGGGACCCGGCGTACAATGTGTTCCATTTCTCTGATTTTGAGCTCACCCCAACTTTGGAAGAAATGGCCGGATACATCGGGAATACTGAACTTCCGTTGAGGGAAAAATACTTGGTCGCCCCAAGAGTCGTCATGGTACATCGGTTCCTGGATTCATTGAAAATACCTAGAACAGTCCACAACCCGGATCTAGCAGCCGGATTCTGTACTCCATGCTTCATATATGATAGGTACGGTCACGAGGGGGATTCAATAATCCAATCAACAAACTGTGCAGCAAAGGAGTTCGTCAGAAGTAGGACGAGCACAGACGGGTGGAGTTCATGATAATGTTTCTGGGTCTTCTGGTATTTCCGAGAAAAGATGGAAACATTGACTTGAAGATATCTGGGGTCGTCAGCACTTTACTCACGCAAAGTGGCAGCACTCTCGCGCCAATAGTGGTATCTGACATCTTTCGAGCTCTCACAGCTTGTAAAGCTGGGGGAAATTTCTTCGAAGGTTGTAACTTGCTCCTACAGATATGGATGACCGAGCACCTCTGCCATCATTCCGGGGTATTGAGCCATGGTTCCCCGGAAAAAAACCCGCATAGAAGAATCTTACACGAGAACCAGAGAGATCATTTGGCCCAAAGGAGTCCTGGCATGGACCTCGTTCTTGCAAGCTCTTACTGCCAGCCAAATACAATGGACGTTGGGATGGTTGCCTGTTGATGAGATCTTATATATGTCGGCAGCTAAAACTCATTTCTTACTAATGGGGCTTAAGAGCATTCAACCTTACGCACCCGGCCGAGTTTTGAGACAGTTCGGAAGGTGCCAGACAGTACCTCATGAGGAAGATCTTAGCACTCAAACAGTTGAGATAAGTCCTAACGGACAGTTCCCAGAAGCGAAGATTCGCCAAATCTGGAATGAGGGTCAATATTTGAAATTAGATACTTGCGTGCGGGATCGAGCCAAGGGAGAAACGGCGCCAGGTTACCTTGCATAGTATAGAAGGGAACTCGAGCATGAAAGGCCAGCTAAGAGACCCCACATCCGGGATTTCACCGAGTCATCGCAAAGGCATTGGGATTGGTTAGCAAAGGAAAGAGGTTATGAAATACGAGCACAGCGTGCAAATTGCTACCGATCTGGGAGAGCGGAACAGGTTAACTCAAGAAAATGAGATGCTCAGAGCTCAGATCAAACAAATAAGGTTGGATGCAGATAGACAACCAAGGCGTCGATCGGACGAACAGCTGATAAAAGGGCTAAAAGGTGAAATCAGGGAATGGCGAGATGGCTTGGAGAAATCTGAAAACATCATAGCAGAGTTCAAGGCACGGTGGGAAACAAGAGTAGATAAGCATCGCCGATGTTTGAGCCAATTGAAACGTGATCACGAGAAGGCTGTTGCCAAAATAAAAAGGGAGATGGCTACACTTGAGTTTAAAGCAGTTAAGCAAGCCAGGGATTTCCAAACGGAAGTTAGATACTGTTACGACTTGTTGGCCCAAATGAAGGAAGAAGTGCGGCAGTTGAGGGATCAGCACATACAGGACTCACAGGTATTCAAGACGAGCAGTGATCAGATAAGGCACCTACTCATAGAGAAGAAGCAAACCAGAGATAGGATCAAGGCCATTGCCCATGCCATCACCAGACGATGTCTACGATGTGAGAACATGTCCAGCGCTACCGTCCTCTCGGCAGTAATGGGTTATGTCAAGCAGACTATGCACGAGCTGGAGCAACTTGAGAGGGATCTCACGCCTAGCACCGCGGCGAGGCCGAACGATGCCCCGCGGAAACCAATTTTTAAAACCATAATGCATTCATAGGCCAAATCTGTATTTTTAGCATCTTCTGTTTGTTTTTCTTATCAAGGTGATTTTCAGTCTATTTTGAGTCTAGGTTCTTTTTCCAAGTTTGCTTTTTCTTTTGCAGAATGTAGCTTGTAATAGAACATTTCAACAATGAAGAGGTTGTTTCTTTTACGTCCATTTGTGTTTTTCGAACTACGTAATGATCTGATTCACGTAAGCATCGTGATACGTAGGCAATCCTCATCGGATCCGATCGCATTTTCTTTTACTACAAAAAATATAAAAGAAAATATATGTAAATAAAATAAAAGGAAAACAAAAAGAAAAAAAGGGGAAATAAGAGGAAAAATACCGGAATGACGCATGCTCTCGTAGCAGACATATAGTAATCCACTTAATTGTATAGGTGCATCATGCCCAACGTGAGATTAACTATCTGTTATTTGCTGCAAATTAACCGTGCGTTTGTCAATGAGCATTTTTCCAGGGTTTTTGAAAAGACGGTTGGTTTTGTGAAAGTCTGGCCTCGCACTCATACTTCACGAGGTCAAGGAGAGGTGTTCAACTACCTGTTGCTAGGACCAGAAGCAGTACTCACACTTACTTCACCGGGTCAAAAGGAAGTGAGGAAATATCTTCGGAAATTCCATTGCAAACGATCCCCGTCTCTGAGGAGAGCTCAATCTCAGCCGTCCTCACACCTGAATCCGCAACTGCAGAAGAAAATAGAATCCTACGACTCCGCATGTTGGAAATGCTGGACGACTGGAACAATGGGAAAGAGCCGCCAAGTGTCGTCCCCGGATTCCCTGAATTATTCTCCAGGTCAGGTGGGACTTCTAATGTCCCCATAAATTACCCTGCTACCCCATTCGGGTACCCAGCCAACTCCGCCTTCTCCGCAGGATCACCTTCTGAGCCTCATCCCCGAATGTCAGCCACTGATGCAAGCATGAACATCTTTACTGCATTGCCTTGCCCAGCTACGGCACAGCCTGCCACATACAAGCCAAGCTTTGACTCATCCTCTTTTACATTCCAAGCACCCTCGTTCTCAATGGAACCAACCAGGTTCGCTACCAACAATAATCCTCTACCGTCTCAGTGCGAACTCGCACCGGGACAGGATCAGAACCCCAGGATTGCAGAACAAAATGAGATTGCTAAGAGAATGAGGAGCCTTGAACAAAGTTTGAAGAATATGCAAGGTTTGAGCGGACAAAAGAGCGTCTCTTACGCCGACCTGTGCATGTTCCCTCACGTGCACCTGCCAACAGGTTTCAAGACCCCCAAGTTCGAAAAATACGATGGGCACGGTGACCCCATTGCACATCTTAAGAAATACTGCAACCAATTGCGGGGAGCCGGCGGAAAAGAAGAACTGCTAATGGCGTATTTTGGGGAAAGCTTAGTAGGGATAGCTTCGGAATGGTATATGGATCAGGAAATGTCCCGATAGCATATATGGGATGATCTCGCCAGAGATTTTGTAAAGCAATTCCAGTATAACATCGACATTGCGCCAGACCGAAACTCTCTGTCGAATTTGAAGAAGAAGCCTTCAGAAAGCTTTAGAGAGTACGCTATTAAGTGGCGTGAACAGGCGTCGAGGGTGAAGCCCCCCATGGATGAAGTGGAAATGGTCACTACCTTTCTCCAGGCTCAAGAGTCTGACTATTTCCAAAACATGATGTCGGCCATGGGTAAGCCATTCGCAGAAGCGATCAAGATAGGAGAGATGGTAGAGAATGGGCTGAAAACGGGTCGGATTCTGAGTCAAGCAGCCATAAGGGCAACCTCCCAGGCCGTCCAAAGCGGGTCTGGAGGAACGACAAGGGGGAAGAAGAAGGAAGAAACGGCTATGGCAGCCTCTGAAGCAAGGGAGTATCGTCATCCCAGGCCCCATTTTCCGGAAAGGGCCCCACAACACTACTACCCCCACTCAAATGTGGCATATGCTCATCAACCTTATATGGTCATGAATGCCCAACCTTATAACGCACCACCACAACAAGCCAACCGAGGCCCAGCTCCACCTCCCAGAAATCAGCCTCCTTACCGCAACCACTATAACCCACAACCCCCGCAGAATAACTACCGCCCCCAGGAGCCACCTCGACGGCGGACTTTCACGCCCATCGGTGAACAATACTCTACATTGTTCCCTAAGCTAGTCCAGTTGGGTTTCTTGCAACCAATTCCCCAAACAAGGCAAAACCCGACATCTCCTTCTTATAAAGCCGGAGTCAGATGCGCTTATCATTCAGGGGCCGAAGGACATGATACAAACGACTGCTGGTCATTGAAAAGAGTGGTAAAAAATTTGATAGAGCAGGGGAAGATAGTGCTAAGGGACGAAGAGATCCCAAATGTGACTAACAATCCATTGCCCGCTCACAATAATGGGCCGCTGATCGGCATGATTTGTGAAGACAAAGAGTTCGACCCTGCCTTGAAAGCCATAATTGCCATTGTCGACACGGGGAGGAGGCCTGAAATAGACCAGAAATCAGAAAGGGGGGAGAAGGCCAAGGCTGTAGAAAGCAAGCCTGAAAAGAAAGTGGAGAAGAAAGTGGTACCAGCAAAGGGTGGAGTTCTTTACATACCGCGGGGTCACGCCAAGAAGACGCAGAACTTCGGGATCAAAAAGACAAAACCTATGTACGTGCCAAAAGGGGCCTATGTGGTCCGGGGGACGATTCAACCACCTCGGCTGAATGAGCCAGTGGTTATCGGACGCGTGCCACAAAAGCCAATGACCAACCCGTCCACAGTGCCGTGGAATTATCAAAAGACTTTGGTAACATACAAAGGTAAGGAGGTCATGGAAGAACTTCCAGAAAATACTTTCGTTGGAGGGTACTCAAATACCCAAGAACTGAACAATGCCACACAAAGGCGCTTCCCTCCAAAGGAGCCCGTGAGTGTTGAAGAAGCGGAAGTGTTCTTCCAACAGATGAAGATGCCGGATTACGAAGTGATAGATCAGCTGCGCAAGCACCCTGAGCAAGTATCCATGCTGTCGTTATTAATGAAGTCAAACGAGCATCAAAAGATCCTGATGAAAACCCTGAATGAAGCATATGTACCGGTCGAAACCTCGGTGGAACAACTAGAGCGGATGACAGAAAGATTCTTCGCTGTCAACCAAATCTCTTTCAATAAGAATGATTTACCCCCGGAAGGAGCAGCACATAACAAGGCCTTACACTTAACAGTGAAATGCGAGGACTACTATGTCAAGCGAGTAATGCTGGATGGGGGATCAGGTGTTGACATTTGCCCGCTCTCCACGCTACAAAGAATGGAAATTGGGGCAGGAAGAATCCGACCCAATAACGTCTGCGTGAGAGCTTTCGATGGCATCAAGAGAGATACCATGGGAGAAATAGACCTGTTGTTGGTCATAGGACCAGTCGAATTTCGAGTAACCTTCCAGGTGATCGACATTGACACATCCTATAATTTCCTCCTTGGCAGACCTTGGATCCATGCGGCAGGAGCCGTGCCTTCCACTCTTCACCAGATGGTGAAATTCGAGTACGAAGACCAAGAAATCGTGGTCCATGGGGAAGACGAACATGCCATTTACCGGGACCCATCCATTACGTATCTTGAACCGAGAGAGGGAGCGAACATACGGTCTATCAAGCTTTCGAGGTGGTACTGGCCGAGCAGCACGAAGAGGGAGTACCTTGCCCCCAGCCTTTCTTGTCTAACACTTTGGTCATGGTAGCCAAAGAGATGATCCGGCACGGATTTAGGCCAGGGAAGGGACTTGGACGAACCCTTCAGGGAATAACGGAACCCGTTACTTTGCCAGTCATCAAGAAACCTTTTGGACTAGGTTTCAAACCTACTCCAACAGACGAAAAATGGGCAAAGAAAAGGAGAAATGAGGGCTGGGAGTTGCCTCAACCACTGCCAGATTTATATGCGACTTTCGTCAGGCCAAGGTACATCGAAGAAGAAGATGATGAGGTCTTCACAGCCGAGGAAATCGAGGAAATATGTGAGGCGATGAAAGAAATGCTCTACGAGGTCCACATGGTTCAACCGGGTGAAGGCACAAGCACTGCTAAGATGTTGTACATGGGACCGAACGCCCAACTTCAAAACTGGGAGGCCATGCCATTCCCGACTAGACGGAAGTCCGGGTAGATCTGCCCTGCCACTTTTCCTGTATCACAAGTCATCTCCGGGACTTAACTTGAACGTTTTCTTCTTTTCAATTGTTGTTTTGAATTCCCAGTTGTAAACATTGTTGTCTTCCAACTTTCCAAAGAAAATATACAAAAAAATCATCATTGCTTTCCTATTCTTTCTTTTGCTTTGATTTTTTATTAGTTTTCCTTTTATCTTCCTTTTCAGTCCTAATAATGCGGCTTTGAATATGACATGCTTGCGGACTTCACGCCCAGATCACAATGAGCTATTTAACTGCGAATTAATGAACCCAGAACCAGAATATGATACGGAAGAGGCTTTTAGGGAGATAAACCGAGAGTTGGAATATTTCGAGAATAAACCTAAGCCAAATCTGAACGACACTGAACCGGTAAACTTAGGAACCCCGGAAGAAGTCCGGGAGACCAAGATAAGCATTCACACGGATAAGAAAACGCGAGAGGCGATAATTCAACTTCTTCTTGAATTCAAAGACGTGTTTGCTTGGTCATATGATGACATGCCGGGACTAGGTGTTGATCTAGTGGTTCACAAATTGCCGATTCATCCTGATTGTCCTCCAGTTCAACAAAACAACGAAAGTTCAAAACTGAGGTCAGTGACAAGATTAAAGAGGAAATCACCAAGCAGCTGAAAACGGGAGTGATCCGGGTAGTCCAATATACAACATGGCTGGCGAATGTGGTTCCAGTACCGAAAAAGGACGGGAAAACTCGGGTATGTGTAGATTACCGAGATCTGAACAGAGCAAGTCCTAAAGATAATTTCCCGCTGCCTAACATCCACATCCTCGTTGACAATTGCGCCAAACACGAAATACAATCTTTTGTAGATTGTTATGCCGGGTATCATCAGGTGCTGATGGATGAGAAGGACGCCGAGAAAACTGCTTTCACCACGCCTTGGGGCACCTACTGTTATCGGGTCATGCCATTTGGTCTAAAGAATGCTGGGGCTACTTACATGAGGGCCATGACCGCCATTTTCCATGACATGATGCATCAGGAAATAGAGGTGTACGTGGACGATGTGATAGTCAAGTCCAGGACGCAGGATAACCACATCCAAGACTTGAGGAAATTCTTCGAGAGGCTAAGGAAGTATGACTTGAAGCTAAATCCAGCCAAATGCGCTTTCGGAGTTCCGTCGGGCAAACTTTTGGGTTTCATCGTAAGCAGGAGAGGTATCGAGCTAGATCCAACTAAGATAAAATCCATCAGAGATTTGCCTCCTCCAAGAACAAAGAAAGACGTGATGAGTCTGTTGGGCAGGTTGAACTACATCAGTCGGTTTATTGCCCAGCTCACAAGCACGTGTGAGCCCATATTCAAGCTGTTAAGGAAAGATGCGGCGATTAAGTGGACAACAGAGTGTCAAGAAGCCTTTGATAAAGTCAAAGAATACCTTTCGAATCCCCCAGTCTTGGTCCCTCCGGAACCAGGGAGGCCACTTTTCTTGTATCTGACAGTCTTGGAGAACTCTTTCGGTTGCGTCCTCGGGCAACACGACATAACCGGAAAGAAGGAGCAAGCAATCTACTACCTGAGCAAGAAATTCACCGGTTACGAGGCCAAATACACACTGTTGGAAAGGACATGTTGCGCTCTCACATGGGTTGCACAAAAGCTGAGACATTATCTCCAAGCCCACACTACATTCCTCATAAGCAGGTTGGATCCTTTGAAGTATATATTTCAGAAGCCAATGCCTACTGGGAGACTGGCTAAATGGAAAATCCTGCTTACGGAATTCGACATAGTTTATGTCACCCGCACGGCAATGAAAGCCCAGGCGTTAGCAGATCATTTGGCCGAAAATCCGGTCGATGAGGAATACCAGCCATTGGATACCTACTTCCCAGATGAAGAAGTAAACACCGTAGAAATGATCTCGGAGGAAGCTCATGTTTGGAAGATGTTCTTTAACGGAGCCGTGAACGCCAAGGGTGTAGGGATTGGGGCAATTTTGATCTCGCCTTCCGGTCAGCATTATCCCGCCACAGCTAGACTGTGTTTCTTTTGCACAAACAATACAGCTGAGTATGAAGCCTGCATTATGGGCATGCATATGGCAATCGATCAGGATGTCGAAGACTTACTGATTATGGGAGATTCTGACCTGATCATCCGGCAAGTCCAAGGTGAATGGGAAACTCGGGATGTCAAACTTATCCCATACCGACAACATGTGGAGGACCTCAGCAAGCGCTTTACCTCAATAGAGTTCAGGTATATTCCGAGGTGTCACAATGAACTGGCAGATGCACTTGCTACTCTGGCTTCTATGCTACCCTACCCGGGCAACGCCCACGTCGATCCTTTGGAAATCCAAATCAAGGAAAGACACGGTTACTGCAGTGTAATCGAGGCGGGATCAAATACGCAGCCTTGGTACCATGACATCAAGAGGTTCTTAAAGACGCAAGAATACCCCGAGCACGCTACTGGAGATCAAAAGAGGACCATTAGGCGACATGCAAGTGGTTTCTTTCTGAGCGGTGAATTGTTATATAAGAGGACCCCGGACCTCAATCTCTCACGATGCGTCGATATCGAGGAGGCAAGAAAGATCATGCACGAAGTACACGCAGGTGTGTGTGGACCTCACATGAACGGGTATGTCTTGGCAAAGAAAATCCTTCGAGCAGGTTATTACTGGATGACCATGGAAAAGGATTGCTTTAGTTTCGTTCGGAAGTGTCATCAGTGTCAGGTTCACGGCGATTTGATTCATGCACCTCCCACGAAACTGCATCCCATGTCCGCACCGTGGCCATTTGTCGCTTGGGGCATGGACGTCATCGGACCAATTGAACCAAAGGCTTCGAATGGACACAGGTTTATACTGGTTGCCATCGATTACTTCACAAAATGGGTAGAAGCCGTCACTCTCAAGTCGGTCACTAAGAAAGCTGTGGTAGATTTTGTACACTCAAATCTTATCTGTCGCTTCGGTATTCCTGCGACCATCATTACAGATAATGCAGCAAACTTGAACAGTCACTTGATGGGAGATGTGTGCGAGCAATTCAAGATAACACACAGGAATTCCACTCCTTATCGGCCAAAAGCCAATGGTGCTGTGGAAGCTGCAAATAAAAACATCAAGAAGATTTTGAGGAAGACAATACAAAGTTCCCGACAGTGGCATGAGCAGTTACCATTTGCACTATTAGGATACCGCACTACGGTACGCACATCGGTGGGAGCGACTCCTTATCTTTTGGTTTATGGGACCGAAGCTGTAATACCGGCAGAGGTAGAGATTCCTTCGCTTCGAATCATTGTCGAAGCAGAAATCGAAGACAGTGAGTGGGTCAAGGCTCGACTGGAGCAATTGACGTTGATTGATGAAAAGCGGATGGCTGCAGTTTGTCACGGACAGTTATACCAACGAAGGATGGCCCGTGCTTACAATAAGAAAGTCCGACCCCGGAATTTCGAAGTAGGTCAGCTGGTACTAAGGCGTATTTTGCCGCATCATGAAGAAGCAAAAGGAAAGTTTGCCCCAAACTGGAGAGGCCCATACATCGTAAGGAAGATATTGCCGAGAGGAGCATTGTATTTGGGTGATATCGAAGGAAATGACCCCGACACAGCAGTAAATGCAGATGCAGTCAAGAGGTATTACGTCTAAAGCATACTCCAGTTGGTCCTGACACGTTGAAAATGGCGAAGGCGTTTGTTCCCCACTACTCCTCAAACACTACCCAATCCTCTCCACCAACTTTTGAGCCGCTTACAAAACAAAAAAAAAAAAAACAAAACAAAATTTGATTGAGGCCTGAACTACGTTTGACTTGATTCCGAAAGGATACGTAGGCAACCTCTCCCTGAGGTTCAGTCACACCAACAATAAAGGCCCATTCACCCTGAAATTGAAAACCGGGGCACGTCGAGCAGTTGAGAAGTTAGTATCACTACCTCCCTTTACCAAGCACAAGCCTTCAAATCAATTACCAAATATGGTGGGGAATCAATAAGTGTCACAAACGAAGACCATCACACTCTGAATTGAGAGAGATAAAATGAGAGAGTCTCGGCGGTGAAAACCTTCGGGCACCACGAGGCGACGGGAGTAGAGAAACCAAAATGAGAGAGTTTGTTTAGTAAAAAACTCGCAAAGAGTGCTATCAAGCGATGACAGGGAGAGAAATGAGAGAGGTCAGCCAGCGAAAACCCGCAAAGGGCGCTGTTGGCCGAAAAGAATGACGCCATCCCAAGAAAGTTTCGCCAGAATGCCACCAGTTTGGAATCACAGATCCGTTCTGGTTCAGGAAAACGCAAGCTCTTAGAAGGTCAAACGTCCAGTCCAAAAAGCATGTCATGTCATTGAAAGCCAGCATTATCTTCCTCAGATAAGTTTTCTTTCTCATCCCGAAAAGGTTACTCCTTTTCTGATTTGTTTTCTCTTTTCTTTGTTTCTTTTCGAATCCCTTTCGCATTTTAACCCCGAGTTCAGGACACACCGGAAAGGACAGGTGGCATGTTTGTTTGCACGGAACCCCGTCTCATGAAGGAAAGCACCTCATCTCGTTGATATGATTACCCAAGCATGATGAATCATGACGTTCGATGGTGTTCCGGAGTAAAGGAAAAAGAGAGAAATCTTGAAATCTTCCCCAGCAAGTCTACCTTCGGACAAATCCCCACAGAGTTTCCCCCTGTACAAAACCCCACAGAGTTTCTCTTTTGTACAATCTCCCACAAAGTCTCCCCGCTGGAATTTCATCGGCGCATCCCCAGCGAGTCCTTTTGTAAATATTCCCCAACAAGCTTACCCCAACAAATCCTAGAAATCCCGCTTTGAAATAAATCCCCAGTATGCCCCATTGTACAAAAATCCACACAAAGAAACCACTTTGTAAATATTCCCCACAGAGCTTCCCTTTTGTACAAATTCCCACAAAATACCTCCAATAAAATCCCCGTTGTGAACCTCCAAGCAAAACGGGACACAAAAAAAAAAAAAAAGAGCCTTACGAAGCAAGTCATCACAGAATCCGGAAATACAAGCCTGAGCAGTCTAAAGGTTTCGCCGTTCGAATCAAATCAATGGCGTGACTCCGCAACATAAATAGAGACGCAACAAAGCAATTGGAAACGATCAAGGTCACCGAACCGACCGTCATTTTCGAACTAACAATTGTTCTTTAAGTTGAAACAGGTATTAATCCAAGACAACCGTGCAAGAAGCAGGTGTCGCCCAAAGAAGAAGGTACACGGGTACAAGAAACATTTTGGCAATAAGGAATTCACTCAAAAGGTAAGTTCCCGCAAAACTCCCTTTTATTTTTCTATTAAAACAAGAAAACTCAGAAAATTGATCGTGTAGCATTCTAGAGCTTTATCCCCAGCCAATCAGCATTAGGGTTTAAACCCTAAACTGAATTTTCCTTTAGTCAGCATTAGGGTTTTAAACCCTAAACTGAACTTTTTCCTTTCAGCCAGCATTAGAGTTTTAAACTCTAAACTGAGCTTTTCCATGCAATCAGCATTAGGGTTTTAAACCCTAAACTGAATTTTCCTTTAGTCAGCATTAGGGTTTTAAACCCTAAACTGAACTTTTTCCTTTCAGCCAGCATTAGAGTTTTAAACTCTAAACTGAGCTTTTCCATGCAATCAGCATTAGGGTTTTAAATCCTAAACTGAATTTTCCTTTTAGTCAGCATTCGGGTTTTAAACCCTAAACTGAACTTTTTCCTTTCAGCCAGCATTAGAGTTTTAAACTCTAAACTGAGCTTTTCCATGCAATCAGCATTAGGGTTTTAAACCCTAAACTGAATTTTCCTTTTAGTCAGCATTAGGGTTTTAAACCCTAAACTGAACTTTTTCCTTTCAGCCAGCATTAGAGTTTTAAACTCTAAACTGAGCTTTTCCATGCAATCAGCATTAGGGTTTTAAACCCTAAACTGAATTTTCCTTTTAGTTAGCATTATGGTTTTAAACCCTAAAACTAAACTTTTTCCTTTCAGCCAGCATTAGAGTTTTAAACTCTAAACTGGGCTTTTCCATGCAATCAGCATTAGTGTTTTAAACCCTAAACTGAATTTTCCTTTTAGTCAGCATTAAGGTTTTAAACCCTAAAACTGAACTTTTTCCTTTCAGCCAGCATTAGAGTTTTAAACTCTAAACTGAGCCTTTCCATGCAATCAGCATTAGGGTTTTAAACCCTAAACTGAATTTTCCTTTAGTCAGCATTAGGGTTTTAAACCCTAAACTGAACTTTTTCCTTTCAGCTAGCATTAGAGTTTTAAACTCTAAACTGAGCTTTTCCATGCAATCAGCATTAGGGTTTTAAACCCTAAACTGAATTTTTCTTTAGTCAGCATTAGGGTTTTAAACCCTAAACTGAACTTTTTCCTTTCAGCCAGCATTAGAGTTTTAAACTCTAAACTGAGCTTTTCCATGCAATCAGCATTAGGGTTTTAAACCCTAAACTGAATTTTCCTTTCAGCCAGCATTAGAGTTTTAAACTCTAAACTGAGCTTTTCCATGCAATCAGCATTAGGGTTTTAAACCCTAAATTGAATTTTCCTTTAGTCAGCATTAGGGTTTTAAACCCTAAACTGAACTTTTTCCTTTCAGCCAGCATTAGAGTTTTAAACTCTAAATTGAGCTTTTCCATGCAATCAGCATTAGGGTTTTAAACCCTAAACTGAATTTTTCTTTTAGTCAGCATTAGGGTTTTAAACCCTAAAACTGAACTTTTTCCTTTCAGCCAGCATTAGAGTTTTAAACTCTAAACTGAGCTTTTCCATGCAATCAGCATTAGGGTTTTAAACCCTAAACTGAATTTTCCTTTTAGTCAGCATTAGGGTTTTAAACCCTAAACTGAACTTTTTCCTTTCAGCCAGCATTAGAGTTTTAAACTCTAAACTGAGCTTTTCCATGCAATCAGCATTAGGGTTTTAAACCCTAAACTGAATTTTCCTTTTAGTCAGCATTAGGGTTTTAAACCCTAAACTGAACTTTTTCCTTTCAGCCAGCATTAGAGTTTTAAACTCTAAACTGAGCTTTTCCATGCAATCAGCATTAGGGTTTTAAACCCTAAACTGAATTTTCCTTTTAGTCAGCATTAGGGTTTTAAACCCTAAACTGAACTTTTTCCTTTCAGCCAGCATTAGAGTTTTAAACTCTAAACTGAGCTTTTCCATGCAATCAGCATTAGGGTTTTAAACCCTAAACTGAATTTTCCTTTTAGTCAGCATTAGGGTTTTAAACCCTAAACTGAACTTTTTCCTTTCAGCCAGCATTAGAGTTTTAAACTCTAAACTGAGCTTTTCCATGCAATCAGCATTAGGGTTTTAAACCCTAAACTGAATTTTCCTTTTAGTCAGCATTAGGGTTTTAAACCCTAAACTGAACTTTTCCTTTCAGCCAGCATTAGAGTTTTAAACTCTAAACTGAGCTTTTCAATGCAATCAGCATTAGGGTTTTAAAACCCTAAACTGAATTCTTCCTTTGTTCGGCGTTAGGGTTTTAAACCCCAAACCGAACCTCTCCCTAGCTAGCCGGTGTTAGGGCTCCAACCCTGAACTGAGCATGCATATCCTCTTTCATCAATTTTATGAACTTCCTGGTGAATAATTAACGAAATTTTCCTAGTGAAACTGGGGCAGAAAATTTCGTTCGTTTGTTTGTTCTTCCCGCAGGTCTAACCTCGAGCCACACGGATCGAAATGACCCTCGAGATGAGTCTCAACTCAAAATCAAAGAAGAAAAGAAATGTCCCAAGATTCGGAGTAAATGGAAGGCGGATTGACTCCAGCATTTAATTGAGGTCTTGAACCCTGCCAATCGCGCCTCACTCAGTATCCCAGAGATTAACCAGGTCACCACAACTCGCAAGCATCAAGATTCAGGTCGGAGTCTACAAGCAGAATCAGCTAAGACCCAAGATCAAGTCATAAAAGAATCATAGATAGGAATCTTGTAACTAGCAGTTGACATACACATAAGTAGTTAGCTCAGTTTCCAATTTCCATTTGGTTGTAATAAGGCGGTCAGTGACGCAGCAGTAACAACAGCAACAGCAGTAGCAGCAAGCATTGCAATCCCATGGTAGTCCCAGCTACCAAAGCTTCCCGAACTACATTGACCTGATTCCTGTTTAGCCCAGGATATGTAGGAGATCTTTGAAGCAAGATTCGGTCAAATCTTTCAAAAAAAAAAACATGCTTCATACGGAGTAGTCCATAGGCAAAATCGCTCATACACGCTCACTTTGTCTTTGCACGAAAACTCTTCGTGTTTCCGAACAAAGAGGGGCAGCTGTGAGCACGTGATTTTTGTTTTACGCGACAATCGCTCCAAAAGAATTAAAAAAATGTATGTGTCATGCGTAATTTAAACCATGACCCGTTTGTTAGATGGAAAATTACAAAAAATACGCATTTTTTCTTTTTTGTTGCTGTGTTTAATTTTTGCCTACCTTTAACATTTTATCCGCGTGAAATAAATATGTTAAGTGTTAATTAGTGGTGCTTGGTTTTATTTAATTAGTTTGTGTATTTAGGAAATTAGAAATAAAGAAAAAAGAAGACAAAATTTGTTGTAAAATGAATTTGGGCCGTGTCCATTTCAAAATTTGGAACCCAATTGAACAGCCCAAACTCCCAGTCCGAACAGCCCACCCCCAGGACACAAAACGACGTAGTTTAACACCAAAACTACGTCGTTTCAAGGCCGATCCATCTCAACCATTCAAATCAAACTGATCCAACGGCCAAGATCTCACACCCCGTACCCACTAACAAACCCGACCCATCTCACCCGGACCAAACCCAAACCCTCAAAGCGACACCGTTCCATTTAAGCCCTCAGATCCAGACCGTAGATCTAGATTGATCTAACGGTCGAGGTTCACCCACCCACTAACTATATAAGCCCTTCACCATACCCTGCCCCCCTATCTGAACCCCAGCCTTCGTCTCCAAACAAACAACCCTAAAACCCTAGCCGCCCCTGCGTACTTCCGCCATGAAAGCCGGCGGCATGGATGCCAGTGACCTTCCCCTGAACACCATAGAACCCCCATGCCATCCTGAACCCAAATCTCTCAACCCCATGGTTCGAATCACCCCCAGGTCCTCGAATCTTCATTTGAAGATTCGAGTCAAAACTCGATCTAACCCAACCAACCCCAGTTTCATACCAGACACTCCCCAGACCCTCCTCCTGACCAAACCATACTTGGTTTGGTCCGAATCTAACCAGGGAAACACGAATCCCAGATCTAAGTTTTTGAACTCTAGTTTTCCCTGTGCATGTTCCGTCACTGGTTCAACCGAAGAGATTAAGGTCTAATGGACTTTAATCAAAGTGTTTCTCATCTGAGAAACACTTCGTTTAAAGTCCGTTCAGCCTTAAGAAAGGCCTGACCAAGTCCGAGTTAAGGTTTTGATCTTTTGCGGTTAAGGTAAGTTTCTTTCTTTCCTTTATTGTTTTAGTCCGTTTGATTGTTTAAAAAGTCTGTTCATATTTGTTTTGATTTTATCAACTTTTGTTTGTTCACTTTACTTAAACCTCCGTGTTTGTCTAAATCCCCCCTCCTATTCTGATAAGGCAAGTGTAATGTTTGTGTTTCGAGTTTGGACTGACTAGTTAACTCCTCGAGTGCATTTCTGTTTAGTCAGTATAACTCAAACCATGTATCGATATTGTTTAAATGCTTGATTTTTGGCTACGATTGTGTATGTTAATGCTAATATAGTCGAGTCGACATGAGTCGTCAATTAGTTTCAACTGTCTGAGCATAGTAAATCGATTTGCTTCTGTTGAACATTTGTTGAAACAATTAAGAACCAATTTTGTTTACTTATAGCTGTTGATTTGGATCAGTAATGTAAAAGGATTGTTTGGTTTAAATGCTGAATTGGAGGGCATGTGCACTCTTGCACAGCATTTGCACTGGTGCACCTCATGTGCGTTGGTGCACCTCATGTGTCTTGTGCACAGCCTGTTTTTCCTGCATAAAGGACTTTCAATTTTAAAATGGTTTGACAGCATATGCTGTCAGATATATTCTACTGCCCATGCTTGCCTTTAGTTAATAAAATAGGAAAGGAAAGCCTGCCAGGGAATGTTGATGGGGGTTAACACTTAAATAACTAATTGGAATCTGAAAAATAAAAAGGGCACATGGGAGGGGTACTGTGATATTAAAAAGAGGCTGTTAAAAGGAGTAGGAGGGAGGCTTATAAAAGGGGAGGACCATCTGATATTAAAGCGATGACAGAGAGAGAATTGAGGTGAGAGACAGAATTGGGAGATACAGAATTGTGAGGATAGGAAAGAAAGAGAAAGGGTTGGCAGGGATAGAAAGAGAGTAAGAAAGAGATAAAAAAAAACAGATTAAGAAATCAGAGACTTGGTCTTGTTTGTCTGAAGTTCATTTATTGTCAATACGTTAGGCAGTGTTCTTTCTTCTAAATTTCAAATCGAGATTATTGTTAGTGTTCTGTTACATTTGGTATATTCCGGAATTGGACTGTTTGGAGTATCACACTGTGTGCTGTTTCATCTGGTTGTTCCTCCTTCAACTCTAGTTCCATCTCGCAACAGAATCCCTTCTGTTGTGCTGTTCTGATTGCTGTTGCTATCCTGCTCACTATTGTTGCTGCCCTGTCCTGCTGCTATTGCTAGTCCTGTTTCTTTTGCTGCTGATTTCCACATCTTCTTCTTCTCCTCCTTTGCATTTTCAGCATTTCCAGGTACACATTTCAAGTCCCATATGGATGTAATTGAATCAGCTTGAAAGCATGAAATGAAAAAGGTTGAAGAAGTTCAAGTATTTTTGTAATACTCATAGTACATTAACAGGCCTGTGAAAATTGATCAGTTTTATTCAACGGTTCGAAAGTATGTACTAATATTCGACTGAGTTTACCCTTTTGTGTTTTAGCTCGTTAGTTGTTGGCTAGTCTGGGCATGTACACTTCGATCTCACACAATACTGTTTCTGTTTCACTTAGTTTTTTCTAGCTAAGACTAGTCCACATAAGTTTAGTTAAATTCAACTCAAGAAATGTTCGGAATTAAGTGTTGTATTTCGTTAGCTCATGCATGATTTCTTGTCAAAATAAGCATTTTACTTTGCCAGTATATCCTTTAACTTAATCCAAATAAGTTTAGTAAGTTCAACTTAAGAAATGTTCGGATTAAGTATTGCATTTCATCAATCTCATATGTAATCTTTTTGTTCGACCGAAGCATTCTCGTAAGGCATGACGTCTTCTCACTTTATAAGTAATTAATCAGAAATTGATAGGAGTCGGGTTTAGGCCAAAGTATATATTAGCATACATTTTTCTTTCTTCTATCTCTGGAAATAAAATAATAGAAATGTAGTCACTGTAGGATACCCTTCTGAAAATAATGAGACGAGCCTCGCTAAATAAAAAAAATGCAAATTGCGGGGCCCTCAACAACTAATCATAATATTTAGAATTCGGGCTAGGCCATTTAGTGAATCTCATGGCCTTCTCAAAAATAATAACGTGCTAGACTTTCAGGCACGGTTTAAGTAAATTATGTTCTTAAATTCGGGTGCACATTGATGTGACCCAAATCCAGATCTCAACGGAGTCAAAATGTGTTAACAACTACGGGTGCATTGATTGTGACGTGGTTTGAGATGCATTTTTACGACGTTGCAATTCTACAAAAATAAATAATAATAATAAAAGCGGTTTTAAACTTAATAAAAGCACATAAGTCACAACATGTTATTTAAATCAGATATTTAGCCATTATAACGATTTAAGCGACCGTGCTAGAACCACGGGATTCGAGGGTGCCTAACACCTTCCCTCGGGTCAACAGAATTCCCTACTTAGAATTTCTGGTTCGCAGACTTCATTTGGAAAAGTCGAAAATTTCCTCGATTTGGGATTTAAGATAAACCGGTGACTTGGGACACCAAAAGCCAAACCTTTCCCAAGTGGCGACTCTGAATTAAATAAATAATCCCATTTCGAATATTGTCACTTAAATTGGAAAAATTCCACCCGCGCATCTAACCCTTCGGGGCGGGGCGCGCAAAAAGGAGGTGTGACATATCTCATACCAAATGATCCCTAAAGAAAATAGTAGCACCCGCCACCTTCAAATTTTAGATCCGCTTCTGGCTAATCCCATAAAATTTGGCCAATGAAATATCTTTGTATTTTCGACAATGATTTTATATCTTGACAAAACAATACGTTTGTTTCATAAACCTTTTTTCTTTTTCTTTTTCTTTTTGTTTTAATGAACTTTTCAGCTGAGGCTGTGCGCAATTGCCTTATTCACATTACTGATTTATTGAACCAAAAGTCACGTGGCTTAGTTCGAATATTTCTGGTGTATGTCTCCCCTTCCCCCCAAAGCTTTAGTTGTTTTCCATTAAAATATGTGCCTCCTCTTCCGCTATCTTCAGCTCCACTCAATACCCACTGCCTCCTTTTCTTAAATCCCTGGTCTCTCTCAGTCTTATTTTTCTTGTAAGTTCTAACTTTTTCTTTCTTCTTTAGTTTATGCAAAAATCTTTGTCTAATTAGGATACCCTTCTATTACTATATTCACTTCAACTCCGTACCCCCACTTCCCTTTTCTTGTTTTGTAGCAACTGGGTCTGGAGGTTGTTTTATCATTTTGTGTTTTCGGGGGACAAATCAGATTTTCATTTTACTGTAGTAAACTCATTGATTCTATTGGATAATCCCCAGAAGTTTGTTATCTTTGCTAAATATTTATTGCCTTGTTGTTCCAAATATCATCAACGCAGATAACAGAATAAATAAAAAGAAAGATTCTTTCTAACAGGAAGAAGCAGAGCACACGCACCTCTTTAAATCTGACTATATTTGGATGTTTCAATGATCTGTGATTTATAATTTCCCTTTGCACATGTTCATCTATCTGCAACTTCAAAATAGTCCAACCCAAAAAAAAAAAAAAAAAAAAAAAAATTGATCATCAATGAGAACATAAATTTTAACAAATACTTTAATGAAAAATCAAAATAGCTAACGAAGAAAAGGTGTCAAATTTAAAGGTTTGGTTTGATGCAAGCATTGAATTTGTAGTGTCATAGTAGTACTTTTGTACTTCAATTTGGTACCTGCAAATATTCACTTCTCTTCATTAATGCAATATGTGATTCTTTCAATAATCATAAATGCTTACAACCAAGTAAAAGGTGCACATTTGTTGTGAAATTGAACTATGAATGATCAAGCCATGTGTCTTCTCTCTAATTCTTTAGGTGTTTGATGTTTAACTTGGGGTGAATGGATACAAATGGTATAGCTGCAAAATTTAGTGGGGAGATAAGCATGGCAGAGAACAAGAAAAACTCCAGTAGTGAAGTGGTTGTCATGATCAATGACTGCAAGTGAGTGATTCCTCACCTGAAATTGCCAGGTATAGTCCAAGCCCAAGCCCCAACAAACCACCCAAGATGTACGCATTCGAGACCTAAATCAAGATTCGGCGAACAATCTGTACCTATTGATGCTAACATGTTTGATGAACAAGCTGCTGAGCCAAGTGCAGGTTCCCCCAATAGGAATGTATCTAACCATGCTTCCCCTACTGCTAAAATGGGTTCCAGTAATACATTTGAAGAGATTACGAGAGCAGTATCTATATCAGTAACCCCAAGAACACCATTAATGGCATCACCAGGTGGTTTTGGAGGAGTGGATGAAGATGAGGAGATATATAAGAAAGTGAGCTTAAGGAATAAGTTGAAGTATAAAAGAGTTAAAGCAAAAGTTCTGATTGAATGGCTGCTGTTTCTTTGCCTTTTAGGTTGTTTACTGGCTAGTTTATTGGTAAAAAAGTTCCATAATTGGAAGCTTTGGGATTTGAGGATCTGGAAATGGATTGTCCTTGTTATGGTGACCTTTAGTGGCATGCTGGTTACTAAGTGGTTTATACATTTTGTTATCTTGTTGATAGAATTGAACTTTTTGTTGAGGAAGAAGGTGTTGTATTTTGTCTTTGGTTTAAAGAAAAGTGTTCAAGTTTGCATTTGGTTTTGCTTGGTTCTTCTCACATGGGTTCTGCTCTTCTCACACGAGGAACGGTCACGTACTGCCGAGAAGGTTACTGATTTTATTACCTGGACTATTACAGCTATGCTTATTGGTGCATTCTTGTGGCTCTTGAAGACTTTGCTGGTAAAGATTTTGGCTGCCTCCTTCCACGTAAACGCATTCTTTGACCGGATTCAAGAGTCAATCTTTCATCAGTATATTCTACTGAGTCTATCAGGACTCCCAGTTATGGAGTCTGCTCAGATATTGGGGAGATCAAACAGTGCCACCAGTCAATTTAGTTTCCGCAGAACAAAGAAGGGAAAAGATGGGGAGGAAAAGAAAGAAAAGGCAGTGATTGATATTAATAAACTTCATCAGATGAAGCGAGAAAAAGTCTCTGCATGGACCATGAAAATGTTAATTGATGTAATATCTAACTCAGGACTTTCCACTATCTCTGGCTCGATCGGTGAGAATGACTATGATGCAGCATGTGAGCAAGCAGATAATGAGATCACCAATGAATGGGAAGCAATTGCTGCTGCCTATCACATCTTCAGGAATGTCGCACCGCCTGGTTCCAAGTAAGAAAACACTGGCATTAGAAGCATTACTTTTGATGTTTTAATTTGTCACATTTCAAGTAAATATCCTGTAACATTTACCTCTCTTGATTCACATAACCTCACGCTACTTTTTCCTTTTTTTTTGTTTGTCTGTGTAGGTGCATTGATGAGTATGATCTTAGGAGATTCTTGATAAAAGAAGAGGTTGATATTGTGTTCCCCATGATAGATGTGGCAGAAACTGGACAGATTGATAGGAAATCATTCACGGAATGGGTGGTATGCTCACAATTTACTCATTTTCCTGGATTATGCCTGACAAAGTGATGTAAATTTTTTTAATTGGAATAACTTTAGGCATGATTTACCCTAGATCCATTTTGTCTGACATTTAATTGCCAACATAAAAGTAATTCTAGACATTTTTCTGGTGATTAGGGGAGCACAATTAGAGCTCTCCTTCTGTCTACGTAATCATATCATACAATTGAGCTTTAGAATATAACTGCTTTCCTGCAAGCACCTCAGGAAACAGGAAAGCAGCCATCTAAAGTGACATATGTCGTCTGCTGGTGTAGATGGTCGAATATACAATTTGTAGATGGCAAAAGTTTGAGTCCGTCCTAGTGACTTTGCTAGGTGCATGGTTGATTTTCATGAGACAGTCTCGAATGAATATTTGTCATTTTTGGCATATCAGAGGCGGATCCAGGATTTAATGTTTATGGGTTCCCGCAACAACCTCAAGTAAATTTTCAATAGTAACTGGGTTCACGTTCAAATATTTATAGATATTTAGTGAATTTTCCAAATACATCTACACTGTTTGAACAAAAGCTACGGGGTTCACGTGAACCCATAGGTCGCAAGGTGGATCCCCCCCTGTCAGTCATTTGTCATTTTTGGTATACCTATGTCTTGTAGGTTAAAGTTTATCAAGGACGCAGAGTTCTAGCAGATTCTTTGATAGATACAAAAACTGCTGTGAAGCAATTGAACAAGGCCGTGACATGCATTCTGGTTGTTGTAATAATCATCATATGGCTCCTTTTGGTGGGAATAGCGACTACTAAAGTGATTGTCTTTCTGTCGTCACAACTCGTGGTAGCTGCTTTTATTTTTGGGAATACTTGCAAGACTATATTTGAAGCTATTATATTCGTATTTGTGATGCATCCTTTTGATGTTGGTGATCGATGTGTCATTGATGGTGTTCAGGTAATGTCCGCTAATTGCTTCTTCTAGCTGTTTTGCATTTTTCTTTAATGATTCTCACTTTTATGTTGCAAACGGACAGATGATTGTTGAAGAAATGAATATCCTGACCACAGTATTTTTGAGGTTTGATAACGAAAAGATATTCTACCCAAATTCAGTTTTAGCCGTCAAGCCAATCAGCAATTTCTATAGAAGTCCTAATATGGGTGATGCCTTTGAGTTTTCCGTTGATTACAGGACACCTGTGGAAAAGATAGGAGTTCTAAAAGAGAAAACAAAGAAGTAAGTAGAAAATTCTTCTCATCTTTTTTCAGCATCTGTAGAAAATTATCCCTTGAAAGTTATTACCGACAAAAGCACAACATTCATAATTAATGATATATATGACTTTTGCAGCACTTTGTTAGATATCTTGATACGGCTTAAGTGAATCCAAAAGTTAAAGCTAGTCTAGCTAGAATCTGAAAATTTACTGTTGAACATTCATCTAAAACCCTACATTTCTCGAAATGTTGAAAGCTGGGGTTTATTACGATAACTAGGGCCCTTTCCAAGCCCCGAGCCTAACCTAGTGCAGTTGGATCCTACATATGTCCAAGTCCTCCCTATGGGTCTATTCCTTGGCAAAATTCATGAAGTACTAAAAAGATTCAGTTGATAATTGAATCTCAATTCCTATTGTCCAACTTAATGTATGAAGTGATTTTATACATATATTGTGAATATTCACTAGTTTGCGCAGAAATTATAATGCATAAACTGAGTGAAATTTCAGAAAAATGACGTCATGCATAACATATAAGCCATAGCACCCGGGTAAGGACCTTCAACCTAAGCCATGACCATATTCTCCATGCCCCTGTTTATTGCCCATCCCTAATTGATGACATGCACTTGTAGTATAGGAGCGTCTAAAGGAATATTGATACAATTCACAGGTCGTAATTGGAAGAGACGATACTGGAAAAATAACTTGGACATGTTTCTTTTCTTTGTGGCAATTTTAGGAGTGCACTGCCCATCCCTATAAGGGTGTCAAATGGAATGCTGATATGTTTAATGTGTTGTAGTTGGATGAGTGACAATACTGAGCGTTTAACATGGACACGTTTCTTTTCTTTGAGGCAAGCATTTTACTCTGAAGAAACAAATCCATTATATGGCTCTTATATATTGTCTGAGATTCCAACGCAAAGGATCTGAATGAAACAAAAGCACATAGGGAAACTGAGACAAGATGAGGACCTTTTTCCCCGTTGGTGGTGGTTTGGACTGGGGAAGGGTGATCTCTGGAGCATAATCTACATCTTGTTATATCTTTTATTGATAGTTTTTAATGTCCACTCAACTTGGTCGAGAGAGATAAAAGGTAGATGTATATGCGGAGTAGGATTCTTTCTGGTTACTGAAACACCTTGAATTTAAATTTGGCTTAGGCTTTATTCGCCAACAAATACCATGAATTTGGAATTTGAGCTTAGGCTTTATTCTCCAAGAGCAGTCAGTTTAACTTTCAGACTTTGAGAAAGCATATTACAGTTTGACACGAGTCGTTGACCACTATTCTTTTCATGGAAAAACTGATTAACCCTGTTCAAAGACAATGCAAACTCTCAACTACGTGATGGTAGATAAGGATATCTTATGTATAAGTTTTGCCCTATACCTTGTAATATCATTCATTTTTCGCTCAAGTTTTTTATTTTTTACCTTTCTTGTTGTTGAATTATCTAGGTACTTAGAGAAAACTCCCCAGTATTGGCATCCTAATCACAGCGTGGCGGTGAAGGAGATTGAAAATATGAACAAAATCAAAATGGCACTGTATTTCAATCATACTATGAACTTTCAAAATTTTGGTGAAAAGAACAAACGAAGAACTGAGATAATCCTCGAAATGAAGAAAATGTTTGACGAGCTAAATATAAAATATGATCTTCTTCCCCGGGAAGTTCATCTTCTCGATCAAAGAGCAACAAGTGGGAACAGTAGATGACTTTATCTTCAGTTCACAGATACCAGTAATTTTAGTATGTATTGCTTCCACCACAATAGGTTTTTTGTATACATATGTTTGACCAATGAACTCAGAAGATGAAGTTTAATACCCGACTCTGCAATGATGAAAGTTTTCTGTACTACATTAAATAATATTTGTAACATAAAAATTTCATCTGCTTAAATTTTGTGTGGAAGTGAGTACATTTTCTATTTGGAGGATCTTAGTAACATTGTTCATGCAATTTTTTCAAGGGTCTTTAAAGGAAATTATGCTTGTTTGTTATGACAATTTGTGCAAGAAATGGTTAATTGTGATGTTATAATGTGGGAAAATCTTGTGTGGTTTGAGTGTTTTATGAGCAGAGTTAGAGGGCAATCTATTCTTTCACCTTCTACATTAGCTTCTCTTTAATGTTTCTAATTCTATTTTTGAGATGCATGACAATACACTAAAATCAAACTTAGCCGTTGCGAGGAACTGTGAATACTTGACATATTAAACTCCCTTTACTTCGAGATTGAAAGCCAGTTCAGTAATCCGGGAAAGTTTTCATCCACGTATTTTGTTTTTGTAGCATTTTGGCGATGACATAGCTAAGAGGTAAGGCGGAGGACTGTAAATCCTTTTCCTCCCCGTTCAAAACATTCTCCAAAAAGAAAAAATTTATTCTCCTGTTTCTTTCCTTGACGATCGACCGTTATTTTTAACAATTAGAGAACACTTTATAAAATGTGCTTTGACGGTGAGTGAGATTTTTGAAATTCAATTAAAACAATATTGCGTGGGTAAGATATAGGATTTTTGTCTAAGTCTAAATTCTAATTCGAGGAGTCAAAGTGGAAATTGTTTTCACAACCTCTTAGTCCTTTTTCTTATTTATTCTGTTTGTTCATACGTGATTTCATTATTATCTATTGTTTTTTTTTTCACTTGGAGAGGCGTCTCGTTGATTCAATATTCCTCTTAATATAATCATATTCGTCTAGAAAAATAGGATATCGAAAAGAAAATTATAAAGGAGAGAACCTTTGTATCTTCTTATTTCTCTTTTCAAAATTCATTTGCTTGCAACATTTTTGAGTGGACGGATAATTCTAAATACTGAATTTTTAATATTATTATTAAATTCCATTTAGGGGTCAAGTAATCTTAAAAGTGGAATTGAGAATTGTCGTAGCCTGCAATCTTTTCGCTTTCTTATCAAATTTCTATCTAAATCAGATTACAAATTTGTAGAAAAAAATTATATTGTTATTTCATGAAGCAATCCACATCAAGGTGATATGAAAGTCAATAAAAGATATCGCCAATAGCCCTTTTTGTTATCATCAAACAAAAGATTAAAAGACCTAATAAACCCAAAAATGCTGCCAATAGCCCTTAATATAGACTCACATATCAAGTAAAGTTTAATTAAATATTCACCTATTTGCCTTCAACTATATTAGAAAATGATTTATAGAAATTGTATGACCGCCCTTGTCACGACCCAAGTTTTCCCTCTGTGAACTGTCGTGACGGCACCTAGTCTCTAACACTAGGTAAGCCTAACAATTTGCGGAAATGAGATGAAAACATGAAAACTAGAAATTTAACTAGTAAATCTAATAAAGAAGTTTAAAATGTCGCTCGACATATACTATAAACATTATCAACTGAACACAAGTGCTCCCAAAATCCAGAAACCCGTAAGTCACAAGCTACTAAGATGTTCTAACTGTTCTATACGTCATCTCTATAGAAAGAAAAAGAAATGAACATAAGAGGATAGAGAGGGCCTCGAGGATTTGCGGGCGCAGGCAGATGTACCTTGAAGTCTCCAACTGACAGTAATGACTACAACTAGTAACGAGGCTGGTACGATGAACGTGGATCTGCACACGAAAAACATGTGCAGGAAAGGGTATGAGTACACAACAACGGTACCCAATAAGTGCCAAGCCTAACCTCGGTCGAGTAGTGATGAGATCAGGTCAGGGCCCTGCTGGTTTATACATATAATAAGATAAAACAATATGAAATATGGCAGTAAGGATAAATGCTAACAGTCAATGAAAATGAATTTCACAGGAAAATAATAGCTCAGTACACAGAGATAGCAACAGGGGATCTCCCAGGATACCGTCTCGTAGTCCCAAACATAAATGTAGAGAGGATCTCTCGGGATACCTTCCCGTAGTCTAAATCGTAAAAATGAAGGAGGATCTCCCAGAATACCGTTTCGTAATCCCAAAGTAAATATCCAATATATGGGGATCTCCCGAGATACCGTCCCGTAGTCCCAAACATAAATGTGCAGGGGGGTCTCCCAGAATACCATTCCGTAGTCCCAAAGTAAACATCAAGTACAAGGGGATCTCCCAGGATACCATCCTGTAGTCCCAAACATAAACATGTAGGGGATCTCCCGGAATACCGTTCCGTAGTCCCAAAGTAAATATCCAGTACAAGGGGATCTCCCGGGATACCGTCCCATAGTCCCAAACATAAACATGCAGGGGGTCTCCCAGAATACCGTTCTATAGTCCCAAAGTAAATACAAAAGTCATTCAATATACACAATAGTTTCAACAAGGAAAATCTACGGTCCGAATCAAGTTCAAATCAAAGAAGACAGGTAATTCTTACTCTAAACATGCTACACAAAATCCAGGTAGGCAGTTAGAGCAGATAAGATAGTTAAGGTACGTAAGCATGCTTACCTAAGCTAAACAAAAGGCTACATATACTAGTATTGCTCAATCAAAGGAAAACATAGATATTTACTTAATGAAAACGGGGGTTTTTAACAACTAGCACGTGCACGCGCTCGTCACCTCACGTACACGACATTCATATAACAATAGTACCAAATCCTAAGGGGAGTTCCCCTACAGAAGGTTAGGCAAGCCACTTACCTCGAACTAAGCTCAAAATCAATCCGATATCACGCTCTTGCCACGAACTCCGAGTGGCCCAAATCTAATCAAATCAATTACATAACGTAAATATAGCTGCAAGTAACTAATTTAGCTAATAAATTCAAAGCTAAGGCAAGAAAATAGGAACATACCCAAAAATCCTCCCCAGGCCCACGTCTTGGAATCGGGTAAAAGTCAAAAATTATGAACACACATTCACTCACGAGCTCACTCGTACAAAAATCATCCAAATCCGATCAAATTCCTATTCAAACCTCAGATTTTCAATTGGTGAACGTTTCCCCCCATTTCCAAACTTCTACCCTCAAATTCCTTAATTAGATGAGGAAAACAACAATAGATTAATGTATTATGATCAAATTAGAGTTAGGATTTGTTCCCAATAGTTCTCTTTCAAAAACCCTCGAGAAATCGCCTCCCACCGAGCTCCAACTCAAATTTTGTGTTATGAAATTTCAAACCCTCGAAATCCTCTTTTCTGCCCAGCGATTTCCGTATCTGCGCTCATGGGGCCACATCTACGATCCCGCACCTGCAAAAATAGCATCGCAGGTGCGAAATTCACTTATCTGGGTTGGGGCTGCATCTGTAGACCCGCTTCTGCGGTCCCCCTCCCGCACCTGTGGTTCCCGATGCTCAAGCCAAATTCCGCATCTGCGACCCCACATCTTCAGGTGCAATTATATCAGGTGCAGCAAATCTTCAGCAATGCCTAAGTTCCAAACCATATCCGTTAAGCATCCGAAACTCACCCGAGGAACCTGGGACCTTAACCACACATACCAACCAATCCAAAAACATCATACGAACTTAGTCGAGCCCTCAAACAACGCTAAAACTACGAATCACCCTCCAATCCAAACTTAATGAACTTGAAATCTCGAAATTCTACAACTGATGCCGAAACTAACCAAACCATGTCCGATTGACCCCAAATTTTGCACACAAGTCATATTCAACACTACGGACCTACTCCAACTTCCGGAATCGGATTTTGACCTTGATATCAAAATTTCACTATCAGCCCGAAACTACAAAAATTCAACTTTTGCCATTTCCAGCCTAAATAAGCTACGAACCTCCAAAACTCAATTTAGACACTCCCCTAAGCCCAAAATCATCCAAAGGAGCTAATAGAATCGACGTAATTCCATTTCAAAGCCGTCTTCACACTTTTCTGACTACGGTCTAAATTCTAAAATTTAAACTCTCATTTAGGGACAAAGTGTCCCAAAATACCCTGAAACTCCAGATGAACCATCCCGGAAAATCACAATAGCAGAAAAAGACACGGGGAAAGCAGTTAATAGGCGATTAGGGCATAAATTCTCAAAACAACCCGTCGGGTCGTTACATCCTCCCCCTCTTAAAACATGCGTTCATCCTCGAATGAGCATAGAGACATACCTGAAGTGGTGAAAAGATGAGGATAACGGCTGTGCATATCCTACTCGGTCTCCTAAGTCGCGTCCTCAATCGGTTGACCCCGCCACTGAACCTTTACCGAGGCAATGCTCTTTGACCTTAGCTTTCAAACCTGTGTGTCCAATATAGTCATTGGCTCCTCAACATAGAGTGATCCTTGTCCAACTGGACCGAACTGAAATCCAACACGTGAGATGAATTGCCATGATATCTCCGGAGCATCGAAACATGAAATATCGGATTAACTCCTGCCAAGATGGGAGGTAAGGCAAGCTCATAAGCCACCTCCCCAACATGCCGCAATACCTCAAAGGGACCAATAAATCTTGGGCTCAACTTTCCTCTCTTTCCATATCTCATAATGCCCTTCATAGGCAAAACCCGAAGCAAGACTTGCTCTCCCACCATAAATGAAACATCGCGAACCTTTCGGTCTGCATAACTCTTCTGTCTGGACTGGGCTGTGTGAAGTCTATCCTGAATCACATTAACCTTCTCCAAAGTATCCTGAACCAAGTCTGTGCCCAATAATCTAGCCTCACCCGGCTCGAACCAACATACCGAGATCTACACCCCGCCTACCATACAGAGCCTCATACGATGCCATCTGAATGTTGGAGTGATAACTGTTATTGTAGGAAAGCTCTGCAAGTGGAAAGAAATGATCCCAAGAACCTCCAAACTCCATCACACACGCACGGAGAATATCCTCAAGAATCTAAATAGTGCGCTCGGATTGTTCGTCCGTCTGGGGGTGAAATGCGGTGCTCAACACCACCCGAGTACCCAACTCATGCTGTATGGCTCTCCAGAACCGTGATGTAAACTGAGTACCTCTATCTGAAATGGTGGAAACTGGAATACAATGCAGGCAAATAATCTCTCGGATATAAACTTAGCCAACCGCTCGAAGAATAGGTAGTACACACAGGAATGAAGTGCACGGACTTGGTCAGCCGGTCCACAATCACCCAAATAGCACCAAACTTTCTCAAAGTCCGTGGGAGTCCAACTACAAAATCCATGGTTATATGCTCCCACTTTTACTCTGGAATCTCTATCTATTGAAGCAAGCCACCCGATCTCTGATGCTCATATTTCACCTGCTGACAATTGAGGCATCGAGCTACAAACCCAACTATATCTTTCTTCATCCTCCTCCACCAATAGTGCTGCCTCAAATCCTGATACATCTTTACGACATACAGATGGATAGAATACCGCGAATTGTGGGTCTCCTCCAAAATCAACTCCCGAAGCCCATCAACATTGGGTACACATATCCGAACCTACATCCTTAATACCTCATCATCACCAATAGTCACATCTCTGGCATCATCATGCAGAACCTTGTGCTTGAGGACAAGCAAATGATGATCATCATACTGGCGCTCTCTGATATGATCAAACAAGGAAGACCCCGAGAAACCACACAAGCTAGGGCTCGACTGGGCTCCAAAATATCCAATCTCACAAACTGGCTAGCTAAGGCCTGAACATCCATCACCATGGGTCTCTCTGCTGCTGATAGATAAGCCAAACTTCCCAAACTCTCCGCCCGGTGACTCAAGGCATCGGCCACCACATTGACCTTCCCTGAGTGGTACAAAATAGTAATATCATAATCCTTAAAGTGCTCTAACCACTCCCTCTGACGCAAATTAAATTCCTTATTCTTATACAGATGCTGCAAACTCTGGTGATTAATATAGATCTCCCAAGGAACACCGTACAAAGAATGACGCCAGATCTTCAAGGCGTGAACACTAACAGCTAACTCGAGATCATGGATAGGATAATTCTTATCATGCACCTTCAGCTGTCTAGATGCGTAGGCAATCACCCTACCGTCCTGCATCAATATTGCTCCTAGGCCAATCTTTAAGGCATCACAATAGACAATATAAGACCACGAACATGTAGGCAATATCAATACTGGGGCTGTAGTCAAAGCAATCTTGAGCATCTGAAAGCTCTCCTCGCACTCTTCTGTCCACCTAACTGGAGTACCCTTCTGGATCAGCCTGGTCATAGGTGCTGTAATAGATGAGAATCCCTCAACAAATCGATGGTAATAACCCGCCAAACCAAGAAAACTACGGATCTCTATGGCTGAGGATGGTCTGGTCCAACTCTGCACAGCTTCCACTTTCTTCGGATCCACCTTGATCCCTTCACTCGATACTATGTGGCCCAAGAATGCCACGGAATCCAACCAGAACTTACATTTCAAGAACTTCACATATAATTTATTTTTTCTCAAGGTCTGAAGCACTGTCCTCAGGTGCTGCTTATGATCTTCCCAACTCTGGGAGTACACCAGAAAGTCATCAATAAAGACAATGACGAACGAGTCAAGATATGGTTGGAATATACTGTGCATCAAATTCATAAATGATGCTAGGGCATTGATCAGCCCAAATGACATGACAAGGAACTCGTAATGACCATACCGAGTCCTTAAAGACATCTTCGGGATTTCTGGCTCCCGAATCTTCAACTGATGGTAACCTGAATGCAAGTCAATCTTAGAAAACACTCGAGCACCCTGTAATTGGTCAAACAGGTCATCAATATGAGGCAAAGGATACCGGTTCTTCACTGTAACTTTGTTCAACTAACAATAATCAATGCACATATGCATAGAACCATCATTTTTCTTCACAAACAAGACAAGAGCATCCCAAGATGACACATTGAGCCGAATAAAGCCCTTTTCAAGCAATTCCTGTAATTGTTCCTTCAACTCCTTCAACTTAGGAGGAGCCATACAATAAGGAGGAATAGAGATGAGCTGAGTGCCCAGCAACAAATCAATGCCAAAATCAATATCTCTGTCGGGCGGCATGCCCGGAAGATCAGCTGGAAACACATCAGGAAATCCTGCTACTGGGACTAAATCAACTGTAGGGGTATCAATACTAACATCTCTCACATAAGCTAGATACGTATCACACCCCTTCTCAACCATTTGCCGAGCTTTAAGAAATGAAATAACTTTACTAAGAGTGTAATCTAAACTACCCCTCCACTTTAATCATGGTAAACCTGGCATAGCAAACGTCACGGGCTTGGCGTGAAAATCAAGAACAACATAATGGGGCGACAACCAGTCCATGCCCAAGATAACATCAAAATCTACCATGCTGAGCAATAATAAATCGGCTCTGGTCTCAAAACCACTAAGATCAATCAAACACGGCCGATAAACACGGTCCACAACAAGAAAATCTCTCATAGGAGTACAAACATAAATAGAAGAACTCAAAGAATCCCGAGATATGCCCAAATGCGGGCAAAATAAGAGGATACATAGGAATAAGTGGAGCCTGGATCGAATAGAATAGATGCATCTCTATGAAAGACCGAAACAATACCTGTGATGACAGAATCAGAGGCAACAACCTCAGTACGGGCAGGAAGGGTATAATATCTGGTCTGGCCTCCCCCTCTAGGTCGACCTCTACCTCCCCGACCTCCACCTTTAGCTGGCTGAGTAGGTGGGGTAGCAATTGGTGCTGTAATCATAGCTTGGGAACCCTGTGGAGCACGATGTGGTTGAGAAGTATGTGGAGGTGCACCCCTCTTAAGCCTGGAGTAATCTCTCACTACTTGACGAGTGTCGCCACACTCAAAACAAGCTTTGGGAGGACATGGTGGCTGTGACTGGCTCGAGCCAGGTCTGCTGGACTGACCACTGAAAGCACCCCGTGCAAGAGGCTTACTAGATACTGGAGGTGCATAATAAGGCTCCTGAGGTCTAGGAGGAGCTGGAATACTACTGGCTTCTAGAAGAGTTGAATGAATGTGGCGACTCACATAACCCCTACCATGATGAACTATAGTGGGGCACGGGCACCAGAATAATGGCCCGACTCTTGAGGCCTCTTGGCCTCTCTCTCCTCCCTATCCCAAGCAAGCATGCCCTATACTCTCCTAGCAATACTCACCACCTGCTGATAGGCGATATCCATCTCTAACTCCCGGGCCATGCTAGACCTGATGCTGGGGATGAGTCCCTCAATAAACTGGCAAACTCTCTCACGAGCTATAGAAACCAAGGTCGGTGCATGTCTAGTTAAGTCTCTAAAATGGATAGCATACTCCGAAACAATCATAGTACCCTGGCACAAATTCTCAAACTCTGCATGCCATGCGTCCCTGAGGCTCTGAAGGACATACTCCCTCAAAAACTTATCCAAAAACTGGGTCCATGTAAGGAAAGCTGCCTCAGCCAGACTGTCCAACTCAAAAGTACGCCACCACTGATAGGCTGCCCCTCGAAGCTGAAAGGCAGTGAAAAAAACCCCACTCGACTCTACTATACCTATAGTGCGGAGGATACAGTGGCACTCCTCCAGAAATCCCTGAGCATCCTCTAATGCTAGACCACTGAATGTAGGAGGGTCGTACTTTTTGTACCTCTCAAGCCTCCGCTCCTCCTCCTCTGAAATTGCTACCCTACCCTCGAGCTGAGCTAGGGCTACTGGCGGTACCAGTATAACCTATGTGATCTGATCAACCTGAACTCGCTGCTCTAGGGTTCATGCGGTGGGAGTCTGCGCTCATCCCCCGACCTAAGATGTGGCTGCAGCAAGGGGAATCAACCCTGCCTGAGCTAAAAGTGTTGTACATGCTCATGAACTGTGCAAGGGTCACCTAGAGAGCTGGAGTAGCAGTAGCAGTAGCAGTAGGCGTATCAACCACCTGGGCTCCGGCTAGAGCTGCTGGTGGATCCTATGTAGCAGCTCGCGCGGGTGTTCTGGCTGCACTGCGTGCGCGTCCTCGGCCTCTACCCCGACCCTTGCCTCTGGTGGCTCTAGCGGGGGGCACGGGTGCCTGGTCATCTCCGATAGCATGTGTCCTCACCATCTGTAAGAGAATAGAAGATAGAAGTTTAGAATTTTGAAGTCAATAATCTCGCACGACAAGGAATCAAATGAAGTGTAATTTTTCCTAACAGTTCCATAGCCTCTCGAAGATAAGTATATACGTCTCCGTACCGATCGGCGTGACTCTAATAAATCAGCTTGTGACTCATGACTCCTATGAACCTAGAGCTCTAATACCAACTTGTCACGACCCAAGTTCTCCCGCCGTAAACTATCGTGGCGGCACCTAGTCTCTACAATTAGGTAAGCATAATAATTTGCGGAAATGAGGCAAAAAACATGAAAACTAGCAATTAAACTGGTAAATCTAATAAAGAAGTTTAAAATGCCACTCGGCATATACAATAAACACTCAACTGAACACAAGCACTCCCAAAACCCGGAAACCTGCAAGTCACAAGCTACTAAGACGTTCTAACTGTTCTATACATCATCTCTACAGAAAGAAAGAGAAATGAACATAAAGGGATAGAGGGGGACCCCGAGGATCTGCGGGCGTAGGTAGATGTACCTTGAAGTCTCCAACTGATAGCAGCGACTGCAACTAGTAACGGGGATGGTATGATGAACCTAGATTTGCACACGAAGAACATGTGCAGGAAAGGGCATGAGTACATCACAACGATACGCAGTAAGTGCCAAGCCTAACCTCGGTCAACTAATGACGAGATCAGGTCATGGCCCTACTAGTTTATACATATAATAAGATAAAATAGTATGAAATATGGAATTAAGGAAAAATGCTAATAGTCAATGAAATTGAAATTCACAGGAAAATAATAACTCAGTACACAGAGATAGCAAATGGGATCTCGCGGGATACCGTCCCGTAGTCCCAAACGTAAATGTACAGAGGATCTTCCGAGATACCGTTGCATTGTCCAAATCGTAAAGGTGCAAGGGGATCTCCCGGATCACCATTCCATAGTCCCAAAGTAAATATCCAGTACAGGGGGATACCGTCCCGTATTCCCAAACATAAATGTGCAAGGGGATCTCCCGGAATACAGTTCCGTAGTCCCAAAGTAAATATCCAGTACAGGGGGATCTCCCGAGATACCGTCTCGTAGTCCCAAACATAAACATGTAGGGGATCTCCTGGAATACCGTTCCGTAGTCCCAAAGTAAATACACAACTTATTCAATAGACACAACAGTTTGAACAAGGAAAATCTACAGTCCGAATCAAGTTCAAATCAAAGAAGATAGGTAATTCTTACTCTAAATAAACTACACAGAATCCAGGTAGGCAGTTAAAGCAGATAAGACAGTTAAGGCACGTAAGCATACTTTTCTAAGCTAAACAAGAGGCTAAATATAATTATATTGCTCAATTAAAGGAAAACATAGATATTTACATAATAAAAATGGGGTTTTTCAACAATTATCACTTGCACGCACTCGTCACCTCACGTACACGTCATTCATATTGAAACAGTACCAAATCCTAAGGAGAGTTCCTCCCCCCACAAGGTTAGGCAAGCCACTTACCTCGAACCAAGCTCAAATCAATCCAATATCACGCTCTTGCCATGAGTATCCAACTCCGAGTGGCCCAAATTTGTTCAAATCAATTACATAACGTAAATATAGCTACAAGTAACTAATTTAGCTAATAAATTCAAAGCTATGGCAAGAAAATAGGAAAATGCCCAAAAATCCTCCCCAGGTCCACGTCTCGGAATCGGGTAAAAGTCACAAATTATGAACACCCATTCACTCACGAGCTCACTCGTACAAAAATCATCCAAATTCGACGTCAAATTCCTATTCAAACCCCAGATTTTCAATTGGAGAACTTTTTCCCATTTCCAAATTTCCACCCTCAAATTCCTTAATTAGATAAGGAAAACAATAATAGATTAATGTATAATGGTCAAATTAGAGTTAGGATTCGTTACCCAATAGTTCTCCTTCTAAATCTCTCGAGAAATCGCCTCTCACCGAGCTCCAAATAAAATTTTGTGTTATGAAATTTCAAACCCTCGAAATCCTCTTTTCTGCTCAGTGATTTTCGCATCTGGGCTCATAGGGATGTATCTGCGAAAAAGCATCGCAGGTGCAAAAGTCACTTAACTGGACTGGGGCCACATATGCGGTCCCCCAGCCGCACTTGCAGTTCCTGATGCCCAAGCCAAATTCCGCATATGCAGCGCTGCGCCATCTGCAGGTGCAATTATATCAAGTGCAATAAATCTTCAGCAATGCCTAAGTTCCAAACCAAAATCATTAAGCATCTGAACTCACCCGAGGCACCTGGGACCTCAACCAAACATACCAACCAATCCTAAAATATCATACGAACTTAGTTAAGCCTTAAATCACATCAAACAACGCTAATGTCACGACCCTAAACCCGAACCCGGTCGTGATGGCGCCTCTCGTGAAGACAAGGCTAGCCAACTAAACCCAATTCACTTGTTAAAGCAGTTAAACAATATAAAATCCTCTTTCAACAAGTAAACAAGTAATTGACAGGTAATTAATGTAAACTAAACAAATAAAAGTTTGGCCCTCAGGCTCAACCTCACATCACAATGGGTACCCGCGCTCACTGGGGTGTGCAGACTCCTGGAGGGGGACCTTACGGCCCAAGCGCAATAATAAGCCATCTCGTGGCATCAAATCTAGGCCCTCGGCCTCATATCAATCAAGCCACCTCGTGGCGAACATATCTCAGGCCCTCGGCCTCAAATTAGTATCAGTGTTTCCTCACAACTAGGCACTCGGCCTTACTCAGTAAAAAATACTCACAAGCCCCTCAGGCAATAGTAAAACAGTATTTCTCAGCCCAAACATCATTTAAAATATCATTTAAGTCTTAAAACTGAGTAAACATGGCTGAGTAGTAAAACAGTGGAAAATAACATGACTGAGTTCAAGTAATGAATCAAAGCAGTGAGGAATTTGTAATAAAAATCCCCGAAGGATTCAAATAGTTGGAACGAAGCCCAAATATGGCATTCAGCCCAAATCGTGATGATAGTAAATAAGATTAAGTCAAATACGCAGTAAAATCATCAACCGGGATGGACCAAGTCACAATCTCCAATAGTACACGACCCCACGCTCGTCATCAAGCGTGTGTCTCACCTCAATATAGCACTACGATGTGCAATCTGGGGTTTCAAATCCTCAGGACATCATTTACAATTATTACTCACCTCGAACCAGCTAAATCTCTAGCTTGCGACGTCTTTGCTCCTTGAATCGGCCTCCATGTATGTCGAATCTATCCAAAATCAGAACGAGGATGTCAAAATATGCTAAGGGAACAAAGCCCAAGCGAAAACAATCAATAAAGGGAACAAATCCCGAAATTACCAAAACCCGACCGCTGGGCCCACATCTCGGAATTCAAAAAATTTCACATCAATAGATTCCTTATCTCCCCACGAGTTCATACATATCAAAAGTTCTCAAATCTGATCCCAAATGGTCCTCCAAATCCCCAATCATAAGTCCAAAATTCCAAGCCCTAGTTCTTCCATTTTTACCTTAAGTTTCCATGATTTTCTAGGTAGAATTCACATAATAATCGAGTTTTAAGTCCGAAAATCTTACCTTCCAACTATTCCCCTTGAATCCCTCTTCAATCTCCTTCAAAGATCTCCTAAAATGTCCAACTATGGAGGAAATGAGCCCCAAAATCGTGGACAAGACAAGTTAAAAACATTCTGCCCAGGCCTTAATTTCCTTCTTCGCGAACGCGGTCAAACCCTCGCGTTCGTGAAGCACAAACTCACTTTGACCAACTTTTCCTCTATGCGAACGCGACATGACCATCGCGAATGCGATTCTTCCTCTACCTTACCCATCGCGAACACGATGAACACTTGACTTCAAACTCATCTGACCCAAATTCCTCTACGCAATCGCGAAGACCTTCTCGCGAATACGATGCACCACTTCCCAGTCCTTCGCGAATGCGAAGCCCTTCTCGCGAACGCGAAGGCTTAATCCTTGCCTTCCTTAAATGCCTCTTCGTGAACGTGAGGCTCCACTCGTGAACGCGAAGGGTAAAATCCCTGCAACAGCTGAACAGATTTTTCTGCAATTTCCTAAAGTCCAAAATGATCCGATTGATCACCCGAAACTCACCCGAGGCCCCCAGGACCTCAACTAAAGGCACAAACATATCCTAAAACCTCATTCAAACTTGTTCCAATTATCAAATCACCTCAAACAACATCACATCACCCAAAACACATCAGATTCAAGCCTAAGTTTCTAAAATCTTCCGAAATACGCTTTTGTTCAAAAACCCAACCAAACCACGTCCGAATGACCTAAATATTTTAGACACACATCCCAAATGATACAATGAAGCTACTGGAACTCTCAAAATTCCATTTCGACCCTTATATCAAAATCTCGCCTATCAACCGGAAATCGCCAAAATCTCAACATCACCAATTCAAACCTAAATCTACTTGGAACCTCCAAAACCCATTCTCGTCACGCTCCTAAGTCATAAATCACCTCTCGAAGCTAACCGAACCATTGGAACTCACATCTGAGCCCTCTAACATATAAGTCAACATCCGGTTGGCTTTTCCAACTTAAACTTCCTTAAAAGAGACTAAGTGTCTCAAACCTTACCAAAATTATTTCGGATTCGATCTGACCAACCCGATACCACAAAACACGGATAACGAAGTATAAATGGGGGAACGGAGCGGTAAATAATGAGACGACTGGCCGGGTCGTCACAGCTAAAACCACGAATCACCCTCCAATCCAAACTTAATGAACTTGAAATTTCAAAATTCTACAACCGATGCCAAAACCAACCAAACCATGTACGATTAACCCCAAATTTTGCACACAAGTCATATCCAACATTACAGACCTACTCCAACTTCCAGAATCAGATTCCGACCCCGATATCAAAATTCCACTATCGGCCTGAAACTCCAAAAATTCAACTTTGGCCATTTCCAACCTAAATAAGCTACGAACCTCCAAAACACAATTCAGACACTCCACCAAGCCCAAAATTACCCAACAAAGCTAGGAATCGACGGAATTCCATTCCGGAGTTGTCTTCTCACTGTTCTGACTACGATCTAAATTCTAAAACTTAAGCTCTCATTTAGGGATTAAGTGTCCCAAAATACTCTGAAATTCTAGATGAACCATCCCGGCAAATCACAAAAGCAAAAAAGGACATGGGAAAAGCAGCTAATAGGGGATTGGGACATAAATTCTCAAAACGGTCGGTCGGGTCGTTACAGCCCTCATTGATTGTCCATGTATTACCTTATCAAGAATTGCATCCACTACATTTTGTACTAATTTAGATTAGCTTATTTTGTTAATAGACTGGTGAAAATCATTTTATTATTTAAAGGACTAATAAAAAAGGTAGAAATGACACCATGTAGCCACTCTAAAGGGCTGCTATTTAGGAATTAACCAGTGCGTCCCGAATTCAGTTTTCCAGTTCAAATTTGTCAGGATAAAATGTCCTAAATTATCCTGAAGTTGAGATTTTTAGTTTAAAATTTTAAGACAAAATAAGTACTGGTTAATTTCTAAATAGCATCCCTAAGATTGGTTGTTTGTACCCTACCCCGTAAAAAAGTGGGACTCAAACAACATGGAAATAAATGTCCTCTTGCAAGGTTGATATGTAAATTTCAGACAACTTAATCAAAAATTGGAATCAAATGATTTATAATTCTGGCATGTAGGACTTTTAATTCCATGGGATGGAGATAGTTCAAAATGATTGATGTTTTATACCTCAATACAACACGAGAGAGGAGGGACGATGTGATTTATGTGGTGTCCAATTTTCACGTGCACTGGATTATAGAAGGACATGTATTTTTTTATGTGTTCCTTAATCTAATATTGTGGAATAAGTAATGCAGAAAGTAAAGAACACAACTATTTTTATGTGGAAAATACTCGGCTCAAAAGGTAAAACAAATCACGACCTACTTTTCAGTATGATTTTCCCCAATACTTCACGACAACTCTGAATCAAACAACAAAGTTTGCAAACTCTTGCAAACCTAAGGATTAACTCTAACCCTTGTAGCAACCAGCCATAGACTGTTGCGATTGTTTCAAGTTAACTCTAACTTGAACAATACAACTCAAGTGCCTAGTACAGATACTTCTAAGAAAAGCTAAAAGTTACAACTCAAAAGCTCCTAGTACAACTGAACTAGAATAAAAGTAAGACATATGAAAATGGTTCTTTAATCTGGTTCATGTAGCTTTAGGTTCGCACTCTTGAAACTCACAGGAATTGCTCACAAAATGCCTTACTATTTTGCTCTCAATTTTTTCTTAACTTCAGTGTGTGTGCGTCACAAGTAAAAGATAACAACACTAATATTTATAGAGTTAGTAGGATTAGGATTAACTAGAAACCTGATGCTTTAATCTTCCTTAGTGGAAGAGTTCTAGTTATCTTCAACTTATAACTCTTTTCTTATCTCGGATAGAGTTCTCTTTAAGTAAGGAGTCCTTCCCCTTATCAAATATGCAATCTTTTCGTTTAGGGATTATCAAAAATAACCACTTATACTTATTCCTTGTACGTGTATGCCTTTTGCTTAAGTATTATTGTAACCTGTGTATAGTATCCATGGAACTGGTTCATGCATGTGTTCCTTTGTCAATCATCAAAAACAAAATCGCTCAAGTCAACAAATTTTCCTATTTTGATGATGACAAAATTTGTGTTTTCCAGAAGCATGGAACCTGTTTCAACTCAGTTCAACATCAAACACAATATCAAAACACTTTTTATTTTAAAGTCACAAATCATCAAGGACCAGGTTTATTAGATTATAAAATCACAATCCAAATAAATAGCACACCTTGTCTTCCCCCTTTGGCATTATCGAAAAATTGCATAATTTAACCAAGTAACTAGATTTTAACAGATATCACTCATGGCCAATGAGCTACTTTAAATGCAATTATGGATTTATTTTTCTCTTTTTCGATCTATGGATATTAGCCATCTAAAAAATGTCAACAAACAATTAGAGAAAAAATAGTAAATTTTATTGCTTGATAGAATCCTACCATAAACATAAGAAGAAATAAAGACATAGAACCATGAGCAAACAAACAAAGGAATCCCACTTGGGTTACTGGTTACAAACTGGTCTAGGAAGGATTTAGGACTTAGAAGGACCAGGTTCTTGGTTCTTGGCTTGAAGCAGTTTCAACATATCGTGAATAATGCCCTTATTCTTCTCTTTCTCCTTTGCAAACTCAAACTTGAGAGAGTCTCTCTCAGCTTCCACTTCAGCTAACCGTGTCTTCAGCCTTTCTATTTCAGCCTCCTTAGCCCTACTTTCCTGCTCCTATACTCTAACCTTTATATTCTTAGGTACCCTTTTGGACGAACCAGGTTTATTGCGCGCAGTTTGGACTTGGGAGTCACAATCAATCAAAGTGTCGACCCCAAAGTAGTCTTTGTTATAAAAGTTCATTGTCACTCTTTTCGCCTCACTGTTGACTCTTCCATTATCAATCTTACAGTTGGCAAAGAATTCTATAACCTCAGCCCTGGACAACCTTCTTTCCAACTGAAGGACCATGTCCTTCCAACCTTGTAACTCCAATTTTTCAAGCAGCAGTACCATCCATTCTTCCTCCAAATCATTGAGGAGCCTTCCCTTCAAAATGATGCTTTTCTAGAACTTCAACAGCTCATCATTTTCTTCATATGTCCCCTCTTCTTCACTTTTTTCCTCCACTACTTGAACTATCTTTGATTTTTTTGTCAACCTAGTTCATTTGGACAACACAGAGTCTTTTGCCTCGGCAGAATTTTCTAGAGACTTCTTCTTAGAGGTATTTCTTTTCTTTGCATTGGGAGTGACAACCTCCAATTCCTCTGTCTCATCCCCATCATGAAGGACCAGGTCTATCTCTTCAATCTCAATTGCCCTCATTCTGCTTCTTCTGGCTCCTTGTAATTCTTCCTCTTATGGGATGCGTCTCTATAGTGATAGAAGTGACAACCTTTTTCATTTTACCACCCATAGCCTTTCTAGGGAGTTCCACTCCAACACTTTTCTTTTTCTTAGGATTGTAACTATCTGACACTTTTTGCAACATATCATGGAGGGGGTTCCTTTCTAGATGAAAAATGTTCTTGGAATCTTTTCCCCAACGTAACTAGCCCTTCTACTACTACTACCTCCTTCTCTTCCAATACTCTCTTCCTCATCAGCACTATTCTCACTCCATTATACCATTGCCCATATTTCTTCATTCAAACCAACAAGAGTGAGTGAACAAGATCCAACCACTCGTTTTTTCCCTTTCCCCTCATATTTACTTCAACACTCTCACTTTTTTTTTCATTTTTTATTTTTACAACTAAATTTTTCACACCCAAAAATTTCTACACCAATAATCGAACCAACCAGCAAAAACCTATTTTCAATATTTTCAGTAATTTTAGAAGCATCTTCAGAAGTTATCAACCCAGAAGTTACCTGTTTAGTTTCAAATGAACTAGTTCTTCCCCCTCAATTGCAAACTTGAAGGACTCATCAGAATTTTGGGATTCTTCTGCCTGGATAGCCTCAATTTCTCATTTAGCTTCTTCGCATGTTCTCTACTTGTCATTGTTATGCGTGAAAGCATCTTGACATGATTTTTTTGGGAGTTTGGATGATTAAAGGTGTGGGTGAAGGCTCTTTAGGTGGTGAAGAAGGATTCTTAGAATTCTTGGGGTTTTTAGATATGTTTGTCATTTGATCGGTTTGGATGGTTGAGAGAGTTTGAGAGAGTTAGGGTTTTTGGTGTTTTGATGTTTCAAGGAATTGGTTTGAAGAAGAGGTAAAGTCAAATCTATTTAAAGAGGGAAAAGATGGAGTGTATAACGGCAGCTTTGGAGGTTAGAAGTCTTTTCATCTTGGGAGTGTAAGTTTGAAGAGATGTTGGACTGTTCCCCAAAAATCTTGGCAATTATGACGCGTGGGTCTCTTGGTTAAACTGTTCTGTTTATAACTGATTGGTTTAAAAAAGAGATTGGAGTAAAGTGTGACTCTTTCCAGATCATGTTCCATATGCATTATTTCACATTATACGAATACATACCTTATTAGCTCGATGAAATAGGTTCTTCACTGGAAGTTCTCTTGTGTAAGATTGATTTTTTCCAAGAAAGTAAAGGTAATATCATTAGACATCAGTGAGACATTTTAGCACATGACACAAGAGTAGACTAATAAAGTACGAGACTTAACAATAACTAATCTGGTTATTTAAAAATTTACAAATTATCTAACCAATCATTGAGGTAGAACCGATTTCTTTTAGGTGATCTTAATCATCCTGTAAAGTCCCGTAAATTTTCATAATTAATTCGGGTTAATTTTAAGCTTAAGTATGTAATTTAGTTAAACCCAACCTACATGGGACTATTTGAGTGGAAGTTGTTGGAATGCTCGGGAATAATTATTTTATCAAAGATTGAGTATTCGATTAATGGTAACTATAAAGACCATTATAACTCTTAGAAAAATATTTTTGTTATAAAATAAAGACTGTAAAGTAAAGACAAGTATAGAGAGAAACTGATATATTATTCGAATTCAAACTGATGTACATAATGAACTGAAATCTCTTCTATTTGTAGAAGAAAGCAAGCTACTATGTAAGCTGCTACTATACCAGATATGGATAATCTTCTACAGAGAGTAATGTTTATCCATAACGGAGTACTGAAAGGATAAGTTCATTGTACCAGGTATAGATAATCTTCTACTGGGGGTAATATTTATCCATAACGGAGTACTGAAAGGATAAGCTCATTGTACCCGATATGGATAATCTTCTATCGGAGGTAATATTTATCCATAACGGAGTATCGAAAGGATAAACTTATTATACCCGGTATGGATAATCTTCTACCGGGGGCAATGTTTATCCATAACCGGGTACCGAAGAGATAAGCTTTTTCAGGAGGCTTATTTCCAATAGAGTACTAAATAGATAAATATATTTACGGCGAAGTCCCATATGGATAAGCTTCTTCAGGAAACTTATTTACAACGGTGTACTAAATGAATATTCATAATATAATATATTTATAACAAGTTTATGTTACAAAGAGAATTATTATTATCTAGGAATTATTTAGATCTGATCATTAATCAATTAGGTGTTTGGAATGATTGGAACGAAAAAGATTATAAAGTTTGCAAGATGGCGAACCAAGAAACTAAGGAGGACAAGGAGACGAGGGAGTTAACTGAGATTAGGAATATTAATGATGAAGTTGTTAGATGAAAATGAATGCACATGCTTAAAAATATTAAAGTGGAAATGGATATGAAAGGAGCATAGTGAATTTCATGCTTAAGGGATTGTCGCCGTCCCTGATGCTTCGTGTCCTTCTTCGCGTCCAAAATATTTGGACGTCCAGCGATAGGTAGTGAAATTTAGACATAGCGTCCAACTAGACATGCAAAGGGAGAAACTCTTCAGGTGTGGACGCTGCCTCACACGCAAAGCGTCTACCCCGACACGCGTCATTTGATAGTTTTATTATTTGGAATAATTACTTGGAGACTTGGAGAGATGTGAAGCTCTACAGCATTAATACTATGTTGAGGTAAGAAATTAATACCCTCTTTGGTAGATTTGATTTATTTATTACATCTATTAACCCACCAACATCATGAAATTCATAGATTTTGAAGAAAATCTCAAGGATACTTCAAGAACTCAAATCCTCAAAATTTTAAGATTTGACAAAGAGGTAATCTGTCACAACTCGAAATTTCCTTCGTAAGATATAGTGATGGAACCTAGTCTCTAAGCCTAGATAAGCCTAACAATTACAGAATAACTGAAAATAATAACTAAAATAACAACTAAACTTCAACAGAATATATATATATATATATATATAACTGAAAATAGCCACTCGACATGTACAAGTAAAATCCACAACTTCGAGTATAACACTCTTAAAATCCAGTAATCACAAGTCACAAACTTTAAGGAATGTACTAACTGTTTCTATACATCAGCATCTAAGAAAAATTAACGAAGAACAACATAAAAGGATAGAGAGGGACTCCGAGATCTGCGGACGCTGGCAGATATACCTTGAAGTCTCCAAGCAGGAGCACGCACTCTACTGATATCGGGGCTAATAGGATGTACCTGGGTCTGCACACAAAATATGTGGAGAAGCGTAGTATGAGTACACCACAATGCTACCCAGTAAGTGCCAAGCCTAACCTCGGTAGAGTCGTGACGAGGTCAGGTCAAGGCCCTACTAGAATACCTTAGGTACCGCCTCGTAGTCCCAAAAGTAAATATGCAGCGGGGGAGCTCCTGAGGTACCTCCTCGTAGTCCCAAAAGTAAATATGCAACGGGGGAGCTCCCGAGGTACCGCCTCGTAGTCTTAAAAGTAAATATATAACAGGGGATCTCCCGAGGTATCGCCTCGTAGTCCCAAAAGTAAGTACACAACTCATAACTGATGGAACAACGAATTCTCAACAAGGAATCCTACAGTTAAACACTAAATACAAAATCAAGGAAAAACATGAATTTAACTAAGCATGTTGCATAGATTTCAAGTAAGAATTACATAGACATGCGATATTAGGTTAAACATGATGACTACACCTGCTGGAGTAACTCATTTAAGATATAAACAGGATACTATTTAGCAAAGATCGGATTTTTAGCATTTAGCCTGTGTACGCACTTGTCACCTCGCGTACACGGCACTAACATATCACAAATTATTATAACAGTACCAAATCCTAAAGGGATTTCCCCCACACAAGGTTAGACAAGTCACTTACCTCAAGCCAAGCTCAACTAGTCAATAAGAATGCCTTTTCCTCGACTTTCTAACTCCGAATGACCCAAATCTAGCCAAAAGCAATTTCATACTATAAATATAACTATAAGAAACTAATCTAATTAATGAAATCAAGACTTTAACTAGAAATTAGAAAATCGCCCCAAAAGGTTGACACGGCCCATGTCTCGAAATCGAGTAAAGTCACAAAATACGAACACCCTGGTTCAATCGCGAGTTCAACCATGCCAAAATTACTCAAATCCGATACCAAAATCTTGATCAAAATATCAAAATTTGGTCTAAAAACTTTTTCTCAATTTCTCCCAATTTTCCACCCCAAATCACTAATTTAATGATGAAATCAAAGGCATATTCATGGAAATTAACCAAAACTAGGTAATAATAACTTACCCAAAACACCCACCTGAAAATCTCTCCAAGAATCACCAGAATCCGAGCTCTCAAGTCCAAATGGCGAAAAATGATATAAACCCTCGATTTTGAACATTTAAATCTACCAAGGTATTTCCTTCTTCGCAAATGAAGAAGTTTCCTCGCGTTCGCGAATCACAAAAAGAAAATGTCCAAAATAACCTCTTACGTGAACGCGCAGGACCGCTCGCGAACGCTGTGAACATTGCCCCTGGCCTTCTCGAACACAGAGCTTCACTCGCCAATGCGTAGGCTAAAACCCTGAGGCCCCAACTGATCGATCCTCTACGCGAATGTGAATTCCCTCACACGAACACGTAGACCTCAGACTCCATAGTTTCGCAAATGCGGGACCCTCATCGCAAATGCGAAGGCAAAAATCCCAGCAACACTTAACTCATCTACGCGAATGAGGGAGCACCATCGCGAACACGTATATGGAAACCATACACCAGATCTTCTGAAGCTTCAGCCATCATTAAAGTCCAAATTCCAATTCGTTAACCATCCAAAATCCACCCGAGGCCGAGGCCCTCAGGACCTCAACCAAACCTATCAACAAGTCCTAAAATATCACACGGATTTAGTCGAGCCTTCAAATCACATCAAACAATGTTAAAAACACGAATTGCACCTCAATTCAAGCCTATTGAAACTAAGAAAATTCCAACTTCTACAGAAAACACCGAAACCTATCAAATCAAGTGCGATTGACCTCAAATTTTGCACACAAGTCACATTTGACATTACAGGCCTACAGACCTCCAAATCAACATCTGAGCGCGCTCTTAAGACAAAAATCACCATACGGAGCTATTGGAACCGACAAAACTCCATTACAGAGTCGTCTTCACAAAAGTCAAACTATGGCCAACTCTTACAACTCAAACTTTATACTTAGAGACTATGTGTGCCATTCCACTCCGAAACTCTCCCGAACCCGACACTAAGAACCCCGGCAAGTCACATAAGAATAAAATGAAACACAAAAAGCAGTAAATAGGGGATCAGGGATAATACTCTCAAAATGACTGACCGGGTCGTTACATCCTCCCCCTCTTAAAATAATTTTTCATCCTCGAACGAGCATAGAGATGTACCTGAAGCGGTGAAAAGATGAGGATAATGGATGCACATATCATGCTCGGTCTCCTAGGTCGCCTCCTCGACTGGCTTACCTCTCTAATGAACCTTTATTGAAGTAATGTTCTTTGACCTCAACTTTTGAACCTGCCGGTCCAAAATGGCCATCAGCTCCTCAACAGAAGACAAATCCTTGTCCAACTAGACTGAGCTAAAATCTAACACATGAGACGTATTGCCGTGGTACTTTCAGAGCATAGAAATGTAGAACAATGGATGAACTACAGCTAGACTAGGTGGTAGTGCAATTCTGTAAGCCTCCTCTACAACCATCTCAAGGATCTCAAAAGATAGGGCTCAACTTGCCCTTCCTCTCGAACCTCATAACACCCTTCATGGGCGAAACCCATAGCAAGACCCGTTCCCCAACCATGAATGCAACATCGCGAACCTTCTGATCCGCATAACTCTTCTGTCTGGATTGGGCTGTACGAAGTCGATCCTGAATCACCTTAACCTTTTTCCAAGAAACCTGAACTAAGTCTGTGCCCAATAGTCTAGCCTCGCCTGGCTCGAACCAACCCACTGGAGTCCGATACTGTCTACCATACAAAGCCTCATACGAGGCCATCTGAATGCTCGTATGATAACTATTGTTGTTGGAAAACTCGTCAAGTGGCAAGAACTGATCCCAAGAACCCCCAAACTCCATCACATATGCACAGAGCATACCTTTCAATATCTGAATAGTGCACTCGGACTGCCTGTCTGTTTGAGGGCGAAATGTTGTGCTCAACTCAATCCAAGTACCTAACTCATGTTGTATGCCCCTCCAGATTCGCGATGTAAACTGCGTACCCCGATTAGAGATGATGGATACCGACACACCATGAAGCCTGACAATCTTGCAAATATAAACTCGAGCCAGCTGCCCGAAAGAATAAGTAGTAATCACTGGAATGAAATGAGCCGACTTGGTCAACCTATCCATAATCACCCAAACTACATCGAACTTCCTCTGAGTATGTGGAAGCCCAACAACAAAATCCATAGTGATACGCTCCCATTTGCACTCCGGAATCTCTAGCTTCTACAACAATCCACCTGGCCGCTGATGCTCATACTTCACCTGCTAGCAATTTAGGCATTGAGCTACATACTCTACTATGCAGTTCTTCATTCTTCTCTACCAGTAATGTTGCCTCAAGTCCTAATACATCTTCACGGCACCCGGGTAAATGGAGTACCGCGAACTCTAAGCCTCCTAGAGAATCAACTCATGCAAACTATCTATATTGGGCACACATACTTCACCTGCTGGAAATTTAGGCACTGAGCTATATACTCTAATGCTCATACTTCACCTGCTGGCAATTTAGGCACTGAGCTACATACTCTACTATGTAGTTCTTCATTCTCCTCCACCAATAATGTTGTCTCAAGTACTAATACATCTGATACCTGTATCTTCTAGTCTTTGAATATCTTTTTTAAAAGTCTCTTTGCAGGGGCTATATGTGCCAAACTCCCCATAGATTTTCTGCTCAATGCATCAGCCACCACATTGGCTTTTACAGGATGATACAAAACAGAATAATCATAGTCTTTGAGTAGTTCCATTCAATGATGCTGCCGAAGATTTAGATCTCTCTGCTGAAAGATATACTTAAGACCTTTATGGTCAGTATAAATCTCACAAGTTTTGCTATATAGATAATGTCTCCAAATTTTTAGAGCAAATACCACTGCAACCATCTCCAAATCATGTGTAGGATAGTTTTGCTCGTGCTTTTTCAATTGTCTCAAAGCATAAGCTATAACACGGCCATTTTGCATGAGGACACATCCTAATCCCACCCTTGAGGCATTACAGAATACTGTAAATCCTCTAGAACCTGATGGTAAAGCTAATATTGGTGCAGTTGTCAAACATGTTTTGGGTTTTTGAAAGCTCTACTCACATTCCTCCATCCACTGAAACTTTGCATTTCTCTATGTTAGCTTGGTCATCGGCGCTGCTATTTTGGAGAAGTCCTACACAAATCGCCTGTAATAGCTTGCTAAGCCTAAAAAGCTGCGAATCTCTGTAGGAGAAGTAGGCTGGGCCATTTCTGCACAGATTTTGTCTTCTTAGGATCTACCATAATTCCATCTTTGGAAACAACATGCCCCAGAAATGATACTAAGTCTAGCCAAAATTCACACTTTGAGAACTTAGCATAAAGCCGATGTTCTCGCAATGTCTGCAATACAGTCCTGAGATGATTCTCATGTTCTCCATGGCTACAAGAATATATCAGGATATCATCAATAAATACTATTACAAATTTATCTAGAAACGATTTGAACACCCTATTCATTAAATCTATGAATGCATCTGGAGCATTACTCAGTCCGAAAGGCATCACAAGGAACTCATAGTGCTCGTATCGACGTCTGAAAATAGTCTTAGAAATATCTTCATCTTTGATTCTAAGCTGATGATAACCAGAACAGAGGTCAATCTTTGAAAAGTGGGAAGCTCCTTGTAACTGATCAAACATGCTATATGAGGAAAATGATACTTATTGCGTATTGTAATCTTGTTCAACTGCCTGTAGTCAATGCACATTCTCAGGGATCCGTCTTTCTTTTTTACGAACAGTACTGGTGCACCCCATGGTGATACACGAGGTCTAATAAAACCCTTATCTAATAAGTCTTGTAATTGTTACTTTAGCTCCCTCAACTCTGCTGGTGCCATTCGATATAGGGGCATTGATATGGGATGTGTGTTAGGTAGCAAATCAATACCAAAGTCTATTTCTCGTACTGGAGGCAATCCTAGTAAATCCTCGAGAAATATGTCAGAAAATTCTCTCACTACTGGTACATTTTCTATACTAACTTTTTCCTTTCTTGTGTCATTTACAATAGCTAAGAGACCCAAACAACCTTTCTTTAGAAGTCGTTGAGCTTTCAAAGGCACAATTTTGCAAGTCTCTAGAACCTGACTCCCTCTTAGAATAAAACTGGGTTCATTTGGTATCTCAAACTTAACTATCTTGGCATGACAATCGATTATAGTATAGCAAGAATATAACCAATCCATTCCCATCATCATGTCGAAGTCAATCATATCATGTACAATAAGATCAGCTAGAGTATCTCTACCCTCAACCCATATCTGACAAGCACGATACACGTATTCAGCTAATAGAGACTCTCCAACAGGAGTAGCAACTAGAAAAGGATCATTCAATAGCTCAGGTTGTCTACTAAATCTCAAAGCAAAGTACGAGGATACATAGGAGTGAGTAGATCACGGATCAATCAATGCAAGTGCATCAAATGAACAGACAGAAAGAATACCTGTAACCACTACATTCGAGGCCTGAGCATCCTGTCTAATAAATGCAAATACTCTTGCCTGACCTCTACCAGCATTGCCTTGTCCTTGATTCACAGTAGCACAGTCTCCAGCACCTCGACCTCTATTTCCTGTACCTGTAGCACATGAAGTATTACGAGTAGACTGAGTTGGTGAAGCTGACTGAATAGAAGCCTAGTTGAAATTTCTCGGAGGTTGAGGGCAATCCCTCAAGTAATGTCCTAGCTGGCCACACCGAAAGCACTCTCTAGTTAGAACATGACATTGGCCCAAATGTGATCTACCACAGGTCTGGCAGACTAGAGTAGTGGCATATATCTACCCAAAATTACGATGTCCAAAAGATGATGGTCCCCTATTACCTTGTCTGTAATGTGGTATGTATGTGGACTGTGAAGACATGTGTGTCCCTGTTTGAGAACCCTATTTTTGTTGTTGTTGTTGTCCTTGATTTCTTGCTCTTCTATTTTCACTAAAATTGCCACTGAAAGCCCCTCCTATCTTGGCCTTCTTACGTAAATCACTAGTTGCACGCTCATCACGTCCCTTGTTTTCAATCTTTCTAGCAAGGTCGACTACATCAGAGTAGGATAAAGTCTTCATATGTCGTACTACTGTAGTGTATAGACGTCCAACTAATCCGTCAACAAACCTCTAAATTCGAGCTTCTTCGGTAGGCACTAAGTAAGGAGCATATATAGCCAGCTTACAAAACTTAGTGTTATATGTTGACACATCCATATTTGGAGTCTGAACCAATCTCTCAAAGTCTCTGGCATATTTTTGTATCAGGTTGTCTGGAAGAAAATGATTCTTGAACAACTTAGTGAACTCGTCCTATGTCAGTGGTGTTGCTCCTGCTGGCCTTCCTAGCAATACAGTTTCATACCATGTGTTGGACATATCCTCTAGTTTGTATGCTGCGAGCTCTACAACTCTCTCACTAGAACATCCAAGATCACGTTATGCCTTAAGTGTCCCATCCAAGAAACTTTGAAGATCTGCTAAATTATCGGAACTTGTGAATTTTGGTGATTTCAATTTCAGAAACTCTTGTAGGGATACTTCCATATTTCCGAAAGTCTGAGTCTGTGCAGGTGCTTGTGTCTGTAAAGTGGCCTGAGGAGCTGAACTTCCACCCTGAGCAGGCACCAATTCCTCTAACACATTCAATAACCTTGCTAATGCGTCTGTAGGTAAGGCAACAGTAGGTACAATAGTTGGCAGTAGTGGTGGATCGTCCTGAACTCCCTGCCATTGCACTTGATCTAGCATAGCAGCTTGGGGTTGACCCATTTTTCCAACTTCAGGTTGAGGAGCAGTCTGTCTTCTAGTTTGATGAACCCCAACTTGACCGCCACCCCAGGTAGCACCACGTCTAGCAGATGAGGGTGTGCATGTCCTAGCCATCTGTGAAAGAAATATTTCAAGGTCAATCTCAAGTTATCTCAACGCATGATCAAAGAATGAAAGAAGGGAAAACATTCCAGATGTTCAGTAGCCTCGAGATCATAAGTATGGGTGCCTACATACCCATGAACAAGACTCTGCTAAACATTGCTCCATGACTCGAGACTTAAAGCCTAAGCTCTGATACTAACTTTGTCATGACCTAATTTAGGATCGTGACCGGCGCTTAGGAGCAAGTGCCCCCAAGTAAGCCTCATCGGTATTACAGAAAATCGGGCAGAGTTTCCCCTATTTTTGGACTATCCCAAGAAAATTTCCTATCTCAAATCTACAGCCAAACATCCTAATACCATACCAAATAATTGACAACTTGTCAGCTAACCCAAACAAGTCTCCACCATAACTAAACCACCAACTAACCACTAGAAATACGAATTTATCTCTAACTTTGATAAATGAGAACGATACTCAACATACGACTATAATAACAAAAGAATACTCATGACACTAAAATAATGACTATGGAGCGACTCTAAGATTTCAAAGAAAAGACCATAACAATAAATAAAATCTCCGTCCACGCGAACAAGTGCGAGGCTCACCAAGAACTATCAACCTGTGCACTTTAATTAACGAAATCCTCGCCCGCGTCAACTGCTGCCTCTGTAAAAAAATTAGCGGGGAATGAGTCGCTAGCTCAGTGAGTAATAAAACTTAACCATAACCATTTTTATTGGGGACAAGTCAGAAAACATGCTAGTATATCAAACAGAAAACAACACAAAATGCCCCTTCAGAAACAATAAATAATTTTCAGTCTCATCATGTTCTTCTTGTAGATAATACAATTAATAATTTAGTACTAAGCTCGGTAATCGCTGTATAATATCAATATTCACATTTTGGGAGGTTTCAATGAACGGATCATGTAATCGATATAACTGTGGACTTCTTCGCAAGAAGTCAAATATAACGGTAGTCCCTACTCGAGGGAAATCAGTAACGGTATGTTAGTTCTACCTTCCCACTGGCGAGGGCTGTAACTGTACTCTGTAATCGGTAAATACAAGGTGCACCAGGTCTAACGAACCCGTCGTCAGCTACGGGATCCTTCAAAGTCTACTCCCATTTATACTTGTCTCTGCATCCGTATATACTCATAGGAAAATATTTTAAAATAATACAGGGCATTTCGGTTCTTATCAAATCATGTAATTTCATTTCGATAACAGTAAATTCAAGTAACGGTAGAACATATCTAGTGACAACAAGAATATTTAAAACAATGGTAATCATCTCAAATAACTATTTCGGTATCATATCGAGTAAAAGACTTGTCCCACATGCAACTCAAAATAATCGGTAACATATTCATATTAAAAATCATGTGTAAATCATGCAAGTTATGAAAAACAAAAATTGCGGTAAGATTACTACTCACAGTACTTGTGCCGAAATACCAACTGCTTCACCTCAAGCAACTCGTACAGATTCCTCCAATCAATCTATAATTACATAATATCGATCTCATGTTAATTTCCTTATTTAGGCTAATTCATAGCTATTTTGGAATACCCAATCATCGGGGTTCATGTTTGGGTCTTAATTTCTGGATTTATATTTACCTACATATGAGTAATTACTAATTTATCAACTCCAACCTATTCATAAAATTTATTACTCCAAATTTCATAAAGTTCTATTGATCCTTTGGGAAGAAAATTCTCAATTGCGTGAATGAACTAGTGTAATTTCTATTACTCTGTAGAATCTTCCAATCAAGAGAATCGAAATTAAAATCTACCAGAAGAAGAAGTTCAAGTAATACCCGTAAAAGACAATTAGTGCTTAAGATTCCTCAACAAATATAGTCATGGCTCCAACGCATTGCACCCACTTCTTCCTCCTTCTTTTCTCTTTTATCTCTTCTACTTCTGCTCGCTTTTGTTTGATTTTTTTTTATTTTCCGTTTGAAGCTTTCACGTTCCAGCAGAAAGCTTTGCTTTTTAAACCCTTAAAACTTTGGCAAGATATGTTAATTGGCTTTGGCCCTTTGTTTTCAATTCTTACTCTCTTTTTTATAGCTAGTTTATTATTATTATTATTATTACTACTATTTTGCTAATGACCAATTCACTCCTTATAAAATATAGGGTATTACACACGATCCGAATTTTCCTCCGTAATATGTCATGACGACACCAAGTCTCTAAGACTAGGTAAGCCTAACAATAGCGAAATAACTGAAAATAATAACTGAAATAACGATTAAACTTCAACAGACAAATATATATAACTGAAACTACCACTCGACATGTACAAGTAAAATGCACAACTTCGAGTATAAAACTCCCAAAATCTGGTAATCACAAGTCACAAGCTCTACGGAATGTACTAATTGTCTCTATACATCAGCATCTAAGAAAAATTAACAAAGAACAACATAAAAGGATAGAGGGGGACTCCGAGGTCTGCGAACGCTGGCAGATTTACCTTGAAGTCTCCAAGCAGGAACACACATTCTACGGATATCGGGCTGGTAGGATGTATCTAGGTCTTCACAAAATGATGTGCAGAAGCATAGTATGAGTGCACCACAACAGTACCCAGTAAGTGCCAAGCCTAACCTTGGTAGAGTAATGACAAGGTCAAGTCAGGTCAAGGCCCTACTGAAAATAATAAGAAACAAGGTAGAGAATAAAATAATATAATGAAATTTAACAATGAGAAATTACAGAAAGGTAACAATACAACACATAAGGGTAAACAACAGGGGAGCTCCTGAGGTACCGCCTCGTAGTCCCAAAAGTAAATATATAATAGGGGAACTCCCAAAGTATCACCTCATAGTCGCAAAAATAAATATGCAACAGGGGAGCTCCCGAGGTACCGCCTCGTAGTCCCAAAAGTAAATATCCAATAGGGGAGCTCCCAAGATACTGCCTCATAGTCCCAAAAGTTAGTACATGACTCGTAACCGATGGAACAACGAATTCACAACAAGGAATCCTATAGTTAGAGACTAAATACAAAATCAAGTAAAACCAAGAATTCAGCTAAGTATGTTGCACAAATTTCAAGTAAGAATTTAGACACATAGACATGCGATATTAGGCTAAACATGATGACTACATATGCTGGAGTAACTAATTTAAGGTATAAACAAGATACTACTTAGCAAAGACATGATTTTCAATATTTAGCCCGTGTACGCACTCGTCACCTCGCGTAAACGGCACTCACATATCATAAATTATTACAACAGTACCAAATCCTAAATGGATTTCCCCCCACACAAGGTTAGACAAGTCACTTGCCTCAAGCCAAGCTCAATCAGTCAATAAGAATGCCTTTCCCTCGACTTTCCGACTCCGAATGGCCCAAATCTAGTCAATAGCAATTTCATACTATATATATAACTATAAGAAACTAATCTAATTAATGAAATCAAGACTTTAACAAGAAATTAGAAAATAGCCCCAAAAGGTTGACCTGACCCATGTCTCGAAATTGGGTAAAAGTCATAAAATCCGAACATCCATTCAATCGTGAGTTCAAGCATACCAAAATTACTTAAATCTGATACCAAAATCTCGATAAAAACTTCAAAATTTGGTCTAAGAATTTTTTCTCAATTTTTCCCAATTTCCACCCCAAATCACTAATTTCATGATGAAATCAAAGGCATAACCATGGAAATTAATCAGAACTAGGTAAGAATCACTTACCCAAAACACTCACGTGAAAATTTCTCCAAGAATCGCCAAAATTCGAGCTCTCAAGTCCAAATAGTGAAAAATGACATAAACCCTCGATTTTGAACATTTAAATCTGCCCAGGTATTTCCTTCTTCGTGAATGTGGAAGCTTCCTTGCGTTCGCGAAGCACAAAAAGCAACAGTCGAAAATAACCTCTTATGCGAATGCGAGGGCCCACTTGCAAACGCGGTAAACACTGCCCCTAGGCCTTCTCGAATGTGGAGCTTCACTTGTGAACGCATAGGATAAAAGCCTGAGGCCCTAACTGATCGATCCTCTCCGCGAACACGAAGTCCCTCACGCGAACGCGTAGACCTCAGACTCCACAGCTTCGTGAATGCAATACCCTCATTGCGAACACGAAGACAAAAATCCCATCACTTAACTCCTCTACGTGAATGTAGGAGAACCATAATGAACACGTAAAAGGAAACGAGACAGCAGATCTTCTGAAGCTTCAGCCATTATCCAAGTCCAAATTCCAATCCGTTAACCATCTGAAATCCACCCGAGGCTCCCAGGATCTCAACCAAACCTACCAACAAGTCCTAAACATCATACGAACTTAGTCGCGCCTTCAAATCATATCAAATAATGCTAAACACACGAATCACACCTCAATTGAAGCATATTAAAAGTAAGAAAATTCCAACTTCTAAAAACTACGCCAAAACGTATCAAATCAAGTCTGATTTACCTCAAATTTTACACACAATTCACATTTGACATTAAAGACCTACTCCAACTTCCAAAATTGGAATCCAACCTTGATATCAAAAGTTCACTCCCGGCAAACTTTTCAAAAATCTTTAAATTTCCAACTTTTGCCAAATAACACCGAAATGACCTACGGACCTCCAAATTAACATTAGGATACGCTCCTAATACCATAATCACCATACGGATTTATTGGAATCGACGAAACTCCATTCTGGAGTTGTCTTCACAAAAGTCAAATTACGGTAAACTCTTACAACTCAAACTTCACACTTAGGGGCTATGTGTGTCCCTTTCCACTCCGAAACTCTCTCAAACCCGACACCAAGCACCCCGAAAAGTCACATAAGTATAAAATAAAACAGAGGAAGCAGTAAATATGGGATCAGAGCTAATACTCTCAAAATGACCAGCCGGGTCATTACATAATCTCTTCACTACAAACTTATGTATTATGATCCATTGACGAAGTAGAGTATATTTATAAAGATAGATTCGTATTTAAACATCTATTTATGAAACCTTAGAAACAAATCTTGAAATTAAAAAGTTTGTTGGTAGAGATGGTGAATAACATTGGATCTTATTTGAACGATATCGTTTTGAGATTCTAATGGAATAATTAGATACCATGATATGTTTAATGAAGGATTTGGATTTAAAATTCAAGGGTTAACCTTCACATGATGAAATGGGTATTTATGCTAAACTTATGAAATTGGGCCTAAGTGTGTTAAACACTTTGTTGGATTAGATGATATTATTGTGACGCGTCCTTGATTTGCTTAAGTTCGTATATGTAGATTTTGACTCATTGGCATCATCAGTTCATTTAGGTAAGATTTGGAAAGCAACGTTGAAACTTACTATCCTTAGAGCTTTTCTCCAACTCATATCGAAATGTGATTTGAATAAATTTTAAATGTGTGTCCTAGTTTATGGGGACGAGAGGGTTAGGATTGCACTATTCCTTGCATAAAAAAATATCTAAGTTCTAGTAATATTATTTTCTTAAAATATAACATTATTTTAGTTTTAAAAACTAAATAAAGGAAGAATAACACTTGTAGTATTTTGTGAAGCGGGAATATATGATTGGTGAAATATTTTACATTTATCTGTTTACAATTTGATAGTTTGGATATGAACACTATAAATGAAAAATATAAATATTTTGGGAGTTACTAGTGAAAGTCACCGAGATTGGTTCGAATCTTGAGTTCGTTACCATGAAAACTATACGTATCGGTGTAGGGACACATTTTAAGGCTAAGGCAAGCTTATGGGATAAATTTACCCTGTTGTGAGGGCAAATGATTATTACTTAATATTATAAGATTAAGTTGACCCGTACGGTACTACGGGAAGCCGTTCAGACAAGTAGGGTCACATACTTGTGCTATCTTGATCACCTAGTGTTATTTTATTATGTCGGTGTCGGTATAATATTCATGTTTAAAGGTAAAAGCTAACATCATTTTTTGTGTTAATCTTACAACTGAGGAAAGACTGTGAAAAATATTTTACATTATGGTTTTATTTATTTATTAAATTATTAATTAATACAAATTGTTTCTCTCTTATATCAATTGTTTATGCGTACATCATATTATTTATATCTTGTCCCACTTCATTTGATGGAAGCAATTTATGGTTTGTATTAGTCATATGGAGCTTAGGTTAGTTGGCGAAATTATTATTTATTTATTTTAGGGACTGGACCCGGGCAACACGAGCCTCGTGGATAGGACAACTCTACACCTCTTGTTGTGATTTTTGGGTGAGGCTTCACATTTGTAGTTATGGGGCATTGCTACATTTATTCTTTTGAGTCATAAGAGCCTGTCAGGATTGAATATTTCATCCCATGTCATAAAAATTCTATAGATAGTGATAATATTTATTTTTGGGTTGTAATATTATGTTTACTATGCATGGATGAAACTCGTTACTTTTATGTATTTTTTGTTTAAATAAAAAGGTGAACCTAAGGGTGATATCCATGTAATTTTTTTATTAAATATTAAAAATTAAATTTTAGAAAGGTTATGCACGAATATAATAGGCATATAGATAGGTCCTATGAGATGGTTTTGTTCACTCGGGTCGGGTAGGGTGTCGAATGTTGGTCACATGCTTTTGGAGAGTGACATATACCTAATTCTAACATGTTCCTTACTAAGTGATCTCTACTTAAAAATTTTGTGAATATGTCAGCAATTTGTTTATCAGTAGCACAATATTCCACAATGATCAAACCGTTCTCAAAATTATCCCTCATATAATGATGCCTAACATCTATATGCTTAGTTCTTTTGTGATGGACCAGGTTCTTGGTCATACTGATTGCACTAGTATTATCACAAAACATAGGGATTACATCAATTCCAAAGTCCTTTAGTTATTGTTTAATCCATAACAATTGAGCACAACATGAGGCAACAACTATATACTCAACTTTAGTAGTAGATAAAGCCACATAATTTTGCTTTTTGGTGGCCCAAGATACAAGACATGAGCCAAGAAAATGTATCATACTTGAAGTACTCTTTCTTTCCACTAAATCAAAATTACTACCTTTTGGATACCATAGGCAAAGATCAGGTGTGCTTTTTAAGTATCTCAAGATCCTCTTGACTGCCTCAAGTGACTCCTTTGAATTTGCCTAAAATCTAGAAAAAAGGCCAACACTAAAAATAATGTCAGATCTACTAGCAGTGCGATAGAACAAAGAGCCAATCTTTCCCCTATACATTTTCAGATCAACAGATAAACCGGGTTCATCCAAATCCAATTTCGTGATTGTTGTTATAGAAGTGTCAATTTCTTTGGAATCTTTTACTTTAAACCTTTTGAGCAACTCTTTCACATACTTTTCTTCATGGATCATAGTTTCATTTGAATTTTAATTAATTTGTAGGGCTAAAACCAAATTAAGCTCACCCATCATGCTCATTTCAAATTCATTCCCTATTAGCTTAGCAAACTCTTTACTTAACCTATCAGTTGTTGCTTCAAAGATTATATTATCAACATATATCTGAATAACCAAGAGATCTTTACCTTTTTCTTTCAAGAATAAAATGTTATTGATTTTACCTCTCTTTTAGCCATGCTCAAGCAGGAACTTGGATAATCTTTCATACTATGCTCCTGGAGTCTGCTTGAGCCCATAAAGTGTCTTCTCAAGCTTGAACACATGCTCAGGGTATTCCTTACTTTCAAAGCCAGGAGGTTACTTGACAAACACTTCTTCTTTTAGATAGCCATTGAGGAAGTCACTCTTGATATCCATCGGCTGAAGAGTGATTCCATCTAAGCAACAAAGACTATAAGGAGTCTAATTGCTTCCAATCTTTTAATTGGAGAAAAAGTCTCATCATGGCATATGCCCTCCCCTTGACTAGTTTGCTGCTTCCAAACTTGGTTGTCAGGACTTGGAGTGAAATCAGTTCTATTTTCAGGCAACCCCACCAATACTTAAGTGCTCAAAATGGTGGATTGGAAATGGAGCTAGCACTGATTTCTGGTTCCACCCCTGGCTCTCTGATATTCTTCTCATTGAAAGTATATTCTTGAACCACTGATCTTTCCTTGTTCCTTGTAACTGTTCCTTCTTTATCAAATTTATTTCTAAAAACCTATTTAGTACCAATTACTATTCCGTTCTTGGGTCTTGGTACCAGATGTCAAACTTGACTTCTCTTAAATTGGTTGAGTCTATCTTGCATTGCGTTAACCCAATATGCATCCTGCAAAAGCCTCAAAAATATTGTTAGGTTCAATAAGAGACAACAAAGCATCAAATTCACAGACATGTTTTAAAGAAGACCTGGTTATGATTCCAGAGGTTGGGTAATTGATTATGTTCCTAATGGGATGAGAACTTTGATACTTTTAAGGTTTCATAACTAACTGATTTTTTCCAGATGTTCCTCATTGTTTTGTTGCTAAGGAACATGTTCATGGACAGGTTCCCTTGAGGTTTGAGGATCAGTTCCTCTTTGGTCAGTCCCCCATATTAGGTTGCCTTGGACGGAAGGACCTGGTCTATCACATGTTCCTTCTTATGAAACAGCTTCATGCTGAATTGTTGTTTCACCATTTGAATTTTTTATCAGTCCAATCTTTGAATCATCTTGTTCCTGCCTCTCATAAAGAATGTTAGTTTCATCAAAGACACTATGTACACTTTCTTATATACACATAGTTCTTTTTTGTATATCTTATATGTTTTAATATGCTAAGCATATCCCAAGAATACTCTCTTATCACTTCTAGGATCAAACTTTCCTAGAGAGTCTTTTGCATTATTGTGCACAAAGCATGTAACGACCCGATCGGTCGTTTTGAGATTTAGTGCATTGTTCGGCAGTTTGAGGCCTTAGGTAGTTTCCCTTAATGTATTATAACTTATACATGTTGTCGGAATTGGAATTTGGGTAGTTCGGAGTTGACTCGGATGGAAAATTCTAAATTCGGAAGCTTTAAGTTGAAAGAGTAGACCAAGGTTTGACTTTTGAGCAAACGACCTCGGAATCAGGATTTAAATGTTCCAACAGGTTTGTATGATGATTTTAGACTTGGCCGTATGTTCGGATCGGGTTTTGGATGACCCGGGAGCGTTTCAGTGCTTAATATCGGAAGTTGGTGCATTGGAGGTTTTCAACTCCTTTAAATTTGGTTTGAAGTAGGTTTTGGTGATATCAAGGTATGTTTGATATTTTGAGCCTGCGAATAGTTTCGTATGGTGATTTTTGACTTTCACGAAAAATTTGACGTCATTCCGAGTTGATTTAATAGGAATCAGACGCGCGGAAGTGTTTTTAGAAACTTTTGAGTTTCATGATTTGATTCATGCATTTTGTCATCTGATTCATGCTTTTAGATGTTATTTCGGTATTTCTATTGTGCGAGCGAGTTTGTATAATGTTTTTAGACTTGTGTAGATTGTCGCGCCCCCTTTTTCCCTTTTTGACGGGGAAGTTCGGGTTTCGACATTCATGGGGGAAATAACTCGTTTCCTTTTGGGAATTTGGGTATTTGGAGAGTCGCCACCTAACGGATTATGGTGCGTTAGGGCACCTAGAGCAGTTAACTCATGAACTAGTTTGCATTACCAGAGATTAGGGTAAGGGCTCAAAATAATATTGAGGGGAAGGTGTTAGGCACCCCTCGTGGTCCACAACGGTGGGTCCCGACCGAACTTAAACTATGTGAATTAATCATTTTAACAAATAAATAGTTTTAACACATACTCGCAAATAAAGGCATGTTTTGACATTCTAAGTACATGCATGATTCAAGTAATGAAAACAAGGGAAAAGGTTTGAACAATTTGCGCATATGTAAAGAAAAATAAATTTATTTAAACAACGGGAGTTGGGAAAGAGGGGTCCTAGGTTGGTTAGCCTATAGGATCATACCCATACAAAGTCTGTTAATCACTCCTCAGTGAGGGGCTATACGTAACATTAGCGCGTAGACATCATATCCTTACTGCCCAATTCCCTCCCCTTGGTCATAGCCTAAAGCGTTCTAGCAGCCTTGAAAGATATCCTATGCGTGCATTACCCGTCCCTTCCTTGTGGCCCTGGAAGTATTTAGGACCGCTAATTTAGGTAGTTCTAGACCATCCTAAGGTACTTAAAGGAGAAAAATCTAGGCGTCAACCAAAACAATTAGGACTGCATTAAAGAAGGAACACTTGGCTCAAATTTTACCTCCACAAACAGAACAAGTAAGTGCACGTCTCAAATAACAGTTTTCAGATATTTAAGAGGAACTCTAGAACAGGATATCTTGGTGAGCAGAGAATATGCAATATTGAGTTAAGACCAAAGTGTAAAAGAACTTAATCCATTTGTCTAATGATTTTTTAAACTTGTTGAATATGAACAGTCTCGAATAACAAGGTGTAGTTTTATAGTTGCATAATTTTAGTCCCCCTACAGGCTTGCCTAGGCGTATAATAGTGATGTCCTATGAGAATGGTATCTAATCATTGATCAGGAATGCAGTAAAACAGTAAAAAAATTTAAACGGGCCATTTGGATCCTATAGGCATGATTTCTAGTGATGTTAATTAATGCAGCGGGGAAGAGATGAGTAGGTTAGTCAATTAAAGCTATTTAGAATCTACAAACAAGAGTTAAAGTTAAACTGATTTTAGATCAAAGCGAAATCCCTATAGGCATGGTTTCTATTAAAGCTGACTTAAATCCTATAGTCATGATTTCTAAGGAGATGAACTTGAATACACGCTGTAATGGAAACTGAACTTCAATTACTCTACACCCTATAGGCATGATATCTAATTATATGAAATGGAGCAGGTAGAATTCATTTCAACCAAGAAATCCTATAGGCATATTGTCTAACACAGCACATGTAAATAAACCCTATAGGCATGTTATCTAACCAACTTTACCCACAATATACAACTACCCTCCCTTTTCACTAGTTACCCCAGTATTTTTTTACAATTAATTATTACAAACCAAGAATTGAACGAATTACCTAATTATAAATATACATTAAACTATAGGGAGCCTGAAGTAGGCCCAAAGTAATTTCCAAGTCTTCAGTAGTCTAAAGTGCACAAAGTTCCATATCCAATTTCATGTCTAGGTGTGTTAGAGTTCCCTAAGGACGTCAAGGATCCTGGGCAGTGCTCACACCCAGACCTTTCTAAAAAAAAGACTGATTTATGTGCAATGTGGAAGTGCCAGCCCTGATATGTCAGAGTTAAAGGAGACCTCAGGGATCTCCAATCAGTACACATACCAGAGGGGCATGACTTAAACTAAGAGTAAGTGGGAGTGCATAATTTTAACAGTGTAGAGAAGGGTCTTAGAGGTGAGAAGAATTTTGAAAACCAGTACTAGTTTGAGTAAAGCAGTAGTTGGAAAAGCATGAAAAAGAACATCTTGAAATCAGAAAATCAGTCCCAGAACAGCTTCAGAAAACACATTGGCAAACAGACTTAACACAAAGAGAAAGGGGTAAGGGGCACCTAGAATACACCTTAGTGATAGCAAACAAATACACAGGTTCCTTGAGAAGTTGTGAAATTGACAAGTTAGTTACCAAAATATGTTGTGAACACATAGGTCTTTGACAGGACCAATACACACAACCAGAGTATCTTTGAAAGAGCCAGATGCCTTAACATGATCTCATTAGTGAAGTAGAGTAGGTAAGACTTAGATGAACAAACTAGACAAGCACTTCATGAAGCATTCAAACTTTTTTTAGAAATACTAATCACATATAGAACAAGCAGAATTTGGTCATGCTGGGTGAGACAGTAAACAAACAATGAAGCTTGGACATACTAGTTAACAAATATGATTCATGCAATTATCTAAAGCAGGATTGGCATGCTAAACAATATACTAGTTATAGCTTTTAACAGAACAAACTTAAACATGTTGAGTGATACAGTAATTAGGCAGTGTAATCTAATCACGCTGGTTACACATTGAGCATATGACAGTAGAATAGCAAGTAGAACTGGAAATCACAACTAATGAACTGCAGCAACAAAGAAAACACATAGTTTTAGAATGTGAATTGAATCAGGACATACCAGTTAAGGAGAGAATACAGAGTATAGAGCAGAGATGGTGCAAATAGCCAGCCTTGGCTTACAGCACACTGGATTAGTGAGAATTACAAGTAACAGAAGAGAATAGAGAGCTTTTGAGAGTGTGAGAGTGTAGATGAACTAGTGTTCGTGTCTAGAGGTTAAAATAAAGGGAGTTTATATAGCTGCTCAAGAGTAGAACAAATAAGGTAAAGCAATCAACAATCAGTAATCAAGGAATTTCAGAATCAATTACACGAAGATTCAGCATAGTTTCTCCCTTAATTAAAGAAAATCAACCAACGGCAATGACAAGAACTAATTAAGGCAAAATGTTCAATCAGACCGAGTAAAGAAGTAAGAATCAGAGATCTTATTAAGGAAAGGAGTTCAAATTAAAATAAAGAACTTCATCATAGAGAGTCAAGGGTTTAATTAAGGAAAGAATTATGCAAAGAGTCAGCAAGTATCGTAGACAATTTTCAAATAAGGCAAGAAAGGAATAGTGAGGAAACAGATTGAAAAATCAGGAATTCAAATCAATACTGATTAAAGGGTGAAAATATAGGTTTACCATGAATAGGCAAAAAAATGAATATAGACACATAGAATCAGTAAAAAGTCGAATCAAGAACCTTAGTATAGGCACATTAGGATAAAAATCACAAGACATCGAATCAGGCTAAAGAACAATCACAGGAACCAAAGCATAGGACAAAGCCAGTACACAAGTAAACCGGACAAACTCAGAATCCAAACAAATATTGAAAAATTTAGGGGTTTTAGCATAAACGAGTTGGAGTTAAAGCAAGCCTTACGAAATCACTTAAAACACATAAGAAACAGAAGATTAAACACTCAAAATTATCAAACATTTTGGAGAAAGAAATTTTCGGGAAACCTTAGTTTAGAAAAAATGAAAAACCATTCGAAAATCAGAAGGTTCTTGTAAAACTCATATGAAATAGGCTCGATCCATCTCAGATCTTGTATAGATCTGAGAAGTTAAAAGGTAAAAATTAGGGTTTCAAGAAGAACACAGAGGTGAAGAAACAGGGTTAGAAATCCATAGACATAGGAAGATCTTACTCAAATCGAACCGGAATAGCCTGAAACAGGTGAGCAAAGATCAAAGGCATAAACAGATTAACCCTGGTCCCTTGAGGACCCTAGAGATGATGATACCAGCATAGGAGAGGCTGTTAGAAGCCTTGGGGTGATGAGAAACCACCATGAATTGCCATAGATGAGTGCCGGCGATGGTGGATTAGGGTTTAGACTTGAGATCATTTGAGAGAGGAGGGGATTAGGTGACAGTGGGTGAGGGTGTTAGAATGATTACGGGTTGGGGGGTATAGGTTTGTTCATTTTAGGAAGGGGGAATCTGGACTATTGATCAAAATGGTCAACGGCTAGGATTTGGTAAGAAGTGGGTCGGGTAGATATTGGGTTTGGGCTGGGTATATTTTGGGTTAAAATTGGGCTAGTTAATTTGGTTGGTTTCAAATGAAAAAGGGGCTATTTGTTAAATACGTAATTAATTGCTACAATAATTTTTTTAAATAACTAATAGGCTGTAAAAAATAATTTTTGTGCTTGGAAATATTTAAAATAATTACTTAATATTTTAAAAATATAAAAGGCTAATTTTTGGTAAAATAATAATGCAATAATGCATGTATAGGCTATAATTGCAAAGTAATTACAATTGCATCCTAAAAATACAAATTTGGCTATTTGTCCAATTATTGAAACTTAATACAAAATGCAAAATGATAAAATTAAGCCATAAAAATTATTATAAAACTATTTTGTGATGCAATCAGTGATTGTTCTATAGAAACAATGTTGGGATAAATTAATTAAAATATTTTAAAGATGCAAAAATTGTATGAAGAACTACTGGTTGATGCCAAAACATAGTTTTGAAAATATTATGAGAAAATTTGGGTATCAACAGCTGTCCCTCTTTACCCGGGAAGGATGAAAGAGTTTTCAGGTAAAGAAATGATGGCTAATTTTGACCGAATGGGATATTTTGAAAGATAGAGCCCGGACTCCCATCTTTGAGTTGCCTACATATTCCTGGTTTTACAGGAATCGGGCCATGTGTAGTTCTGAATTCATTGACGGAATATGCCGATGAATTCATTACAAGAACGGACACGAGATGCAAGAGCAGTTATGGTGAACGGCTAAGTTTGAGATAGTTTGAAGGAACTGAAGAGAGGCCTCTCTTGCGAGGATAGAGGTTGCTCACTGGTCACCTGTAGATGAAGAGATGCTACAGACATATATTTGTGCAAAAATTTAAATATGATGCAGATTCCCTTTGGACCATGAAAATTATCTTCGGATGGTTAAGGATGACGTCCTAGGATCATGATGTCTCGGGCCATGAATTATTTAGTAAGGGATTCGTATGCCATGAAATGATGTTCTCGGGCCATAAAAATTGTGCCTCCAAACCATGACGCCTTTGAATAATAGTATGCAAATTTGAGAGATCCTCAGGCAATGACATGGTGTCTTCCGGCTATGAGGATGATGCCTTTTAGACTATGACGCCTTTGGATAGGTTGGCAATATTTTAGCCCATGAGATGCAATAATATGATGTTACCAAGACAAGTCTTAGTCTTGTGAAATGAAGGGCAGAGCTTAGCCCAATCGGAAAAAAATAGACAGTACAAGAATAGATCGATATTTATGTAAGGAGGGACAATGCTTAGTCCTCATGAAAACATGGAGGTAAGGATTAGCCTCATGCGGATGTGGAGGCAAGGATTAGTCTCATGCAGATATGGAGGCAAGGTTTGTCCTCATGCAGGTATGAAGGCAAGAATTAGCCTCATGCAAATATGGAGGCAAGGATTAGCTTCATGCAGGTATGGAGGCAAGGATTAGCCTTATGCAAATATAGAGACAGGGATTAGCCTTATGCAGATATAGAGGCAAGTATTAGCCTTATGCAGGTATGGAGGCAGGGATTAGCCTCATGCAAATATGGAGGCAGGGATTAGCCTCATGCAAATATGGAGGCAGAGATTAACCTCATGCAAATATGGAGGCAAGGATTAGCCTCATGCAAATATGGAGGCAAGGATTAGCCTCATGCAGGTCATGGAGGCAGGGATTATCCTCATGCAAATATGTATGAAAGGATTAGCCTCATGCAAATATGAAGGCAGAGATTAGCCTCATGCAAATATGGAGGCAAGGATTAGCCTCATGCAGGTCATGGAGACAGGGATTAGCCTCATGCAGGACATGGAGGCATGGATTAGCCTCATGCAAATATGGAGGCAGGGATTATCCTCATATAGACAGGGAGGCAAGCATTAGCCTCATGCAAATATGGAGGCAAGGATTAGCCTCATGCAAGTATGCGGGACAGGGCTTAGTCCCATGCAAAGAGCGAGTAGCAAATAAGAGTAGTAAATTTCTTAGCTAGAGATATATTCAGTGTCTGATAGCCTGTTTGATAGTGATTTTGCTTTGCGTATACATGTTTGCGAATGCTATCGCTGCGTCAAATGTGCATGCGTTCAAAGAAAAATTGTAAGTTTAGTGAGGGGAGGTTGGTTCGTGCTTCTGTCTGCATGCCTTGCTTTGTTCCGTTCTGGAGGCCTCATTTGAGTTTCCCTGGGTAACACCTGACTGTTACGAAAATAGAGTTTTCGAAAATATGCGATTATTGATAAAAATAGAGTCATATTAGAGACATATTGAAATATCAAGTAATTTTTAGATGAACTAGTGACTGTAACACATTTCAGAGACATTGTAGCTTTCTCATGTTAGAATTTTGAGGGTCCTCCTCAAAATTCTGCCCCATTTTGGTAGATGATCCTTCGGCTATTTGCGGGCAACGAACTCGTTGACCTTCTTCAGAATTTTCAGAATCCTTCCCAAAATTCTGCCCTAGTTTCTTAACCGATTTCTGACCGTCTGGCATATGTTGGCATTGGCTGGACTTGCTCTGGAATTTTGAGGGACTTTCCCCCGTTTCTGATATTGGGGGAAATGGAAATTTTATTATGATATCACTAAATCCATAAGGCTGCCTACGTATCCTCTCTTAAATGGGAATCAGGTTAAGCGTAGTTCAATTACATCAGATGAGCAAATGTAAATAGTCTAAGCATAGTATCTTTTGACTGCGTCTGAATTGATTGGTTTTGGCCAAATTTCTCCATTTATCTCTGCAAGTATGAGTGCTCCTCCTGTTAACACCCGGTGAACCATGTAAGGACCTTGCCAATTGGGAGAGAATTTCCCTTTGGCTTCATATTGATGTGGGAAGATCTTCTTCAGCACCAGCTGTCCTGGTGCAAACTGTCTTGGCTTAACTCTTTTGTTGAAAGCTCTGGACATTCTATTCTGATAAAGTTGACTGTGACATATGGCGTTCATCCTTCTTCCATCTATAAGGGCTAATTGCTCATAGTGGCTTTTTATCCATTCTGCATAGCTGAGTTCATCTTCCTGTATGATCCTTAAAGAAGGAATTTCTACTTCAGCTGGGATGATAACTTCGGTACCATAAACTGTCTGTAGGGAGTTGCCCCGGTTGATGTGCGAACTGTAGTGCGGTATCCCAACAAAGAAAAAGGTAACTTCTCGTGCCATTGTTTGTGGTTTTGTACCATCTTCCTTAGTATCTTCTTGATGTTTTTGTTGACGACTTCTACGGCTCCATTCATTTGAGGTCTATAGGCTATGGAATTCTTGTGCTTGTTTTTGAAAGTTTCATACATGGCTTTCATCAGATCACTATTGAGATTGGCGGGATTATCAGTGACAATAGATTCGGGAACTCCGAATCGGCAAACAATACGATCCTTGACAAAGTCTACGATGACTTTCTTGGTTACAGCTTTGTAGGATGCAGCCTCTACCCATTTTGTAAAGTATTCAATGACTACAAGAACGAACCTATACCCATTTGAAGCCGTGGGCTTAATAGGACCGATGACATCCATTCCCCAGGTGGCGAATGGCCAAGGTGAACTTGTGGCATTGAGCTCATTTTGCGGCACATTTATCATATCGGCGTGCACTTGGCATTGGTAGAATTTGTGGACATATTGGACGCAATCTGTCTCCATGGTCATCCAAAAGTAACCGACCCTAAGTATCTTCTTAGCCAAGACAAAACCATTCATGTGCGGGCCATAAGTCCCAGCATGTACGTCCTTAAGTAGTTTAGAAACTTCTTTTGCATTGACACATCTTAGCAATCCCAAATCGGGAGTTCTCCTGTACACGTTTCCTCCGCTATGCAAGAAGTGATTGGACAATCTCCGGAGTGTGCATTTCTGAGTATGGTTCGTATGCTCCGGATATTCCCTTTTCGCCAAATACTCATTGATATCATGGAACCAAGGCTTTCCATTCGTCTCTTCCTCAACGTGAGCACAGTAAGTCGGTTCCTTATGGATTCTCACTGGGATGGGATCAATAAAATTCTTATCTAGATGTTGTATCATGGATGACAAAGTGGCCAATGCATCGGCAAACTCATTCCGAATTCTGGGCACATGTCGGAACTCTATCTTCGTGAACCTCTTTCTCAATTCTTGCACATGGTGCAGATATGGCAATATCTTGGAATATTTGGTGGCCCATTTTCCTTGTACTTGGTGCACGAGCAAATTTTAATCACCGATTACCAGCAGCTCTTGAATATTCATGTCGATTGCTATGTTGAGTCCTAGTATGCAGGCTTTATATTCTACCATGTTGTTCGTGCAGGGAAATCTGAGTTTAGCAAATATTGGATAATGTTGACCTGTTTTTGATACCAAAACTGCTCCAATGTCCACTCCTTTGAAATTTGCAGCTCTGTCTAAGAACATCCTCCAAAATGTCCTCTCCTTCAAATGACACTTCTTCATCGGGAAAATACGTTTTTAAGGGTTTGTATTCTCCTCCTACCAGATTCTCAGCAAGATGATTTGCCAATACTTGTCATTTGACCGCCTTTTGAGTTACGTAGACGATATTAAACTCACTTAACAGTATTTGCCATTTGGCTAACTTTCCAATCGGCATGGGTTTCTGAAATATGTACTCCAAAGGGTTCATCCTGGATATGAGGTATGTAGTATAGGCACAGAAGTAATACCTCAACTTCTGGGCCGTCCAGGTCAAAGCACAGCAAGTGCGCTCTAGCAGAGAGTACCGTTCTTTGTAAGGTGTGAACTTCTTACTCATGTAATATATGGCTTGCTCTTTTCTCCCTGTCTCATCATGTTGTCCCGTAACATATCCGGAGGCTCCGTCTAATACAGATAGATAGAGTAGCAAAGGTCATCCCGGTTCTGGTGGGACCAAGACTGGTGGTGTGGATAAGTACTCCTTGATTTTGTCAAAAGCTTTCTGACAATCCTCAGTCCAGCTTGTTTCGGCGTCTTTCCTCAACATCTTGAAGATGGGTTCACATATAACTGTGGACTGTGCTATGAAGCGACTGATATAGTTGATACGTCCTAGGAAGCTCATCACACCCTTTTTGCTCCTAGGTGGCGGTAATTCCTGAATAGCCTTGACTTTAGACGGATCGAACTCGATCCCTCGACGACTGACAATGAATCCCAGTCTTTCATGCGGGGACCCCAAATGCACACTTTGCGGAATTCAATTTCAAGTTGTACCTCCTTAACCTGTCAAAGAACTTTCTCAAGTCTGCTATGTGATCTGCGGCCCTCTTGGATTTGATAATGACTTCATCCACACACACCTCTATTTCTTTGTGTATCATATCATGGAATATGGTTGTCATGGCTCTCATGTAAGTAGCCCCAGCATTCTTTTGACCGAATGGCATCATCTTGTAGCAGTATACCCCATGGTGTAATAAAAGTGGTTTTCTCCGTGTCGTCTTCGTCCATCCAGATCTGGTGATAACCCGCGAAGAAATCTACAAAGGATTGGAGTTCATGCTTGGCACAATTATTGATCAGGATGTGTATATTCGGCAGTGGGAAGTCATCCTTGGGACTAGCTCTATTTAAATCCCGATAGTCAACATATACTCTGACTTTCCCATCTTTCTTCGGAATTGGCACAATGTTGGATAACCAAGTTGGGTATTCAACCACCCTGAGAACTTTGTCTTTGATTTGCTTAGTAACTTCCTCCTTGATTTTCAGGCTCATATCTAGTTTGAATTTTCTGAGTTTCTGCTTCACCGGTAGACACATGGGATTAGTAGGCAAAATTGTGAGCCACTATGGACGTGCTCAAACTGGTCGTGTCATCGTATGACCATGCAAATATGTCCTCATATTCCTTTAGAAACGGATGTATTCTTCTTTCTCTGTCAGAGATAAGTGAATGCTGATGCGAGTCTCCTTGACAGTCTCGGCGTCCCCCACATTTACTGCTTCGGTTTCGTCTAGGTTAGACTTAAGCTTATTCTCAAAGTTTTCAACTTCCCTGACAACTTCCTCAAGTATCTCATCTTCTTAATCCGAATCACTATTCTCATATTGCATTGTCTCGTTACATGTCACAGTCACCGATTCATTAGGAAAAGTAACAATATTGCTGTAGAAAGAAAAATATGAAAGATAATAATAAATAACAAAGAGTAATGCATTTGATTAATACTAAAATATCCAAACGAGTACGGCTCGATGACTCGAGTATTTATTTTGAAACAAGTGAGTCTTTAATAAAAACAAAATTACTGAAAATCTTAAATGCCTAGAATGGCTATAGGAATAAAATCTGCCAAGCTACCCAGGGACTCGGCGGACCCGAGATGGTGTGGCGGTCCAATTACTGAGAGCAGCTCCCTTCTTCGCAGTCTGAATAATGAGGCCTTCTTCCTCCTCCTCAATTATAGCAATGTAGTCCATGCCTTCATCCTCCAAAAATAGATTTGTCAGCCTCGCTAACGCTTCTTCTTCTGCAATTCCCCATATTGTGTTAGCTTGGTGAAAAGTCTGATCCAGATGCGGCATCGGTTTCTCAAGAGGGTAATAGGGTCCATGCCATGGAGGCGACCAATCATCATACTCTTGCCATGTATATCGGTATCCGAGCCCGAAGGTAGTGCCATTACGCTTCAGCTGTATCAGCTTAGTAATACCATGGAGATTCTTCCCAAGCCCCTTGTCGGGTTCATACCTAGACCATACCAGTATGCTTTCTATTTTGTTGCTCCACCATTTGTCCTTTTTAACGGTATTGACACGTTCGATGTGATGATAGGTTTCCCCTCCTAACCTTCCCATGTTTCCAATAACCGAGATGGTTTGACTGGTGTAAATGGGGTTACTCCCATTTCCGTGAATGATCACCTCCTGATGGTTCCATTCGAATTTCATGGCTTGATGTAGTGTGGAAGCCACGGCCCCAACATCATGTATCAATGGTTGGTCTAATAGAAGATTGTATGAGGCTGATATGTCGAGCACCTGAAATTCAACGTCGAACCAAATTGGCCCCATCTGTAGACAGAGATTAATTTTCCCAATCGTGGCCCTTTGGGACCCATCGAAAACTTTCACATTCATGCTCCCTACCCGTATTTCATGGAAACCTTTACCCAGTCTTTTCAGAGTATCCAACAGACAAATATTGAGTCTTGAACCTCCATCAATCAAGACCCTGGCAATAAATTTGTCTTCAAATTGCATTGTGATATGCAATGCTCAGTTGTAATTCAACCCTTCCGGCGGTAGCTCATCTTCGTGGAAGATTATTTTATGACTTTCTAGCACATGCCCTACCATTTTGGCCATCTCTCCGCAGGTGATATTGTTGGGCATGTAGGCTTCACTCAACACCTTCATCAAAGTATTCTTGTGTGCATCTAAATTTTGCAACAGTGACAGTATGGATATATGAGCTGGGGTTTTGTTCAAATGATCAATGATGGACTATTCCCTTGCTTGCACTTTCCTCCAAAGGTCATCTGGTCCTGTTTCAATGACAGGCTTCTTGGTAGCAGCATCCTTACTTGGTCCTCCCAAGTGTTCAAGTGTATAGATTCTCCTGGTCCTGATCATTCCTTGCGCGGCATCGGATTCCTCCATCTTTGCCTTCCTTTTTTTCCTAGCCTCGACAACATAATCCCAAGGTATTGCTTTTGAGTCGAAAGGAGGTGTGGTTGATACTGTCACCATGAAAGGTGTGGCCACTTCCACTTCAAATGGAACAGGGGTAGCCGCAGGCGGAGCTACCTCAACCTCAAATGGAACTGATGCAGTTATCTCAACTTCGATCGGTGACTGAGCCTATACTACAATGGGAGTAAGTGTTATTGCAAGCTTAAAATCATTGCCTTCTCGAATAAGCCCGATTGACCCCTCAGGATCCCATTCCTCATCCATTTCTATCACATGTATCCCGCCACCCCTATGATCAGGGAGGGGGTTGTTGCAGACATTGGGTGCAGCTTCTTTTGCCTGTATAACCTTGTTGTCAATCAGCATCTGGATCTTATCTTTCAATGTTCGTCACTCGTCAATGGTGTGCCCTTTCATACCGGAATGGTATGCACAGGTTTTGTTTGGGTTAACTCATTGGGATGGATTCTCTAATGCCACAACAGGAATAAGGGTGACATAACTAGCGGCTTTCAACCTTTCATACAGTTGGTCGATGGGTTCAACAATAGCGGTGTACTGTCTGGGTGGCTTATGGTCAAAGTTTGGTCGTGGTCTTGGAAAATTTTGGCGAGTTGGAGGTGATTGGAAATGAGATGGTTGGGAATTATAGGTATGATAGGCAGTGGTAGTTGGGGAATATCTGGGAGATGAAGGTTGACATGTGGGTGGTGGTGCTTGGTATGTGGGTGGAGGTGTTTGATATGTAGGTGAAGGTATTTGATATGTAAGTGGAGATGTCGGGCCTTGAGCTACCATTACTGCCCCAATGTCTCTTTTCTTGATATGCCGCCTGATTGTAATGACTTGTTTGTGGTATGTAATGCCTCAAAGTTTATCACTATCCTACTCTTGATTCCTTTCGATTCTTTCTCACAGTTTGGTGATATCAAAGAATTTATGATTTTAAATAACCATCAAACTTTCATAATATTGTGGATCCTATGCTTTGACAAATAACTTGTTCATTTGTTCCTCGTCCAAAGATGGGCTGACTTTGGCTGCTTCTGACCTCCAACTAGTAGCGTACTCGCTGAAAGTTTCGGTGGGCTTCTTCTTAAGGTTATGAATGTAGAAAACATCTAGTGCATTTTCTGTGTTGAACCTGAATCGGTCCATGAAATCAGACGCCATGCTCACCCAGTTGGACCATTTCTTGGGATCCTGGCCAATGTACCAGGACAAAGCATCTCTCGTAAGACTTCTCATAAAGAGTTTCATTCGGATCCGTTCATCCTTTTCGACCCCAACAAGCTTGTCACAATAGGTCCTTAGATGAACCCTGGGATCACCTGTACCATCAAATATTTCAAACTTGGGAGGTTTGTAATCCTCTGGTAGTTCTACATCTGGTGTAATGACCCGACAAGTCGTCTCATAAGTTACGCTCCATTTTCCCCAATTCTACTTCTTATTGCCTTGTTTATCAGTTCTATGTGTGATCGGGTTGGTTGGCTCGGGTTCGGAAAGGCTTTGATAAGGTTTGAGACACTTAGTCTTTTTTTAGGAAGCTTAAGTTTGAAAAGTCAACCGGATGTTGACTTATGTGTTAAATGGCTCAGATGTGAGTTCCAATGGTTCGGATAGCTTTATGAGGTAATTTGGGACTTAAGAGCGTGATCTGAATGTGTTTTGGAGGTCCGGAGTAGATTTAGGCTTGAATTGGCGAAATTGAAATTTTAGCGTTTTCCGGTTGATTGGTGAGATTTTGATATAGGGGTTCGAATGGAATTATGGGAGTTGCAGTAGGTCCGTTGTGTCATTTGGGATGTGTGTGCAAAATTTCAGGTCATTCGTACGTGGTTTGGTAGATTTTTTGATCAAAAGCGAAATTTAGAAGATTTTTGCAACCTTAGCCTTGATTTCGATGTGTTTTGGGTGATTTGATATTGTTTGAGGGGTTTTGAAGGTTGGTATAAGTTTGATAGTAGTATATGGCTTGTTGGTGCTTTTGGTTGAGGTCCCAGGTGCCTCGGGATAATTTCAGATGGTTGGCAAAAGGATTTAGTTTGGTTTTGGCAGCTGAAGATGCCCCATTGCTGCCATAACCACACCTGTGGCTAGGGGACCGCAGGTGCGGTCTCGCAGAAGCGTGTTTGGAGTCGCAGAAGCGGAAGAAGCCAAGGAAGGCAGTAACCGCAGAAGTTGTTAATGAACTGCACCTGCGATGGCGCAGCTGCGGGTTGTGATGAAAAAGTTGAGGACTTAAGTGAGGACCGCAGATGCGGCGCCTTGGACTGCAGAAGCGATGTCGCAGGAGCGAGATCTTGACCGCAAGTGCGAAAAGCCTGGGCCAGAAGGTATAAATTATTTCCTTCGCGACCTTTTGGGTTATTCCACCATTTCTAAGTCGGTTTTGGAGCTTTTTGGGAGATTTTGAAGAGGGAATTCAAGGGAGCTTCATTTAGGTAAAATTGTTGAACCTAAAACTCGTTTCTATGGTATTATTTCACGGATTAGAGCTGTAATTATGGAGATTAAGGGTTAAAATTGGGGAAACTAGGGCTTGGTATTGGAGATCTTGACTTAAGGATTTGAGGGGCCATTTGTGATCGGATTTTGGGACTTTTGATATGTATGAACTCACGGGGAGATAAGGAATCTATTGATGTAAATTTTATCGAATTCCGAAACATGGGCCCGGGGGTCGGGTTTTGGTTAATTTTGGGATTTATGTTGTAAATTTATTATTTTCGCATGGGCTTTGTTCCCTTAGAATATTTTTATGTCGTGATTCTGATTTTGGATTGGTTCGACGCAGGTTGAGGCTGATTCGAGGGGAAAAGGCATCGTGGGCTAGAGTTTGGACCGGATTGAGGTGAGTAATGATTTTAAATGTCATCCTGAGGGTATGAAACCTCGGATTACACATCGTTGTGCTATATTGAGGTGACGCACACGCTATATGTCAAGCGTGGGATCGTGCACCATTGGGGATTGTGACTTAGTCCATCCCGAATGACTGTTTTACCGCGTATTTGATTGAAAACTGTTTGCTATCATCATATTTTGGGCTGAATGCCATATTTGGGCCTTGTGCCAACTATTTGGACCCTTAGGGGATTTTTACTGATATTGCCTCTCTGTTTTGACTTTATACTTGTACCCAGTCATGCTATATTCTACTGCTTTCAAAACACAGCCATATTTACTCTGTTTTAACACATTAAATGATATTTTAAATGATAATTTGGGTTAAGCATCATGTTTTACTGTTGCCCGAGTGGCTTATGAGATTCTGGATGAGTAAAGCCGGGGGCTTGTGTTGTGAGGATACACTGATTTATGATTATGAGGTCGAGTGCCTGAGATTGTACGCCACGAGGTGGCTTGTTGATATGAGGCCGAGAGCCTATTGGTTATTCCATGAGATGGCTTGATATTGCACTTGGGTCGTAAGGGGCCCCTCCCGTAGTCTGCACACCCCCAGTGAGCACGGGTACCCATTGTGATATGAGATATAGCCCGCGGGGCTGGAGTTGTTCCATGATATTGCCTGAGGGGCAGATTCTATTGGCATTGTGCCGGAGGGGCAGATTTTTATGTGTTTATCTGTTCTAGCTGCTTTTCATTTGATTGCTTAACTGTTAAAAAAGGTGTTCTAAAGAAGCTTATTCTGAACTAAGTTGTCTTTATATGTTTTCACTGTTGTATTACTTTTATTGGTTCTATACTGCTTCTTTATAGCATGTTGATGTGCATTTACATGATTTCTTATCGTTCAGCCTTCATTTATTGTTATTACTCACTGAGTTGGAGTACTCACTTTACTCCCTGCACCCTGTGTGCAGATTTGGGCGCTTCAGGTCCCGTTAGCGAGTGTTGATTCTTCCAGCTCAGGCAGATTCAGAGATTTACTAGGTAGTTGCTCGGCGTTCGCAACCCAATGCTCCTCCCCATATCCTATTTTCTCTTGTTTTAGTTCTGTAATAGACTATGTAGACTCTTCTTGTTTTAATCGATTAGTAGATGCTCATGACTGGTGACACTCCGATGTCAGGCTATGTCTGTTCCGCTATTGTACTGTTTCACCTTATTTTGGGATTTTTATTATGTTAAAGACTTAATTTGAATTATTTTAATTGCTTAAAATGAATTGGGAATGTGTCGGCTGACACTTGGCCTTATTAAATTTGAAAAGGAAAGCAAATAAATCTAATCTACTTGGTCCCAGAAGGACCCTCTCCAGACTGGATGCTCTTATCGATCAACTCTCCCAGCTCACGCAGGTTCAAAGAGGAATGCCTTTGCCAGATGTCCTCCTTCATTTCCTTCAGTGTTCTGGCAGTTAGTGACCCTTTTTCTCATCTTCCCTTCCAACTCCATTAAACTGTACTCCAGATATTCCAGCCTATCGCTCGATTTAGTAGATCTTTCTTTCCACTCATTAATCATCTCCATATCAGCCTTATGCAGTGCCATATGCTCCACTTCAGACTCTCGAACTATTTTTTGCAGCTTGTTGTACTTTACCTCTGCTTCAGCAACCTCGTCTACGACCATGTTTCCTGACCCAACCCTTGGATCAAAGTCCCCAGCTATGTTTCCATGAAGGGTAAAGGTATGAGTGGCCCACATGATATCGGTCTGGCTCGATAGTATCCTTCTCCACAATAATCTTCAAGGTCCACATATGTTGCACTTCATTCTTATACGGGATGACGTCACCGTGGAAATTGGCTCTGAAGTAACACATTTTAGCGACCCATGGTATGATTTGTCTCCTGCCTGCTTGTCTCATAACCCTGAGAGGAGCGTAAGGGTATATGCCCCTCAACCCAATCAACACCAAGTGTGAAAAATCTCTCGATCTTATGATGAACTCATCGGTAGGGAACCACTCGAACAGACACTAGACTTGATCCTCGGTCAAATTTTCGAAAAGTTGTACATATCCCACAGTGTCCTCTGGCTGAGCAAACATGTCTGAGATATAGTTCATTCTTTTGGGATGATGGAAGGCTATGTGATCATCCCACGACCTTCGTGGAAATTATTGACGGTATTGTCCCTTTTGGAGATGTTCCAACAACCAGACCTGTAGCAGTAAGTTGCAACCCTCGAAGAACCTGAACCCCTTCTGACATCGCTCCAAAGCCCGGTACATGTCTACAACGATCATAGGGATGATAATGTATGTCTCCCCTTCGATCCCGTCTATCAGAGTTTTGGTCACCATGGCCAGCCTAGTATGGATCTTATCCCTTTAGATTGGGAATATAGCATGCCCAAGAAACGCATAATAAACACGAAGACCTTACGATGAATCCAACCTAAAGAAGTGATTGAGAACTCATCATCAAAAATATGGTAGGAGTTGTTGTGACCGTATCTTTCATAAAGGAACTCAAAAGGTATGTAGGAGTCCTTTAGGCATTTCAAGTTGTCATTCTTTTTCAGCCCCATCATCTTCAGAAATCCCCTAGTAGTGCGATTTTCAGATGCTAACAGATTAGGGCTATTCCAAGGCAACCCAGCAAATCCTCCTATTTCTTCTAGAAGGGGAATCATTTCTATGTTCCGAAAACGGAATACAACCCTTTCCTTGTCCCAAAACATAGTTGCAGCCTCAATCAACATTTTGTTGGGCTGAAGGTCCAACAGAGAAGGCAAGTTTCCTAAGACTCATTTCACATAGGTTTGGTCACATTAAGGAAGATCCCTCCACCAATCTAGCAAGAGTGAGGGTATGCTACCAACCATACCAAATCTGGGGACCTCGTGCCTCCTTTTCTACAAAACAAAGAGAGTTAGGCCCTTTCCCACTCCAGGTTCGTTTATTTATATAGTAATGATTAGCATATTAGCACTTATTTCTCCAAATTAATGCACATAATTGTAATTGCGTCTGTTGGGATTATGCAAAACCCGATGTACTTTTGGAAAAGGCTTGTCTTAAAGGGTTATTATGCAGACAACATATTAACCCGGCTAGGTTTGACCATGATGCATGTACAATTAACCAGAGTAAGGCTACTATAGAGGTCTATACTAGGACCCTCAAGCGAACAACTTGAGGGAGAAAGGTACGGAACCGTCGAATGCACCACTGATCGACTAGTTTTACCGTAAATACGCCTTTACGAATTTAAAGGGTGATATATAGGAAGAGCGATAAAAACTCATCAAGCGTTGCTATAGGATTAATTATGCACGAGTGGAATATGATGAGCATGATTTATGCAATAATAAATAGCATGCTGTCAAGTATTTGCATGTAAGAAATGATAAATGCAATATTTAAATAATTGAAAAACAATTATAGAAAGGAAAACAAAGAGACAAGTCAGTTTCAGGAATAAAAGAATCATAAACGCTTGAAAATAGACAGTTAAATTCAAATAAGGGGAAAGGGTACGCGGGATAGAGCATGATTTGAATAATTCACAAAAGATAAGTTCGTTATGGTAAGAGCCTAAAAATATCCCCAGCAGAGTCTCCATGTTATCGCGCCTCCTTTTTCCCCTTTTGACGGGGAAGTCCGGGTTTCGACATTTATGGGGAATAACTCGTTTCCTTTTAAGAATTTGGGTATTTGGAGAGTCGCCACCTAATGGATTATAGTGCGTTAGGGCACCTAAAGTAGTTAACTCATGAACTAGTTTGCATTACCAGAGATTAGGGTAAGGGCTTGAAATAACCTTGAGGGGAAGGTGTTAGGCACCCCTCGCGGTCCACAATGGTGGGTCCCGTCCGAACTTAAACTATGTGAATTAGTCATTTGAACAAATAAATAGTTTTAACACATACTCAAAAATAAAGGCATGTTTTGACATTCTAAGTACATGTATTATTCAAGTAATGAAAACAAGGGAAAATGTTGGAACAATTTGCGCATATGTAAAGAAAAGTAAATTCATTTAAACAACGGGAGCTGGGAAAAAGGGGTCTTAGGTTGGTTAGCCTACAGGATCATACTCACACAATGGCCAGTAATCACTCCTCAATGAGGGGCTACACATGACATTAGCACGTAGTCATCATATCCTTACTACCAAATTCCCTTCCCTTGGTTCTAGCAACCTTGAAAGATATCATATGCGTGCATTACCCGTACCTTCCTTGTGGCCCTGGAGGTATTTAAGACCTCTAATTTAGGTAGTTCTAGACCATCCTAAGGTACTTAAAGGAGAAAAAATTAGGCGTCAACCAAAACAATTAGGACTGCATTAAAGAGGGAACAATTAAAGGCTCACATTTTACCTCCACAAACAGAACAAGTAAGTGCACGTCTCAAACAACAGTATCAGATATTTAAGAGGAACTCTAGAACAGGATATCTAGGTGAGCAGAGCATATGCAATATTGAGTTAAGACCAAAGTGTAAAGAAACTTAATCCATTTGCCTACTAATTTTTTAAACCTATTGAATATGAGCAGTCTCGAATAACAAGGCGTAGTTTTATTGTTGCAGAATTTTAGTCGCCCTACAGGATTGCCTAGGCATATAATAGTGATGTTCTATGAGCATGTTATCTAATCATTGATCAGGAATGCAGTGTAACAGTAAATAATTTTAAACGGGCCATTTGGATCCTATAAGCATGATTTCTAGTGATGTTAATTAATGCAGCGGGGAAGAGATGTGTAGATTAGTTAATTAAACCGATTCAGAATCTACAAACATGAGTTAAAGTTAAACTGATTTTAGGTTTAACTAAACTGGTTTTAGATCCTATAGTCATGATTTCTATTAAAGCTGATTTTAGATCATATAGGCATGATCTCTAAGGAGATGAATTTGAACACATGCTGTAATGGAAACTAAACCTTAGTGACTTTACACCCTATAGGCATGATATCTAATTATACGAAATGAAGCAGGTAGAATTCATTTCAACTAAGAAATCCTATAGGCATATTGTCTAACACAGCACATGTAAATAAACCCTATAGACATGTTATCTACCCAACTTTACCCACAATATACAACTACCCTCCCTTTTCACTAGTCACCCCAATATTTGTTATAATTAATTATTACAAACCAAGAATTGAACTAATTACATAATTATAAATATACATTAAACTATAGGGAGCCTGAAATAGGCCCAAAGTAATTTTCAAGCCTTCAGTAGTCTCAAGTGCTCAAAGTTCCATAGCTAATTTCATGTCTAGGTGTGTCAAAATTCCCTAAGGACCTCAAGGATCCCAGGTAGTGCTCACACCCAGACTTTTCTCAAAATAAGGACTAGTTTATGTGCAGTGTGGAAGTGCCAGTCCTGATATGTTAGAGTTCAAGGAGACCTCAGTGATCTCCAAGCAGTACACATACTAGAGGGGACTTAATGAACTAAGAGTAAGTGGGAGTGCATAATTTTAACAGTGTAGAGAAGGGCCTTAGGGGTGAGAAGATTTTTGAAAACCAGTATTAGTTTGAGTAAAACAGTAGTTGGAAAAGCACGAAAAAGAACATCTTGAAATCAGAAAACCAGTCCCAAAACAGCTTTAGAAAACACTTTGGCAAATAGACTACACATAAGGAGAAAGGCATAGGGGACACCTAGAATACACCTTAGTGATAGCAAACAAATACACAGGTTCCTTGAGAAGTTGTGGAATTGACAAGTTAGTTACCAAAATATGTTGTGAACACATAGGTCTTTGACAAGACCAATATACACAACCAGAGTATCTTTGAAAGAGCTAGATGCCTTAACATGATCTCATTAGTGAAGTAGAGTAGGTAAGACTTAGATGAACAAACTAGACAAGCACTTCATGAAGCATTCAAACATTTTTTAGAAATACTAATCACATATAGAACAAGCAGAATTTGGTCATGCTGGGTGAGACAGTAAACAAACAATGAAGCTTGGACATACTAGTTAACAAATATGATTCATGCAATTATCTAAAGCAGGATTGGCATGCTAAACAGTATACTAGTTATAGCTTTTAACAGAACAAACTTAAACATGTTGAGTGATACAGTAATTAGGCAGTGTAATCTAATCACGCTGGTTACACATTGAGCATATGACAGTAGAATAACAAGTAGAACTAGAAATCACAACTAATGAACTGCAGCAACAAAGAAAACACATAGTTTTAGAATGTGAATTGAATCAGGACATACCAATTAAGGAGAAAATACAGAGTATATAGCAGAGATGGTGCAAATAGCCAGCCCTGGCTTACAGCCCGTTGGATTAGTGTAAATTACAAGTAACAGAAGAGAATAGAGAGCTTTTGAGAGTGTGAGAGTTTAGATGAACTAGTGTTCGTGTCTAGAGGTTAAAATAAAGGGAGTTTATATAGTAGCTAAAGAGTAGAGAAAATAAGGTAAAGCAATCAACAATCAGTAATCAAGGAATTTCAGAATCAATTACACAAAGATTCAGCATAGTTTTTTCCCTTAATTAAGGAAAATCAACCAATGGTAATGACAGTAACTAATTTAGGCAACAGGTTCAATCAGGCCGAGTAAAGAAGTAAGAATCAGCGATCTCATTAAGGAAAGGAGTTCAAATTAAAACAAAGAACTTCAAAATAGAGAGTCCAGGGTTTAATTAAGGAAAGAATAATGCAAAGAATCAGCAAGTATCACAGACAATTTTCAAATAAGGCAAGAAACGAATAGTCAAGAAACAGATTAATAAATCAGGAATTCAAATCAACACTGATTAAAGGGTGAAAATATAGGTTTACCATGAATAGGCAAAAAAATGAATATAGACACATAGAATCAGTAAAAAGTCGAACCAAGAACCTTAGTAGAGGCACATTAGGATAAAAATCACAAGACATCGAATCAAGCTAAAGAACAATCACACAAACCAAAGCATAGGACAAAGCCAGTATACAAGTAAACTGGACTAACTCAGAATCCAAACAAAATATCAATAAAGTTAGGTTTTTAGCATAAACGAGTTGGGGTTAAAGCAAACCTTACGAAATCAGTTAAAACACATAAGAAACAGAAGATTAAATACTCAAAAGTATCAAACGTTTTGGAGAAATTTTTTTAGGGAAACCCTAGTTTAGAAAAAATGGAAAACCATTCGAAAATCAGAAGGTTCATGTAAAACTCATATGAAATAAGCTCGATCCAACTCAAATCTTGTACGGATCTGAGAAGTTCAAGGGTTAAAATTAGGGTTTCGAGAAGAACAATATAGATGTGAAGAAGCAGTCTTAGAAATCCATAGACATAGGAAGATCTTACTCAAATCGAACCAGAATAGCCTGAAACAGGCGAGAAAAGATCAAAGGCGTAAGCAGACTAACCTTGATCCCTTGAGGACCCTAGAGATGATGATACTAGCATAGGAGAGGTCGTTTGAGGCCTGGGGGTAGTGAGAAACCACCATAAATGGCCATGGATGAGTGCTGGCGAGGGTGGATTAGGGTTTAGACTTGAGATCATTTGAGAGAGGAGGGGATTAGGTGACGACGGGGGAGGGTGTTAGAATGATTAGGGTTTGGGGGTATAGGTTGGTTTATTTTAGGGGGAATCTGGACCGTTGATCAAACTAATCAACGGCCAGGATTTGGCAAGAACTTGGTCGGGTAGATGTTGGGTATATTTTGGGTTAAAATTGGGCTAGTTAATTGGGTTGGTTTCAAATGAAAAAGGGGCTATTTCTTAAATACGTAATTAATTGCTAACATAAGTTTTTTTAAATAACTAATAGGCTGTAAAAATAATTTTGTGCTTGGAAATATTTTAAAATAATTACTTAATATTTTAAAAATATAAAAGGCTAATTTCCGGTAAAATAATAATGCAATAGTACATGTATAGGCTATAATTGCAAAGTAAATGCCATTGCATTCTAAAAATACAAATGTGGCTATTTATGCAATAGTTGAAACTTAATACAAAATGCAAAATGATAAAATTAAGCCATAAAAATTATTGTAAAACTATTTGGTGAAGCAATCGGTGATTGTTCTATAAAAACAAATGCTGGGATAAATTAATTAAAATGTTTTAAAGATGCAAAAATTGTATGAAGATGTTATATCTCGCGTTTTTGTATGTTAAAATTTTATTTTCAGTGAACCGACGAGGAAAACATGAAGTCTAGATATCCCTACCTATTTCCTCCTCCAGAAAATGGTCCGACCGAGACGTCATAATCATAAGGTACGTGTACCAATTCTTTTATTGGCTATTGTCGTTGGTCTTTTGAGGCCATGGTCGTTATTCATAATTGTGGTCATGTGTGGCATTGGGTTATTAAGCTTCTACGGGGAAAGTTGGTAGTGTTATTGTTACAATGGCGACCTTACAAAAGTTATACAGATCACTGGAGTTGAACATTCGAGGATGAATGTTTCTAAGGGGGGAAGGATGTTACATCTCGCGTTTTCGTATGTTAAAATTTCGTTTTTAGTTAACCGATGTGGACTCGGGGACCAGATCATCTTGACGTTAACGTATTTACGCTATTTGTATCAAGCGATAAATAAGTGTTATGAAGGATAAAGGGGTACACGGATTAAAGGAAACGAGTTTTGTTGAAAGTGGCTAATTTGGAATAGAATACATGTCGAGCGATAATACCCGATAATTATGAACTAGTACCATGTAAGATACCATATGACCACGGTAGTATAATGTATAAAGTATATTAAAAATAAGTTTAATTTTATGTAATTTGAGGCAATTTTTATATTATGTGGGTAATTGGTTAATTACCGGGTAATGGAACATTACTCGATTAACTAATAAGTGGATAAAAATTTAATAATTTACACCCCACGTGGTAGCCCTCCCTACCAAAAACAATGACTCTTTAGTCTACTATCCTAGGTGGCAACTTAATGTCTTGGATGGAAGACACTTTTTATGGTTTAAAATAACAAAGGTGATAATCCATTCAAAAACTCCATAATCCAAAAGGGGATATGAATGATTAGCCTTTCTGATTCTGTCATTGTCCATAAACCTGGCATCATTTCTTTGTAAAAGATTCAAGCCAACAAATCTATCTTTGGTTTGAAACCAAGAATGTTGAAGCAGGAACCATTTCGTCCAAATCTTTAGCCAAATTTCGATTGAAATTTTAGAGAAGCAATTTTATCCAAGTTTCATAAAATTCAAGCAAGAAATTTCATTCAAAATCAAAGAAGCAGAAGCTTCATTTCGTGCAAATAATTCAAGGAACAGGTATGTTAAGGCCCTCCCTTCTTTATTTTGGTATGGTCCAAATTATGCTGAAGAAACAAGCAAACACACAGTTTCCATAAATTACTCTATTCATAGAAATAGTAGGGGTGTCTATATTCTTGATTCCCCATGAAAAATATTACTATCTTCTGTTCATGGGTCTCAGAACAATACGCAATTGGAAAAGTTTATCCGGAAGGAATATTGAGATTATTATGTATTTTTCATGTATTTCACTCATTTATACATACGCATCGACACATGACCAGATGGCGTTATATACATGTATATGTGTAAATATATGTATAGGGGATATGGGAAAAGCTTACGACATTATATACGCACCACCACCTGATCAGCTGGTATATGTTGATAATGTTGCTCACAGTGGCCGAGACGATATAATGGAATGCCCTCAGTGATTTGATGATAATATGTACACCCATATCTATGCATGGCACGACATTTATATGCACGTGCATGACATTATAAACGTTTCAGAATTTACAAAGTTATTCAGATTTAAAGATGTGTTTCTGTATTTCATGTTTCATCTATGTCTTTTACGTACTAACTTTCATGCCTTACATGCTCAGTACATTTTTCGTACTAATGCCCTATTTAATGGGGCATGCGTTTCATGCCTGCAGGTGCAAGTAGGCAAGCTGACGGTCTCCCTTCTTAGGATCCCTAATCAGTGAGAGTTGGCGTGCTCCACTTGATCCGGAGCTGCTTTGATTTTGGTATGATAAGTTTGTGTATGTATGTATGTGTGTGTGTGTATATATATATATATATATATATATGTGTGTGTGTGTGTGTGTGTGTGTGTGTGTGTGTGTGTGTGTGTATGTGCTATGACATGGCTCAGTCCCGTCTTTGTATAGTTATGTTTCTATTAGAGGTCTGTAGACAGTATGTCTAGTTGGGTTGTATGTGGCCTTGTCGGATTTAAGTTTTGGATGTATAGTTGTCTATAGCTATAGCAGCCTTGCCGGCTCGCCCACTGTATTCTACATGTATACGTACATATGCCTTGATGGCATGTTTCCTTCATGTAAGTTATTTTCATAATACATCAGATGTTATTCATATTCATATCTTAGACGCATTCTTAGAGGTATTTGACAAGTAGGACTCAGGCACTCGTTGCGGCCCATCGATTTGGGTCGTGACAAAATTCGTATTAGAGCAGTTCTGTCCTAGGGTTGTCACGACCCTAAAACCGACCCGATCGTGATGGTGCCTATCGTGAAACTAGGCCAGCTGACACAACTCCCGAATTGACCATTTAATCAATAACAATCATTTTTAATCCTTTAATTGATCAGATATATCATAATATAAGTCTAAATGAATAAGCGCGGAATAAATACACAAGCCCGACATCGGGGTGTCACAAGTCACTAGCATCTACTAAGGTCTGAATACAACGAAGAGTCTAGAAAGTACTAAATACAGTCTAAGGAAGACAAGAGGGAGAAAGCAGTGCTGCGAACGTCGGGCAGCTACCTTGCTAACTCCGATAACTCTGCCACTGAGCAACCAACACCCGCTACCGGGTCCAGAAATACCTAAATCTACACGCAAGGTGCAGGGAGTAATGTGAGTACAATAACTTAGTAAGTAATAAAAGTAAATGAAAGCTGAGCAGTAAGAAAACACTTAAGCCACCTCATAACGCTACAGCAAATGCAGTACATTTCCAAAACAGTACAGAAATCATTTACTTCATAAATCAAGCTCTGTTTCCGTAAAACCTTTTAAAACAACTTTCAATAGTTTCAAACGAGTGATAAAATAGTGAGTAAAAATGATGGAAAAACGTAAACAGCCCCTCGAGCAAAAACATGAATCAAGAACCGCCTATATGAATCAACAATATCCCTCGGGCAACAATATGAATCAACAATAGCTCCTCGGGCTACATCACATCACTCACATTGGGTACCCGCCCTCACTAGGGGTGTACAGACTCCGGGAGGGGCCCCTTACGGCCCAAGCGCAATAACAAGCCATCTCGTGGCATAATCAAATAGGCTCTCTGCCTCATATCAAGCCACCTCGTGCCGTAACAAATCAGGTCCTCGACCTCAAAATCATAAATCAGTACCACACTATTGCGGCGCGTAGCCCGATCCCATAATATCCTCACAACACAGGCCCTCGGCCTCACTCAGTCAAAAATCTCTCATGCCACTCGGGCAATAGTAAAACATGATGCTCAGCCCAAAATATCATTTAAAATATCAAAACGAAGTAAATATGACTGAGTTATGAAAATAGTGGAATACAGCATGACTGGGTACAAATATGAAGTCAAACAGTGAGAAATAATAGTAAAAATCCCCTAAGGGTCCAAACAGTGGCACGAGGCCCAAATATGGCATTCAGCCCAAAACATGATAATACTTTCCAAAACACAATGATATCAAACAGTTTTCAATCAAATACACGGTTTAACAGTCATACGGGACGGACTAAGTCACAATCCCTAACAGTGCATGACTCCACGCTCGTCATCTAGCGTGTGCGTCACCTTAAAGTAGCACAACAAAATGAAATCGGGGTTTTCATACCCTCAGGACAAACATTTACAATCATTACTTACCTCTATCTGATCCAAACTCTAGCTCGCGATGCCTTTGCCTCTTGAATCGGCCTCCAAATGCTCCAAATCTAGCAAAAATTAGTATATTATCATCAATATATGCTAACGAACAAAGCCCAAGTGAAAATAATCAAATTAACTCAAAAATCCTGAAATTGGCTCAAACCCGACCCCCGAGCTCACGTCTCAGAATCCCATAAAAATCACAAAACTCACATTCGCTCACGAGTCTACCCATATCAAATTCACCAAAATCCGACATCAATGGTCATCCAAATCCCCAAAATCAACTCTCCAAACCTTCTTCTATTTTTCCCAAATTTCACCCCAAATTCCCAAATTAAATGATACGAATCAAGACATAATCATGAGATTTAACCAAATTTGAGTGAAGAACACTTACCCCAATCAATCCTTTGAAAATCCCTTTAAAAATCGACTCAATCCGAGCTCCATAGCTTCAAAAATGCAAAAATAGCTGAAATCCTGGAAATAGACTACTTTATAATCTGCCCAGGCAGTTACCCTATGTTATTGCAGACAAACTAATGAGATATCAAAGCACAAAATTTTCCAGCCCTTCTTTTACCCTATGCGATCGCGGCCATTCCCCCGCGATCGCGTAGAACAATTTTTTCCAACAACCTTCTCCAACTCTTTTGGACAGCCTCTAGTATAATGGTCATAACTTTTTGTACAAAACTTCATTTACAATTGGTTTAACTTTTTGAAAACTAGACATCATGGGCTACTACTTTACCTTTTGGATTATCTTCAAATTCCTTATAGATTGTGAGATATAAGCTTCCAATGTCGGGTCAGTGCAGCAGATATTTTACCCTATGCGATCGCGGGAAGACTTACGCGATCGCATAGCACAACTCCATTATTCCAAATTTTCTCTATGCTAACGCACTATATACCCTTGAAGCCAAAAATCAGCAACTAGAAATGGTCCGAAACTACCCCGAAACTCACCCGAGGCCCTCGGGACCTCAACCAAATATGCCAATACATCCCATAACATCATTCAAACTTGTTCCAACCTTCGAAACGCTCAAAACAACATCAAAACATCGAATCACCCTTGGATTCAAGCATAAGAATTCCAAAACTTACGAATTCCGAATTCGATCAAAAAGTCTATTAAACCTCGTCTGAGTGACCTGAAATTTTGCACACATGTTACAAATGACACAACGGACTTACTCCAATTTCCGAAATTTCATTCTGGCCCCGATATAAAAAATTTCACTGTTGACCGATAAATGCCAAACTTCCAATATCACCAATTCAAGCCTAAATCTACCACAGACCTCCAAAATACATTCCGAATGCACTCCCATGTCCAAAACCACCTAACGGTGCTAACCAAATCATAAAAATCCAAATCCAATATTGAATACTAAAAAGTCAAAACTTGGTCAAACCTTTCAAATTTAAAGCTTCAAATTGAGAATTGTTCTTCCAAATCTATTCCGATTATCCTGAAAATCAAAACCGATGATTTACATAAGTCATAATACAGTACATGTGGGTAGTCATGCCTGAGAACTAGCGAGCAAAATGCAAAAGCTCATAACGACCGGTCGGGTCGTTACAAGGGTTGTCTATAGACCGTGTCTAGTAGAGTCTTGTTTATGGGTGTGTTGTGCACCACACTTATAAACAGGAGGCTACAGGACATATAGGATGTTATCCTCTCTTTTTATCTTAGATCATGCGATGCAAGAATTCATGTTCCTAACGGTATGTTATATTTTCAGCTATGCCTCCAAAGAGTACGGCCGCCTAGAAGGGAAAGTCCGTGGCTGGTAAGACTACTAGTCGAGCGGCATGAGTTACCAGGGATCGGAGAGAGTCTCATGGTGAGGTTCCATCTCAGACTTCACATACCCCGCCCTTTCTAGAAGAGCTCTGAGGAGCACCAGCTCCAGCGCATGCCCTTGTACATTCAGCAGCTCAGCCGGATGCATCGTGTCAGGAGATGAGAGATACTATTCAGTTATAGACTCGATTAGTAGCCGCATAGGCTCGGCGTCAGGAAGTAGGTATTGGTCACGCAGAAAGGTTCGTGAGTGCGAGGGTTCGTGACTTTATTAATTTAAACCCTCTTGTATTCACTAGAGCAGATCCAAACGAGGACCCTCGGGTATTTATTGACAGAGTGCGGAGGACGTTACGGTAATGAAGGCCACTGCGATTGAGTCAGTTGAGCTAACTTTATATAGACTCCAAGATGTTATAGTTAATTTGTATGAGTCTTAAGATTTGATCATTCTACATATTCAGGGTCTGGTAAGAATTTCAGGGCCTCAGGTTCTCAATATAGGGGTGTGTCAAATCAGATGAGGCCACCCTTGCCACGATGTACTCAATGTGGTAAGCAGCATACCGGGCAGTGCCGTATGAGGTTAGGTATTTATTATACTTGTGGTTATCCGGGCCACGTTATGAGGGATTATACGATGAGAGGTCATGCAAGCATAGCTCAGTCAGCGAGATATTTAGCTGATTCGTCATCATCAGTATGCCTCCCTAGGCAAGGTCCCCAAGCACCAATGAGTTATGATAGAGGCATAGGTGGAACATCTAGCTCGAGCAACCCGCAGAACCGCATTTATGCATTGGCAGGACGACAGGACTAAGAGTCATCACCTGATGTAGTTAAAGTATATTATCAGTCTCCCATATGATATACATGCACTAATTAACCCAGGTTCCACCTTATAATACGTTACTCCGCTAGTTACTAGTAAGTTTGGAATAAAACCTTTTGAGGTATCTACACTTGTTGGGGACTCAGTGATAGCTAAGCAAGTATATAGGGGTTGTATAATAGTAGCTCATGGTCGACCTACCATAGCAGACTTAATCGAGTTAGATATGGTAGAATTTGATGTTATAATGGGTATGGATTGGTTGGCTTCTTGTCATGCCAACGTTGATTGTAATCAAAGATAGTCTGATTTCAATTTCCAAGGGAGCCTGTTTTGGAGTGGAAAGGTAACACGGCATCGCCGAGAGATACATTTATTTCCTATCTCAAGGCAAGGAAGATGATCAATAAGGGTTGTATTTATCACTTAGTTCGGGTCCAGGATATGGAAGTAGAGTTACAAACCATTCAGTCCATCCCTGTGGTGAATGAGTTTCCCAATGTTTTCCCCGATGAGCTTTCGGATCTCCTGCTAAAGCGAGAAATTGAGTTTTCTATTGACCTACTACTAGATACCCACCCAATATCTATTCCTCCATATACAATGGCCCCCGCAGAGCTGAAAGAATTAAAAGAACAATTAAAGGATTTACTTGAAAAATGTTTTATCAGACCTAGTACGTCACCGTGGGGAGCACTTGTTCTGTTTGTGAGAAAGAAAGATGGTTTCTTACGAATGTGTATTGATTATAGGCAGTTGTATATGGTGACGATCAAAAATAAGTACACGCTCCCGAGAATTGATGATTTATTTGATCAGTTACAAGGTCCCAAGTGTTTTTCAAAGATAGACTTGAGGTCTGGGTACCATCAGGTAAGGCTTAAGGATGAAGATATTTTGAAGAGAGCATTCAGGACTAGATATGGGCACTTTGAGTTTGGGGTTATGTCATTCGGTCTGACCAATGCCCCAGTAGTATTCATGGATTTGATGAACCTTGTGTTTATGCCTTTTTTAGATCTGTTCATAATTGTATTTATTGATGATATATTAGTATATTCTCGTTCAGAGGCTGAGCATGCAGATCATCTTCATACTGTGCTCAAAGTTCTACAAGAAGAGAAGTTGTATGCAAAATTTTCTAAATGTGAATTCTGGTTGAACTCTGTAACTTTACTTGTCCATGTTATTTCGGGTGAAGGCATCCAAGTGGATACCCAAAAGATTGAGGTAGTAAAGACTTGGCCTAGACCCACAATACCCACGGAGGTTCGTAGTTTTCTCGGTTTGGCAGGTTATTATAGGAGATTTGTGGAAGGATTTTCTTCCCTTTCAGTACCTTTAACAAAGTTGACTCAGAAGGGAGCAAAGTTTTAGTGGACTGATGCTTGTGAATGGAGTTTCCAGGAATTAAAGGAAAGATTAACTTCAACACTAGTTCTAACGCTCCTATAAGGGACCGATAGTTATGTTATCTATTGCGATGCTTCAGGCATTGGATTGGGTTGTGTGCTAATTCAGCATGGTAAGGTTTTGGCTTATGCTTCTAGACAACTAAGAAAGTCCAAGAAGAACTACCCGACCTACGATTTAGAGTTAGCTGCAGTGATTCATGCACTAAAGATGTAGAGGCACAACTTGTGTGGCATTCATGTTGATATCTATATGGATCATAAGAACCTCTAGTACATCTTCAAGCAAAAGGAATTGAATCTACGTCAAAGGAGATGGTTGGAGCTACTTAAAGACTATGACATTGATATTTTATACCATCCGGGGAAGGCGAACGTAGTAGCCGACGCCCTCAGCCATAGATCTATGGGTAGCATGTCGTATTTGTAGCCAGAAAAGAGGGAATAGCCCATGAGGTTCATCAGCTAGCTAGTCTTGGAGTTATGTTAGTGGACTCAGATGACTTTGGAATTACTCTTCAGGATACGGCAGCATCCTCTTTAATAACTGAAGTAAAGGAACGCTAGTACGAGGATCCTGTGTTAGTTCATTATAGGGATACCACCCTTCAGAAGGAGAAGACACCTTTTGAAATTACAGAAGATGGGGTCCTCTAATATCGAGGACGATTATGTGTACCTAATATTGCAGGGCTGCGTCGGCAGGTTATGGGAGAAACTCACTATTTTCGTTATTCTACCAATCTAGGATCAACAAAGATGTATCATGATATCAGTGAAGTTTATTGGTGGGACAGAATGAAAAAGGATATAGAGGAGTTTGTTGCTTAGTGTCCTGACTGACAGCAAGTTAAAATTGAGCATTAGAAACCCGATGGGTTATTGCAGGCTGTGGATATTCCGACTTGGAAATGGGAAGTGATCAATATGGACTTCATCGTAGGCTTACCTCGTACCCAGCGTAAGTTCAATTCGATATGGGTGATTGTTGATAGGCTTACAAAGTCAGCCTATTTTCTGCCCGTTAGAACTACATATTCCTCAAAGGATTATGCAATGCTTTATATTAAGAAAATAGTACGATTGCATGGTGTCCTTGTATCTATGATCTCAAATAGAGGAGCTCAATTTACAGCTAACTTCTGGAGATCCTTCCAAAAAGCATTGGGGACTTAAGTAAGTCTTAGTGCAACATTTCATCGCCAGACAGACAGACAGGCTGAGTGTACTATTCAAACACTGGAGGATATATTACGAGCTTATGTAATAGACTTCAAAGGTAGCTGGGATGATTATCTGCCGCTTACTGAGTTCGCATATAATAATAGTTACCATTCCAGTATTCGGATGGCTCTATACAAAGCTCTTTACGAACGGAAATGTAGGTCACCTATAGGGTGGTTCGACATTGGAGAATCTGGATTACATGGGCCAGACCTGGTTCAGCACGCCATAGAAAAAGTAAAGCTTATCCGGCATCGACTATTGATAGCTTAGAGTCGTCAAAAGTCATATTATGACGTGCGACGTCGATATTTAGAGTTCGGGGTTGATGACTGGGTATTCTTAAATGTGTCACCTATGAAGGGTGTGATAAGGTTTGGCAAGAAAGGCAAACTTAGCCCATGGTATATTGGACCTTATAGGATCATTCAGAGAGTGGGCCAAGTAGCCTATGAGTTAGAATTGCTCTCGGAATTGGAGTCTGTCCATCCTGTTTTTTGCGTATCTATGTTACAGAAGTACATATTGGCGACCCTACCTGAGTGGTGCCCACGAATGATGTATAGATTACAGAGGACTTGTCATATGCGCAAATTTCGGTTGACATCTTAGACCGACAAACCCGCAAGCTGCGGAATAAAAAGGTAGACTCCATGAATGTACTTTGAAGGAACAACAATGTGGAATAAATGACTTGGGAGACCGAGAAAAACATGAAGTCTAGATATCCCTACCTATTTCCTCCTCCGGAAAAGGGTCCGACTGAGACGTCATAATCATAAGGTACGTGTACCAATTCTTTTATTGGCTATTGGCGTTGGTCGTGTGAGTCCAAGGTCGTTATTCATAATTATGGTCATGTGTGGCGTTGGGTTATTAAGTTTCTACATGGAGAGTTAGTAGTGGTGTTGTTACAAAGGCGACTCTGCCAAAGTTATACAGATCACGGGGAGTTGAACATTCGAGGACGAATGTTTCTAAAAGGGGAAGGATATTACATCTCGCATCTTCGTATGTTAAAATTTTGTTTTCAGTTAACTGACATGGACTCAGGGACGAGATCATCTTGACGTTAATGTATTTACGCTATTTGTATCAAGCGATAAATAAGTGTTATGAAGGATAAAGGGGTAAACAGATTAAAGAAAACGAGTTTCGTTGAAAGTGGCCAATTTGGAATAAAATACAGGTCGAGCGATAATACCCGATAATTATGAACTAGTACCATGCAAGGTACCATATGACCACGGTAGTATAATGTATAAAGTATATTAAAAATAAGTTGAATTTTATGTAATTTGAGGCAATTTTTAAATTATGCGGCTAATTTGTTAATTATCGAGTAACGGGACATTACCCGATTAACTAATAAGTGGATAATAATTCAATAATTTACACCCCCACGTGGCAGCCCTCCCTACCAAAAACAATGACTCTTTAGTCTACTATCCTAGGTGTCAACTTAATGTCTTAGATGGATGACACCTTTTATGGTTTAAAATAACCAAGGTAATAATCCACTCAAAAACTCCATAATCCAATAAGGGATATGAACGATTAGCCTTTCTAATTCTTTCATTGTCCATAAACTTGGCATCATTTCTTTGTAAAAGATTCAAGCCAACAAATCTATCTTTGGTTTGAAACCAAGAATGTTGAAGTAGGAACCATTTCGTCCAAATCTTTAGCCAAATTTCGATTGAAATTTCAAAGAAGCAATTTTATCCGAGTTTCATAAAATCCAAGAAAGAAATTTCATTCAAATTCAAAGAAGCAGAAGCTTCATTTAGTGCAAATAATTCAAGGAACAGGTATGTTAAGTTCCTCCCTTCTTTCTTTTGGCATGGTCCAAATTATACTGAAGAAACGGGCAAACACATAGTTTCCATAAATTACTCTATCCATAGAAATAGTTGGGGTGTCAATATTCTTGATTCCCCATGAAAAATATTATTATCTTCTGTTCATGGGTCTTAGAATAATTTGCAGTTGGAAAAGTTTATCCAGAAGGAATATTGAGATTATTACATATTTTTCATGCATTTCACTCATTTATACATATGCAGCGACCCATGACCAGATGGTGTTATATACGTGTATATATGTAAATATATGTATATGGGATGGGAAAAGGTTATGACGTTATATACGCACCACCACCTGATCAGCTGGTATATGTTGATGATGTTCCCCACAGTGGCCGAGACGATATGATGGGATGCCCTCAGTGGCTTGATGATATTATGTACACCCATACCTATGCATGGCACGATATTTATACGCACGTGCATGACATTATGAATGTTTCAGAATTTATAAAGTTATTCATATTTAAAGATATATTTCTGTATTCCATGTTTCATCTATGTCTTTTATGTACTAACTTTCATGCCTTACATACTCAGTACATTTTCATACTAACGCCCTATTTTACGGGGCTAGTGTTTCATGCCCATACGTGCAGGTAGGCAAACTGACAGTCCCCCTTCGTAGGATCCCTGATCAGCGAGAGTTGGCATGCTCCATTTGATCTGGAGCTACTTTGATTTCGGTATGATACGTTTGTATATATATATATATATACATGTATATGGGTTTGACATGGCTCAGTCCCGTCTTTGTATAGTTATGTTTCTATTGGAGGTCTGTAGATAATATGTCTAGTTGGGTTGTATGAATCCTTGTCGGCTTTCAATTTTGGATGTATAGTTGTCTATAGCTATAGCAGCCTTGCCAGCTCGCCCACTGTATTCGGCATTTATATGTACATATGCCTTGATGGCATGTTTTCTTCATGTAAATTATTTTCGTAATGCAGCAGATATTATTCAGATTCATATCTTAGACGCATGCTTAGGGGTGTTTGATAGGTAGGACTCAGGCACGCGTCGCAGTCCATCGGTTTGGGTCGTGACAAAAGTGGTATCAGAGTAGTTCTGTCCTAGGGTTGTCTACAGATCGTGTCTAGTAGAGTCTTGTTTATGGGTGTGTTGTGCACCACACTTATAAACAGGAGGCTACAGGACATATAGGATGTTATCCTCTCTTTTTATCTCAGATCGTGCGATACAAGAATTCATGTTCCTAACAATATGTTATATTTTCAGCGATGCCTCCAAAGAGTACGGCCGCCCAGAAGGGAAAGTCCGTGGCTGGTTAGACTACTAGTCGAGCGCCACGAGTTACCAGGGCTTGGGGGGAGTCTTATGGTGAGGTACCATCTCAGACTTTACATACCCCGCCCTTTCCATAAGAGCTCCAAGGGGCACCAGCTCCAGTGCCCGCCCCTGTACATTCAGCACCTCAGCTGGATGTACCGGGTCGGGAGATCAGAGATGATATTCAGCTATTGACCCAATTTGTAGTCGCACGGGCCTAACGTCAGGAAATAGGTATTGGTCACGTAGAAAGGTCTGTGAGTGCGAGGACCCTCAGGTATTTATTTATAGAGTGTGGAGGACATTACGGGTAATGAAGGCCACTACGACTAAGTCAGTTGAGCTAGCGTCCTATAGACTCCGAGATGTTGCAGTTAATTGGTATGAGTCTTTAGATTTGATCGTTCTACATATTTAAGGTCTGGTCAGAATTTCAGGGCCTCAGGTTCTCAGTATAGGGGTGAGTCAACTCAGATGAGGCCACCCTTTCCACGATGTACTCAATGTGGTAAGCAGCATACCGGGCAGTGTCGTATAGGGTTAGGTGTTTGTTATACTTGTGCTTATCCGGGCCACGTTATGAGGGATTGTCCGATGAGAGGTGATGCAAGCATAACTCAGCCAGCGGGATCTATAGCTGGTTTGTCATCATCAGTATGCCCCCGGGCAAGGTCCCCAAGCACCAATGAGTCATGGTAGAGGCATAGGCGGAGCATCTAGCTCGAGCAACTCAGAACCACATTTATGCGTTGGCAGGACTACAGGACCAGGAGTCATCGCTTGATGTTGTTACAGGTATATTATCAGTCTCCTCATATGATGTATATGCACTGATTGACCCAGGTTCCACCTTATCATACGTTACTCCCCTAGTTGCTGGTAAGTTTGGAATAAAACCTGAATTGGTTAAATCTTTTGAGGTATCTACACCTGTTGGGGACTCGGTGATAGCTAAGCAAGTATATAGGGGTTGTATAATAGTAGTTCATGGTCGACCTACCATAGCAGACTTAATCAAGTTAGATATGGTAGAGTTTGATATTATAATGGGTATGGATTAGTTAACTTTTTGTCATGCCAACGTTGATTATAGATCAAAGATAGTCCGATTTCAATTTCTAGGGGAGCTTGTTTTGGAGTGGAAAGGTAACACGACATTGCCGAGAGAGAGATTTATTTCCTATCTCAAGGCAAGGAAGATGATCAATAAGGGCTATATTTACCACTAAGTTCGGGTTCAGGATGTGGAAGTAGAGTTACCAACCATTCATTCCATCCATGTGGTGAATGAGTTTCCCAATGGTTTTCCCGATGAGCTTCCAGGTCTCCCGCCAGAGCGAGAAATTGAGTTTTCTATTGACCTACTACCTGATACCCACCCAATATTTATTCCTCCCTATAGAATGGCCCCCGTAGAGCTAAATTGATTGAAAGACCAATTAAAGGATTTACTTGAAAAAGGTTTCATCAGATCTAGTACGTCACCGTGGGGAGAACCTGTTTTGTTTGTGAGAAAGAAAGATGGTTCCTTACGAATGTGTATTGATTATAGGCAGCTGAATAAGGTGACGATCAATAATAAGTACCCGCTCCCGAGAATTGATGATTTATTTGATCAGTTGCAAGGTATCAAGTGTTTTTCAAAGATAGACTTGAGGTTTGGGTACCATCAGGTAAGGGTTAAGGATGAAGATATTTCGAAGACAACATTCAGGACTAGATATGGGCACTTTGAATTTCGGGTTATGTCATTCAGTCTGACAAATTCCCGAGCAGTATTCATGGATTTGATGAACCGTGTCTTTAGGCCTTTTTTAGATCTGTTCGTAATTGTATTTATTGACGATATATTGGTATATTCTTGTTCAGAGGCTGAGCATGCAGATCATCTGCGTACTGTGCTTAGAGTTCTACAGCAAGGGAAGTTGTATGCAAAAATTTCTAAATGTGAATTATGATTGAACTCTCTAGCTTTCCTTGGGCATGTTTTTTCGGGTGAAGGCATCCGGGTGGATACACAAAATATTGAGCCAGTAAATACTTGGCCTAGACCCACAACACTGACGGAGGTTCGTAGCTTTCTCGGTTTGGCAGGTTATTACAGGAGATTTGTGGAAGGATTTTCTTCCCTTTTAGTCCTTTGACAAAGCTGACTCGGAAGGGAGCAAAGTTTCAGTAGACTGATGCTTGTGAATGGAGTTTCCAGACATTAAAGGATAGATTAACTTTAGCACCAATTTTAAAGCTCCTAGAAGGGACCGATGGTTATGTTATCTATTGTGGCGCTTCAGGCATTGGATTGGGTTGTGTGCTGACGCAGCATGGTAAGGCTGTGGCTTATGCTTCTAGACAACTAAGAAAGCATGAGAAGAACTACCCAACCCAATATTTAGAGTTAACCGCGGTGATTCATGCATTAAAGATGTGGAGGAAGTACTTGTATGGCATTCATGTTGATATCTATACGGATCATAAGAGCCTCCAGAACATCTTCAAGTAAAAGGAATTGAATCTATGTCGAAGGAGATGGTTGGAGCTACTTAAAGACTATGATGTTGATATTTTATACCGTCCGGGGAAGGTGAACGTAGTAGCCGACGCCGTCAGCCATATATCTATGGGTAGCCTATCGTATTTGCAGCCAGAAAAGAGGGGAATAACCCATGAGGTTCATCAGCTAGCTAGTCTTGGAGTTCAGTTACTGGACTCAGGTGACGTTGGAATTACTCTTCAGGATACGGCAACATCCTCTGTAGTAACTGAAGTAAATGAACGCTAATACGAGGATCCTGTGTTAGTTCACTATAGGGATACTGCCCTTCAGAAGGAGAAGACGTCATTTGAAATTACAGAAGATGGGGTCATCAGATATCGAGGACGATTATGTGTACCTAATGTTGCAGGGCTGCGTCAGCAGGTTATGGGAGAAACTCACTATTCTCGTTATTCTATCCATCCAGGAGCAACAAAGATGTATCATGATATCAGGGAAGTGTATTGGTGGGGCAGAATGAAAAAGGATATAGCAGAGTTTGTTGCTTAGTGTCCTAACTATCAGCAGGTTAAAATTGAGCATCAGAAACTCGGTGGGTTATTGCAGGTTATGGAGATTCCGACTTGGAAATTGGAAGTAATCAATATGGACTTCATCGTAAGCTTACCTTGTACCTAGCATAAGTTTGATTTGATATGGGTGATTGTTGATAGGCTTACAAAGTCAGCCCATTTCCTGCCCGTTAGAACTACATATTCCTTAGAGGATTATACAAGGCTTTATATTAAGGAAATAGTACGATTGCATGGTGTCCCTGTATCTATTATCTCAGATAGAGGAGCTCAATTTACAACTAACTTCTGGAGGTCCTTCCAAAAAGAATTGGGGACTCAAGTAAGTCTTAGTACAACATTTCATCCCTAGACAGAGGACAGGCTGAGCATATTATTCAAACACTGGAGGATATGTTACGAGCTTGTGTAATAGACTTCAAAGGTAGCTGGGATGATCATCTACCGCTTATTGAGTTTGCATATAATAATAGTTACCATTCCAGTATTCGGATAGCTCCATACAAACTCTTTACATACGGAAATGTAGGTCACCTATAGGGAGGTTCAACGTTGGAGAATCTGGATTACATGGGCCAGACCTGGTTCAGCACGTCATAGAAAAAGTAAAGCTTATCCGGGATCGACTATTGACAGCTCAGAGTTGTCAAAAGTCATATTCTGACATGCGGCGTCAAGATTTAGAGTTTAGGGTTGATGACTGGGTGTTCTTAAAGGTGTTACCAATGAAGGGTGTGATGAGATTTGGAAAGCAAGGCAAACTTAACCCATGGTATATTGGACCTTATAGGATCATTCGGAGAGTGGGCCAAGTAGCCTATGAGTTAGAATTGCCCTCGGAATTGGAGTCTGTCCATCTGGTTTTACACGTATCTATGTTATGGAAGTACATTAGCGATCCTACTCGAGTAGTGCCCACGGATGATGTACAGATTACAAAGAACTTATCATACGAGAAAATTTCGGTTGCCATCTTAGACCGGCAAACCCGCAAGTTGCGGAATAAGGAGGTAGACTCTGTGAAAGTACTTTAGAGGAACAACAATGTGGAAGAAATAACTTGGAAGGCCGAGAAAAACATGAAGTCTATATATCCCTACCTATTTCCTCCTCCAAAAAAGGGTCCGATTGAGATGTCATAATCATAAGGTAGGTTTACCAATTCTTTTATTGGCTATTATCGTTGGTCGTGTGAGGCCATGGTCGTTATTCATAATTGTGGTCCTGTGTGGCATTGGGTTATTAAAATTCTATGGGGAGAGTTGGTAGTGGTGTTGTTACAAAGGCGACCCTGTCAAAGTTATACAGATCATGGGGAGTTGAACATTCGAGGACGAATGTTTCTAAGGGATGAAGGATGTTACATCTCGCGTTTTCGTATGTTAAAATTTCGTTTTCAGTTAACCGACGTGAACTCGGGGACGAGATCATCTTGACATTAATGTATTTACGCTATTTGTATCAAGCGATAAATAAGTGTTATGAAGGATAAAGGGGTACACGGATTAAAGAAAACGAGTTTCGTTGAAAGTGGCCAATTTGGAATAAAATACGGGTCGAATGATAATACCCGATAATTATGAACTAGTACTATGCAAGGTACCATATGACCACGGTAGTATAATGTATAAAGTATATATAAAGTATATTAAAAATAAGTTGAATTTTATGTAATTTGAGGTAATTTTTAAATTATGCGAGTAATTAGTTAATTACCGGGTAAAGGGACATTACCCGATTAACTAATAAGTGAATAAAAATTTAATAATTTACACCCCCACGTGGCAGCTCTCCCTACAAAAAATATTGACTCTTTAGTCTACTATCCTAGGTGGAAACTTAATATCTTGGATGGAAGACACCTTTTTTGGTTTATAATAACTAAGGTGATAATTCATTCAGAAACTTCATAATCCAAAAAGGTATATGAACGATTAGCCTTACTAATTTTGTCATTGTCCATAAATTTGGCATCATTTCTTTGTAAAATATTCAAGCCAACAAATTTATCTTTGATTTGAAACCAAGAATGTTGAAGCAGGAACCATTTCCTCCAAATCTTTAGCCAAATTTTGATTAAAATTTCAAAGAAGAAATTTTATCCGAGTTTCATAAAATCCAAGAAAGAAATTTCATTCAAATTCAAAGAATCAAAAGCTTCATTTCGTGCAAATAATTCAAGGAACAGGTATGTTAAGGCCCTCCCTTCTTTCTTTTGGCATGGTCCAAATTATATTTGTGACGACCCGGCCAGTCATCTCATGAATTACCACTCCATTTCCCCCATTTCTGCTTCTTATTGCTTTGTATAGTGGTTTTATATGTGATTGGGTTAATTGGTTAGGGTTCGGAAAGGATTTAGTAAGGTTTGAGACACCTAGTTTCTTTTGAAGAAGCTTAAGTTGGAAAAGTCAACCGGATGTTGACTTATGTACTAGAGGGCTCGGATGTGAGTTTTGATGGTTCGGTTAGCTTCGGGAGATGATTTGGGACTTAGGAGCATGATCATAATGAGTTTTGGAGGTCCGAAGTAGACTTAGGATTGAATTGGCGGAAGTGGATTTTTGGCGATTTCTGGTTGGTAGGTGAGATTTTGATATAGGGGTCAGAATGGAATTCCGAGAGTTGTAGTAGTTCCATTGTGTCATTTGGGATGTGTGTGCAAAATTTCAGGTCAATCGAATGTGGTTTGGTTGGGTTTTTGATCAAAAGCGAAATTCGAAAGATTTTGGGAACTTAGGCTTAAACCCGGTGTGTTTTGGTTGATTTGATATTGTTTGAGGTGTTTTGAAGATTGGTACAAGTTTGAATAAGATTTTGGGATATGTTGGTGCTTTTGTTTGAGGTCCCTGGCCCCTCAGGGTGATTTCGGATGGTTGTCGGGGAGTTTGAGGAATTGTTGCAGCTGTAGATTGTGCTGCTTCTGGTATTTCCGCACCTGCGGATTGGGGACCGTAGGTGTAACGATGCATGTGCAGGAAAAAGGTCGCAGAAGCGGAAGTTGGGATGTAGGCAGGAAACCGCAAAAACGGTGAGGAGGACCGCATCTGCGATGTCGCAGATGCGGATAAGGGATCGCAGATGCGGAATAGGGGAACATAAGTGAAAACCGCAGAAGTGGTTGATTGGCCACAAATGCGGTACCGCAGAAGCGGCCGCAGATGCGAAAATGTCTGGGCAGAAGGTATAAATTGTCTCTTTCGCGATTTTGAGCTATTTTCACTATTTCTAATTCGACTTGGGAGCATTTTGGACGATTTTGAAGAGGGATTTCAACGGAACTTCATTTAGGTAAGGAATTTGGACCAAAAACTCGTTCCTATGCTATTATTTCACGGATTAGAGCTATAATTAATGGAATTTAAGGGCTAAAATTGGGGAAACTAGGGCTTGAAAACTTAGACCTTTGCTGGAGGATTTGAAGGACCATTTGAGGTCGGATTTCAGAACTTTTGATATGTATGAACTCGTGGGGAGATAAGGAATCTACTGATGAAAAAATTATCAACAAGATGTGGGCCCGGGGTTTGGGTTTTGTTAATTTCGAGATTGGTGTCGTATATTGATTATTTTCGCTTGGACTTCGTTCCCTTAGCATATTTTGATGTTGTGGTTCTAATTTTGGATAGATTCGACGTGAGTGGAGGCCGATTTGACGGGCAAAGGCATCGCGAGCTAGAGATTTGACCGGTTCGAGGTGAGTAATGATTGTAAATGATGTTCTGAAGGTATGAAACCCTAGACTTGCACATCGTTGTGCTATATTGAGGTGAAACACACGCTTGATGACGAGCGTGGGGTCGTACACTGTTGGGGATTGTGACTTAGTCTGTCCCGAATGACTATTTTACCATGTATTTGACTGAAATCTATTTGCTATCATCATGATTTGGGCTAAATGTCATATTTGGGCCTTGTGCCAACTATTTGGACTCTTCAGGGATTTTTATTGATATTTCCTCATTGCTTTGACTTTATACTTGAACTCAGTCATGTTATTGTCCACTGTTTTCATACTCAGCCATGTTTACTCTGTTTTATTACTTAAATGGTCTTTAAAATGATAATTGGGCTGAGAATCACTATTTTACTATTGCCCGAGTGTCTTGTGAGGATTTTAACTGAGTAAGGCCGAGGGCCTATGTTGTGAGGAAACATTTGATATTGATTATAAGGCCGAGGGCCTGATATATGTACGCCACAAGGTGGCTTAATTGATATGAGGCCGAGAGCCTAGTGATGATGCCACGAGATGGCTTGATATTGCGCTTGGGCCGTAAGGGGCCTCTCCAGGAGTCTACACACCTCCAGTGAGCGCGGGTACCCATTGTGATGTGAGATTGAGCTCGAGGGGCTGGTATTGTTTTGAGATATTGCCCGAGGGGCGGATTGGTTGATATGGTGCCCGAGGGGAAGATTTGTTGATATGGTGCCCGAGGGGCAAACCTTTATGTGTTATCTTTTCTTAATTGTCTATCAATTACCATGATTAATTGTTGAAAAAGGTTTTTCATGAAGTTAAATTTGAGTTAAAGGATTTTTACCTTATTTCCCTGGTTTACTGTTTTAATGGTTTTACTACTTCATTATAGCATGCTATGTGCCTTACGTGATTTCCTTCTTTCAGTCTTTATTTATGATTATTACTCACTAAGTTGGAGTACTCATTTTACACCCTGCACCTTGTGTGCAGATTCAAGTGTATCTGGTCCCTCTCCTGAGTGTTGATCATTTCTGGCTCAGGTGGATCCGAGGAGCCTCTAGGTAGCTGTTGGCCTTCGTAGCCCGGAGCTCTTCCCTATCTTACTTCTTCATGTTCTTGGTTTTCTGTATTAAACTCTGTAGTTTGATTTGGAGTATTCCGTTTTTTTAGATGCTCATGACTAGTGACACCCCGGTATCGGGCTGTGTTGGGTTTTATTTCTGCAAACTATAATGTTCACTACTTACTGTCGGGTTATTTATTACGTTTTTATACTTAAATTCTTATGGTTTAGTTGCTTAACGACCGGGGGTCCGGGTTTAGGGTCGTGACAATACAAAGAAACGAGCAAACACACAGTTTCCGTAAATTACTCTATTCATAGAAATAGTAGGGGTGTCTATATTCTTGATTCCCCATGAAAAATATTATTATCTTCTGTTCATGGGTCTTAGAATAATACGTAGTTAGAAAAGTTTATCTGGAAGGAATATTGAGATTATTACATATTTTTTATGCATTTCACTCATTTATACATGTGCATCGACCCATGACCAGATGTCGTTATATACACGTATATTTGTAAATATATGTATATGGGATATGGGAAAAGGTTGTTGCGTTATATACGCACCACCACCTGATCAGTTGGTATATGTTAATGATGTCGCCCACAGTGGTCGAGACGATATGATGGGATGCCCTCAGTGGCTTGATGATATTATGTACACCCATACCTATGCATGACATGACATTTATATGCATGTGCATGACATTATAAACGTTTCAGAATTTACAAAGTTATTCAGATTTAAAGATGTGTTTCTATATTCCATGTTTCATCTATGTCTTTTACGTACTAACTTTCATGCCTTACATACTTAGTACATTTTTCGTACTGACGCCCTGTTTCATGGGACCTACGTTTCATGCCCGTAGGTGCAGGTAGGCAAGCTGACGGTCCCCCTTCTTAGAATCCCTGATCAGCGAGAGTTGGTGTGCTCCACTTGATCCGGAGCTGCTTCAATTTTGGTACGATATGTTTGTGTGTGTGTGTGTGTATATATATATGGGTATGACATGGCTCAGTCCCGTCTTTGTGCAGTTATGTTTCTATTAGAGGTCTGTAGATAGTATGTCTAGTTGGGTTGTATGTGGCCTTGTCGGCTTTCAGTTTTGGATGTATAGTTGTCTATAGCTATAGAAGCCTTGCCGGCTCGCCCACTGTATTCTGCATGTATACGTACATATGCCTCGATAGCATGTTTCCTTCATGTAAGTTACTTTTGTAATGTAGCAGATGTTATTCAGATTTATATCTTAAACACATGCTTTGGGGTGTTGGACAGGTAGGACTCAGGCATTCGTCGCGGCCCATCGGTTTAGGTCGAGACAGAAGAAATACTGGTTGATGCCAAAGCATAGTTTTGAAAATATTATGGGAAAAATTTGGTATTAACATAGATGTTTGGTATGGAGCCATGATGGCTCGGGTGAGTTTCGAGCGCGTTTGGAGTGGTAGAGAACTTTAATTTTGCTGCTTTGTGGTATGGTGCAGCTGGTTCCACAAATGCAAGGTTTTATTTGCACTTGCGATCCTTGCATTTGCAAGGAGGGATCCGTAATTGTGAGAATGGGAAATCTCTGAGGAGTTTGCATCTGCGAACATTTTTGTCGCTTTTGGGAGCTGCCATCTTCTCATTTGCGAAGATCTTGGTCGCAAATGCGATCTTGGCAGGAATGGATTAGCTTCGCATTTGCGATGATTTTGTTGCATTTGTGAACAAGATGTCGCAAATATGACATCTGCGACCTGTGTAAGAGCCTTTTTATTTCGAGACTTAGCTCATTTCCCACTTGGTCTTAGGTGATTTTTGAGATAATTTACGGGGTGATTTCATCAACATCAAGAGGTAAATAATCCCTATCAATTCTGTAGCTAAATACGGGGGTCATAGGTAGATTTAACATGGTAATTGGTGAAATTAATGGTATTTTGAGAAAAACCTAGGGTTTTGGCCAAGATTAGATTTGGCCAAGAAATTGGTTATGGAATTAAGTAAAAATTACATATTTGAGTTCGTGAGGCTATGACTAATAATTATCTTCAAAAAAAAATTTGGAATTCGAGCACGTGGGCCCTATGGTGAATTTTAAGAATCTTCCAATTTGGGTTGGGTAATCACTCTTAATAGTTAAATTATGAATATTTGAGCATGTATTGATTTATTTATATAATACATGATAGTTTATTGTTCGGCACCGACTTAAAGCTTTAGAGTGAATTTGTGGGATGGAAAATGAGCTTTGGGACGAGGTAAGTGTCCTATCTAACTTTGTGAGGGGGAAACTACTCCCTAGGTGATGTATTTAACATATGCTACTTGTTGAGGGGTCTACGTATGCACGAGGTGATGAGAGTCCGTATGTAGCTAGATTCATGTTATGTCCGAGTAGACTTAGGTTCACACAATGCTATAATTGTACTATTTGAGTTATCCTTGCTTTCTTAATTCCTTTATCTCATTTTACAACTTGAGACTAGACTTGCATAGGGCGGTAAACTCGTTATTGTAGAGATGTGATGAGCTACTTGAAAATCCACATAGTAATTTGTGCTTCCCTTATGAATTTCTCTTGTATTGCGCATATTCATTGCAAAGTTTTCTTTAAATTTCATAACTCACACGTATATTCATGAGTGAGGTAAAGGACTCGTTAAAGCTTCTTATGCTAATGGGATCGGGTTGTATGCTTTGGCAGGATGATGTGCCACACTCTTATGGGATCGGTCTGTTGGGTCAGCAGTATAATAAAAGCATCTATGGTTCATGTCGTTCGACCCTCGGCAGTGCACACATTATGATGGAATCGGGTTGTTCGCTTTGGCATTTCAATAAACACTCATGATGATTGGGTTGTTTACCTCGGTAGCATCGTGCGTAATATTTGACAAGAAACAAGCATATCCGTGTGTTTTTCAAGATTTGAGTTGTGATGACCTATCTGGTGAGGTCCAATTTATATATACTCCGGTTGGGGAGGTAACTGTTAATTGAGAGCTTGCGTTTACCTTTTAGAGGAGGATTGTACATTGTATTTATATCGGTTTATACCGTTTATTTACTTTTCCTCATACTTTCTTACTTCTTTTTGTACATGATTTATTGTACCACTAGTAATTGTCGATGTCGACCACTCGTCACTACTTCTTTGGGGTTATGCTAGATACTTACTAGGTACGCATTGATTTACGTAATCATACTACACTTCTGCACTTGTTGTATAGGTTTACATTTCTGGTAGCCTTTTGGGCGCAGAGGTACAACTATTGTAGGGACCTTGCGGTGAGCTCCATTCTATATTACGATCCGCAACATGTAGAGTCTCTATCAATATTATTTATATTCTTCGTTCCAACTTGTATTCCAGACAAATCTTGTATTTTATTATATTTCCTAGTTGATACTCATGCACTTATGACACCGAGTTTTGGGGGTTTCTACTGGATATTTAGTATGGTAGTTCACGTAATTATTATCATTTCACACTGTAAATCCTTTTCATACTATTTAATTAATGGAAATTATGATTTCAAAAGTAATAAAAATGAGTAATTAAGTTGATCAATCACCGTTGGCTTACCCAGCGGGTTGCGTTAGGTACTATCATGACGGTCCGGATTTTGGGTCGTGAAACGTTGGTATCAGAGCGTTAGGTTCACTTAGGTCTCCTAAGTCATGAATAAGTCTAGTAGAGTCATGTGGTTTGGTACGGAGATGCCAGTATTTATCATCGAGAGGCTATGGGGCTGTTAGGAGCACTTAGCTGATTGATTCCTCTTCATGTGATTTGATTCCTTCAAGGCTTCTGCCTTTATTTCCTTCTACTCAATTTTATGCGACGTGAAGTGTTTGTTATCTATTGGGCATGGAGGAGTTGTGGTGGTACTGCAGACGTGGTGCATAATATTTTTCCTTGTGTATTTGGGCAGGCCATTATCGTCGTCTTATGAGAGGATGTTTTGCCATTTTAGCTCAATATCTGTATTTCCTATGGTTTTGAGGATATGCATAGATTTCTATGATGTTCATGCATAGTTATCACAAAGTGTTGGTATAATGGTAAGGTGTTTCTTTACGTGTCGAGGCAGTGAATGACTCAAAAGGAGGATTTCTCAGTGCATGATTTTGAGGTTCGACATTTAATTTCTGTGGAGGAAAGGTAATCGGACTATGGGTGTTCCAGCTTTGATTGATGGAGTAAGGAGACTGGATATCTTCGAGCGTGGTGGAATTCTCATTTGGGATGTGGTGTCGTCCTCCTTGTTTGAACGCATTAAGGTCTATGGGTGTTATGGTCTTCCTTGATTTGCATTCAGGGTAGGGTGTTGTGAAATGGTGCCTGTGGAGCAGTTATCAGAGGTGGCGGTGTGTAGCGGTTTCAAAATCGAATTGGTGTTTCTAATGTTGATGGCTCGAGAAAGACGGTCTTGATCTTGGAGGAGGCTTAGAGTTGGTAGTAATTTATTAGTTCAGGTGCTATAGGTATGTATTTTGATTTGAGGCAGTAGTTGAGCAGCGACGGGTGAGGAATGACATGGTGGGAGGTGCCTCACGGTGGTTTAGTTGCTAGCAACTCAAGTATGAAAAACAAAGGTTGAGAAGTTTCTTAAGGAGATGGTTTAATCGAAATGGGAGTGGCAGAGTAACATATGGGTTCTGTGGTAGGATAGCCACTTGCCTTGAGGAAAGTTTAGAGCTATTTGGGAATCATGGTAGAAAGTGACTAGATCTACGGATTTTATTTAGGATTGAGGCTACTGCACTGAGCAAGATTGAATATGGCAAAGAGGGGTTTGCTTGGAATGAATAGGGGTGTGAAAATTTGATTATCGTTTTCCGATGCAACGTGACTTCGAGTTTGGAATGTATTGTCGGACTTTCAGTTGATGTCAATGGAGAATGAACAAACTTGTACAGCTGGTGGACCAGCATGGGCTCAGGAGGATTTACTGAATTCGTGGTAGTTGTACCTAGTGCAGCGTCATTGGAAGATGTCGGCGTGGAATTCTACAGGTGGGTTATGTCCTGTGATCACGTTAATGGTTGCGTGATTTTGATAAAGTTTCTACAACGAGTTCTACTTACTACCGGGAAGAAGGTCAAATACACGATTGTGGCTAATATTTTGGAGTCTTCATGAAAGGCTTAATAAGAGACTACGAGGAATTTGGTGGGTTGACCGTGCGGGATCATGTTAAATTGAGAAGGGGGAATCTTGTGGGATCTACATTTTGTGCGATTGCTTAAAGCTAATTAGGGGATCCCACCGTCTACGATTGGATCACGTGGTTGTCTGCTTGTGCGGTTTCTAATTATTGGGGCATTGGTGGGTCATTTATGACTAAGAAAAGAAAATATCAGGGTCAATTCGAGCAAAAGACTTGATGAACGTGTGTTATATGTCGCCTTATCGGTTCATGTGCAGGTTTTGGGAAGACTCAGAGTTTATGCTTCTTGTGGACGTGATGTGCAAGGAAAAGAATTCAGCCGGTTGCTTCCTTGCAAGGGTGTTCATGTTCTAGCAGAGCATTGGAGTTTGGCTATATCCAGGACCATGTGAGAGTAGGTGACTCTCCACAACGGTCCTAGTGGGTTCAAGGATTTAAGTGTAGTGCCTAAGAATTTCTGGTCCGTTGTGCGGTTAAGGATCACGTTTTTGCAGTGGATTATGAAAAGGACTTGGAGTGTTCTATGTTATCATCGGGTCTACGGTGTAGTATTAGAGGAAAGGGAGAAATAGCTTCGCATTCGTGAAAGGTCTTGCAAAATGGGTATACCAATTGGAGATGCTATTGCGCGCTTCAGGAGGGTATGAGATGGTTCATGGGTATTGAGACGATGTGGTCTCCTGATTCGGGTCACTCAGGATGAGTGCGGATTGAGTTTGTTATGTTTTTGACTGAAGCTATTATTATTTCTAAGGCAAGTCAAGAGTAAATTGGAAGAATATGGCTCGGCTAGTAGTGGTTGAATCAACATGATCGTGGCAATGATCAGTTCCTTCGGCGTATGAAGTTATACATGTGGTATGTGGTTGTATGTGCGGGCGGCTTGACAGCCACCATAACATGATTTATTTGGGAGTTATTTGATTCAGATGGCCTTGTGTAAATGGATTCCGGAAGAGTTATGGCGGTTTAGATCACGACTTGAGGTTTGCATTTTCTAGGGTTGGGAATTCAGTTGTGTGTTGTAATGGTTCTTCTGAAATGAGTTAAGTGAATGGTTTCCAGCCAATGAAGTGCTTATTCTAGTAGTAGTTCAGGGGCTATGATGAATTCATGTACTCTCATGTGGAGGCATGTTGGGTGCAGTGAGTGACATGAGAATTGGAAGTTGGGGATCAAGGTTATGGTTTGTTGTTGACAGGAATGTCATGAGCTCGGATGAGCCGGGAAGAATTCAGATGTTCAGAGTAAGCTGGCATTTTCTTTAATGTCACATGAGAATGGTGTCTTGTGTAAGAGGCTTTGTGTATTGATTTGCGAACTCTTGGTTGGCTTTACAAGAGTAGTATGGTTGGTGGTGTGGAGGTGCTGACCTTGCTACCTGGTGCAGAAGGTCGTGGGAGCGTATCCCATAGGGGAAATTGTATGAGTGTGACATGTTAGTCACTTGATTGTTAAGGATTGAAACCAAGTATGGAGATTTTGGTACTATCTCTATTGTGAGAGTTTATGCCTGAAAGACACTCTTGTCGTTTGGTTGTAGATTGTGGGAGTTTGGTCATATTGGACGGCTATTCTTATGTGTCATGAATAGAGTCATTGTAGATCCTTGGAAGGGTAGTGCCCAGTATGAGATGATTAGAATCGGCTTGAGGTCCGCTAGTAGACTTAATGTGGGTGTGTGCTCTACATCAGACCAGGTCAGATGTGTTCATTCAGCATAGCACTGCTTATGGAAGAGTTTCGGGTGTTGGATGTTATTCCTATCGTCGGCCATCCTATGTAATACTATATTATGTCATGTGGCTTGTGAGACATCTTGATTATCTGCACGTGTGTTGTGGTCCTATGTAGCTTGTCGTTATTGCATCTTAGTCGTGTTTGAGTTCTTGTAGTGCATGGCGCTATCCGTCTTCCCAGGATTACATTTTTGCACTTGGCGTGCTTGTGGCCGATAAGGTATTTCATAAGTATAAGCATTATGGCTTTATAGGTATTCCCTTATTTATTGTCATGTGTGGATCCAGTGGCACGCCGCCACGAGTATGTTGTTTGGATCGAGTTCCACACCGCAATGGTGTCATGTTTGGATCAGGTTGCACACCATAACGATATCATGTGTGGATCGGGTTGCACAATAACAGTGAGATATTGAGTACAATTCCCTATATCTATTCTTGTGAATTTTGTTTCTCATTCTCTAAAAAGGGTTCATAGCATCTGTTCGACTGTTTTATTTATTATACGGGCTGGGTAGTTCCTTTTTTTACAGAGTTTATTGTTCCTAATGTATCACATTCGAGTTGTAGCTTGTTGGCGCTTTGATGGCACCGCATGTGATTTTAGACTGTGTGAGGTGGCTTGTTGCCCGAGCAGCTTGTACTTGGTGAGATTAGATTATCAGATCTGAGATCAGTGCGATCGGAGTTATGTAGGGTATATTAAAGAGGAAATATTGTTATTCAATTCAGAATGAGGTAATGGTTCTTGTTATGAGGGGAGACTTCATGATTTGTTGATTTGACGGGTAGTTATGAGTTCCTGCACATCTCTTTCACTAATGTAGTATCGTGAGGATTGAAACCGGGCTTATATATGTTATGAGGTATACCACGAGCGTTGGGTCAGTGAAATTTTAGCTATTATGGTCGGAGGATGTTATTATGGCCAGTCGACTTATGTTGTGCAGGGTGTGATTTCAGTGGAGGAGCATGATTATGTTTGGTACAGCATGTGATGTTTGATGCGGTGTTCTGTCACGACCCAAAACAACTAGTCTTGATGGCACCTAACTCGATCTGCTAGGTAAGCCAACTAACAGAAAATACAACTCAACTAAGATTATAAGAAAATAGAGGATAGATAACTGAACATTTATAAATTTTATCCAAGACCTGGTAGTACGACTCATGAGCTTCTAAGACTTGGAATTTGCAAAGCTGGTACGAATAAATATACATTCTGTTTGAATGATACATAAACAGAATAGTAAAATCTAAATTACCAAGGACAAGAGGCAGCGATACACGGAATGAGTGAACATCTTCTGATCAGCACCCGACATCACCAGCAGTGCCACTCCAGAAATTTGTACACATCGTACAGAAGTGTAATATTAGTACAACCAACCCCATGTACTGGTTAGTATTTTGTCTAACCTCGCCGAAGTAGTGACGAGGATTTTAGTTAAAAGATGCTTATTGTTATAACCTGCATTACGAATCAGCAATAGAACTATACCACAATATAATAGAAAAGAATACATGAAAACGGAAACGCAAAAAAATAACCGAGTGTTTACAGAGATCACAATTTGGCATCCTCAAATACCTCAACCAACCCTTTCCTTAGAATGAAACCAATAAACTACAACAGTTAATTCATAACTTTCATAGCATGAGGGGTGTGCCCAGATATCAAGTCAATTGCACGACAACACCCTTCGTGCTTTTATCTCATCCTCATCCAATATATGTATAACATAACCATCCAGATGACAGAAATACCGATAACATGAATTACAAGGTAGGAAATACACAATTAGAAATAATGAACAAGGACAACCATATGGGAAACAGTAGAAGACTAAGCGGAAAGCATGTGAATGATGACAGAAATTGGAAACAAGGAATATCAACTTCAACTAACTAGCATGGTGAAGGCCTAAATACAGATATAACAAGTAAGAAGAAAACACATGATCTTTACAAGTTAACAAGTAGAGGCATGTCACGACCCTAGTTCGCCCTCCGTGAACTATCGTGATGGCACCTAGTCTCTACGACTAGGTAAGCCTATCAAATGTGGAAAAGAAACAATTTGCAGAAAGAAAAATAATATAAAACTGAAATAACAAAATGAAATAGTGTTTAAGATGCCGCCTAGCATATAACAGCACAAGAATCTCAACCATACACTTCCCAAAATCCGGAACCCTATGAATCACAAGCTAAGAGATTACATAAAAAGTTCTAACTCCAGAAATGTCTATCAACAAGGAAATGCAGAAGGGCTATACTAGTACTGAGAATAGAAAGGGACTCTTCGGTCTGTGGACGCGGCAGATATACCTCGGAGTCTCTTCAACAGCGTCTCGCCTCAAGTGTGACAAGACAGAGTGGAAGTACCTGGATCTGCACATGAAAAACATGCGCAGAAAGGGCATAAGTACACCATAGCAGTACTCAGTAAGTGTCAAACCTAACCTCGGTCGGGTAGTGATGAGGAAGGTCAGGGCCCTACTGAGGTTAAATGAAATACAAGGTTTAACAGTGTGGAACAAAACAATATAAATAAGTACAATAGTAAAAGTAACACATGATAAAAAGGACAAAAACAACTACTACAGAGGCAAAGTAAACACAAAAAGAAATACAGTTTAACACAGAGATAACAACCGGGTATCTCCTAGGATACCATCCTATAGTCCCAAATATAAATATCCAGTGGATCTCCCGGGATACCATCCCATAGTCCAATTCATAATGTGAGGGGATCTCCCGGAATACCGATACGTAGTCCCAAATGTAAATACTCAGTACAGGGGGAATCTACCGGGTGTAGTCCCGTAGTTCCAATGTAAATGTGTAGGGGGATCTCCCGGAATACCGTTCTGTAGTCCCAAAGTAAACATACAGGGGGATCTCCCGGGATACCGTCCTGTAGTCCCAAAGTAAACACACAACAACAACAAGAAGAATACACAGTTCACTTCAAATTCCATACCAAGGTAAAATAGGTATTTCTAGCTAGCATGATACACGTAATCCAAATAAGGCAGTTTGAGCAAGTAAAGCAATTAATTCAATTAGACATGTTTCCCCTAAGATAACAACAGGCTTAAATTGCAAGTAGTATAAACAGGAAAAAGAATCATAATTGTAATTACTTAATGAAAACCGGATTTTCAACCATTAGCACAAGTACGCACTCGTCACCTCACATACAAGGTATTTCAAATATCAATATTACCAAATCCTAAGGGGAGTTTCCCCCACACAATGTTAGGCAAGCCACTTACCACGAACCGGCTCAAAATCAACCTGAAACCACGTTCTTTCCATGAGTACTCGACTCCAAATAGCCCAAATCTATTCAATTCAATTGCATAATGTAAATATCACTTCAAATAATTGATTTTACAAATAAATTCTAAGCTAATACGTGAAATTAGGTAAAATGACCAAAATGCCCCTCGAGCTCACCTCTCAAAATTGGGTAAAATTTACATTTTCAGAATCTTCATACTCTCACGAGTCTAACCATACCAAATTATCCAAATCCAATGTTAGATTCCCAATAAAAACTCGAAATCTAGGTCTAAGAGCTTTCTTCAAATTTTTCCCCAATTTTCATCTTTATTCCGAAATTAAATGACAAAACAAAGATTAAATTAGAGGAATACAACTAAAAAGGGATTAGAAATCGTTACCCACTAATTTCCTCTTCAAAATCCTCCCAAAAATCGCCCTCTCCCGAGCTCCAAATAAATTTCTAACTTTTTGAAACTAAACCCTCGAAATTCTAACTTTTCTGCCCAGTAAATCCGCACATGCGGTCCACCCACCGCATCTGCGATACCGCTTCTGCGGTAAAGGGGACCGCTCCTGTGATTTCCACTTAAATCCTCTTCGTCGCACCTGCGACCTAGAATCCGCATCTGCGGTCACGCAGGCGCGGTACACCTTCCGCTTCTGCGATTTCAGCACTTCCTCGTCTGGCCGCTTCGGTGGCTTGCTTCCGCATTTGCGGGAGTCGCACCTGCGGCTTGTCAACCGCAAATGCAGTTATGACAGCAGTCATAGCTTCAACTACCACTCCAAATTCCAAATATTTCTGTGAACCATCCGAAATCATCCCGAGGCCCCCAGAACCTCAACCAAAAGCACAAACAAGTCTAATATCACTGTCCAGACTTATACCAATCCTTAAAACACCTAAAACAATATCGAAACACCAAACCAACCACAAATTCATGCCTAAGAACTCCAAAACTCTCAATTTACGCTATCGACCAAAAAGTCTATCAATCCTCGTCCGAATGACCTAAAATTACACGTTACATTCAACACTACGGAGCTACTCCAACTTCCGGAATTCCATTCTGACCCTTAGATCAAAATCTCACTATCGAACCGGAAACTTCAAAAAAAATCAACTTTCGACATTTCAAGCCTAAATTAGCTACGGACCTCCAAAACACAATTCGAACACGCCCCTAAGCCCGAAATCATTCGACGGAGCTAACGGAACCAACGAAATTCCATTCCGAGACTGTCTTTACACTGTTCCGACTATGACCCAAATTCTACAACGTAAGCTCTCATTTAGGGACTAAGTGTCCCAAAACTTTCCGAAACTCCAAATAAATCCTCCCAGCAACTCACCATAGCAAAAACAAACATGGGAAGGTAGTTAATAGGGGATCGGGGCGTTAATTCTTAAAACGAACGGCCGGGTCATTACATCCTCCCACACTTAAACATTCATTCATCCTCGAATGAGCATAAAGACATACCTGAAGTAGTGAAAAGATGAGGGTAACGGCTGCGCATATCCTGCTCGGTCTCCTAGGTCGCCTCCTCGACCGGCTGACCCCGCCATTGAACCTTTATTGATGCAATGTTCTTTGAACTCAGCTTTCGAACATGTTTGTCCAATATCGCCACTGGCTCCTCAACATAAGATAGATCCTTGTCCAACTGGAGTGAACTGAAATCCAACACGTGCCATGGATCCCCGTGATACCTCTGGAGCATCGAAACATGAAATACCGGATGAACTCCTGCCAAGCTGGGAGGTAAGGCAAGCTCATAAGCAACCTCCCCAACACGTCTCAATAACTCAAACGGACAAATAAACCTTGGACTCAACTTCCTTTTCTTCTCAAATCTCATAATGCCCTTCATAGGTGAAACCCGAAGTAGAACCCGCTCTCCAACCATATAGGAAACATCACGAACCTTCTGGTCCGCGTAACTCTTCTGTCTGGACTGGGCTATACGGAGTCTATACTGAATCACCTTAACCTTCTCCAAAGCATCCTGAACCAAGTCTGTGCCCAATAATCTGGCCTCACCCGACTCAAACCAAACCACCGGGGATCTACATCGCCTACCATATAAGGCCTCATACAGTTCCATCTAAATGCTGGACTGATAGTTGTTGTTGTAGGCAAACTCCACCAATGGCAAGAAATGATCCCAAGACCCTCAAAACTCCATCACACACGCATGAAGCATATCCTCAAGAATCTGAATATTGCGCTCGAACTGTCCGTTCGTCTAGGGGTGAAATGTTGTACTCAACTCCACCCGAGTACCCAACTCATGCTGAACGGCCCTCTAGAACCGTGATGTGAACTGAGTACCCTATCTAAAATGATTGAAACTAGAATACCATGCAGACGAACAATCTCCCGGATATAAATCTGCGCTAGACGCTCTGAAGAATAGGTAGTACACATAGGAATGAAATGCGCAGACTTGGTCAGCCGATCCACAATCACCCAAATGGCATCGAACCTCTTAAAAGTCCGTGAGAGTCAAACTACGAAGTCCATGGTGATCCTCTCCCACTTCCAATACGGGATCTCTATCTGCTGAAGCAACCCACCCGGTCTCTAGTTCTCATACTGCACCTACTGACAGTTGAGGCACCGAGCTACAAATCCAAATATATCTTTCTTCATACACCTCCACCAATAGTGTTGTCTCAAATCCTGATACATCTTCGCGGCACCCGGATGAATGGAATACCGCGAGCTATGGGCCTCCTCTAGAATCAACTCCTGAAGCCCATTAACATTGGGTACACAGACCCGACCCTGCATCCTCAATACCTCGTCATCACCAATAGTCACATCTCTGGCATCGCCGTGCAGAACCTTGTCCTTGAGGACAAGCAAATGAGGGTCATCATACTGACGCTCCCTAATATGATCAAATAAAGAAGACCGAGAAACCACGTAAGCTAGAACCCGACTAGGCTCCGAAAGATCCAATCTCACAAACTGGCTGGCTAAAGCTTGAACATCCATCACCATGGGCCTCTCCGCTACTGGTAAATAAGACAAACTCCCCAAACTCTCTGCCCGGTGACTGAAAGCATCAGCCACCACATTGGCCTTGCCCGGGTGATACAAAATAGTGATATCATAGTCCTTCAGCAACTCTAGCCACCTCCTCTGACGCAAATTAAGATCCTTCTGCTTGAATAGGTATTGCAAGCTCCGATGATCAGTATAAATCTCACAAGGCACACCATACAAATAATGACGTCAGATCTTTAGGGCGTGAACAATGGCAGCTAACTCAAGGTCATGAACTGGATAATTCTTCTCATGGACCTTCAATTACCTGATGTGTAGGCAATCACCCTAATGTCCTGCATCAATACCGCTCCAAGGCCAATCCTCGAGGCATCACAATAGACAGTATAAGACCCCGAACCTATAGGCAATATCAAAACTAGGGTTGTAGTCAAAGCTGTCTTGAGCTTCCAAAAGCTCGCCTCACACTCTTCCGTCCACTGGAACGGAGCACCCTTTTGGGTCAGCCTGGTTATAGGTGCTGCAATAGATGAAAACCCCTCAACAAATCGACGGTAATAACCCGCCAAGCTAAGAAAACTGTGGATCTCTGTAGTTGAGGATGGTCTGGGCCAAACCTACACTGTCTATACTTTCTTCGGATCCACCTGAATACCCTCACTCGATACCACGTGGCCTAAGAATGCCACGGAATCCAACCAAAACTCACACTTCAAGAACTTAGCATATAAATTCTTTTCTCTCAAGGTCTGAAGCACTGTCCTTAGGTGTTGCTCATGATCTTTCTGACTCCGGGAATACACCAGAATATCATCAATAAAGATAATGACGAACGAGTCAAGATACAGCCAGAACACACTGTGCATCAAATGCATAAAGGTTGCTGGGACATTAGTCAGCCCAAATGACATAACAACGAAATCATAAAGACCATACCGAGTTCTGAAAGCAGTCTTCTCCCGAATCTTCAACTGATGGTAACCTGAACGCAAGTCAATCTTAGAAAACACTCATGCACCCTGTAACTGGTCAAACAGATCATCAATACGAGGCAAAAGATAATGGTTCTTCACTGTAACTTTCTTCAACTGACAATAATCAATACACATACACATAGGACCATCATTCTTCTTCACAAACAAGACAGGAGCACCCCAAGGTGATACACTAGGCCGAATAAAACCCTTATCAAGCAATTCATGTAACTTATCCTTCAACTCAAAAGGGGCTATATGATACGGAGGAATAGAAATAGGCTGACTGTCGGGCAACAGATCAATGCCAAAATCAATATCTCTATCGGGTGGCATACCCGAAATATCAGATGGGACACATCAAGAAAATCCTATACTACTGGGACTAAATCAACTGTAGGGGTATCAACACTAACATCTCTCACATAAGCTAGATACGCGTCACACACCTTCTCAACCATACGCTGAGCCTTAAGGAAAGAAATAACTCTACTAGAAGTATGATCTAAGGTACCCCTCCACTCAACTCTCAGAACACCTAGCATAGCCAGCGTCACGGTTTTGGCATGACAATCAAGAATAGCATAATGGGGCGACAACTAGTCCATACCCAAGATAATATCGAAATTTACCATGCTGAGCAATAACAAATCAGCTATAGTCTCAAAACTACTAAGAGAAATCAAACACGACCGATAAATGCGGTCCATAACAGGAGAATCTCCCACAGGAGTAGAAACATAAATAGGGGTACTCAAAGAATCCCGAGGTACACCCAAATGCGGGGAAAAATAAGAAGACACATAAGAATAAATGGAGCCTGGATCGAATAAAATCGATGCATCTCTATGACAAACCATGACAATACATGTGATGAAAAAATTGGAAGCAACAGCCTCGGTTCTGTCAGGAAGGGCATAATATCTGGCCTGGACTCCCCTTCTACGGAAACCTCTACCTCCCCGACCTCCACCTCTAGCTGGATGAGCAGGTGGGGTAGTAACTGGTGTTGTAATCATAGCCTGAGAACTTTGTAGGGCACGTTGTGGCTGAGAAGTCTGTTGAGGTGCACCCCTCCTAAGTTTGGCGAAATCTCTCACAATATGGCGTGTGTCACCACACTCAAAACAAGATCTGGGAGGACGTGGCGGTTGTGACTGGCTCGGGCCAGGTCTATTGGATTGACCACTAAAGCACCTCGCGTAGGAGGCGCACTAGATACTGAAGGTGCATAATAAGGCTCCTAAGGCCTAGGAGGAGATGGAATACCACTAGCTACTGGAAGATCTAAATGAACGACGCGACTCATATGACCCTTACCATGATGAATTGCAACTGGCTCACGGGCACCAGAATAATGGCCTAACTCTTGAGACCTCTTGGCCTCCCTCTCCCCTCTCTCCCTAGCATGCATACCCTCTATCCTCCAAGCAATTCTCACCACCTGTTGATAAGAAATATCCATCTCCAACTCATGAGCCATGCTAGACCTAATGCTGGGAATGCGCCCCTCAATAAACTGGCGAACCCTCTTGCGAACAGTAGAAACCAAGGTTGGGGCATGTCTAGCCAAGCTAGTGTAACGGACAGCATACTCCAAGGATTAAAGTACCCTGGCACAAATTCTCAAACTCTGCACACCATGCGTCCCTGAGGCTTTGAGGAACAAACTCTCTCAGGAACATATCTGAAAACTGAGTCCAAGTCAGTGAAGCTGCCTCATCCGTACCGTCTAACTCATAGGTACGCCACCACTCATAGGTGGCTACTCGAAGCTGGATGGCAGAGAAAGAAACCCCACTCAATCTTGATAGACCCATAGTGTAGAGGATACGGTGACACTATTCCAGAAATCTCAAGGCATCATCTGATGCTAACCCACTGAATACAGGAGGGTCATATTTCTTGAACCTCTTAAGTCTCCGCTGCTCATCCTTTGAAGTCACTGCCCTATCCTCACGCTGACCTGGGACTGCAGGAGATATAGAAATAATCTCTAGGACCTGATCAACATGCACTCGCTGCTCAGGAGTGCGGGCGGCGGGAGTTTGTGCTCCTCCCCCAACCTGAGATGTGGTTGCAGCAAGGGGAAGCAACCATGCCTAAGCCAGAGTAGTATACATGCTCATGAACTGCGCAAGAGTCTCCTGAAGAGCTGGAGTGGTCGTAGCAATAGGCGTGTCAAGTGCTTGGACTCCGGCAGGAACTGCTGGTGGTACCTTAGTGGCAGCTCGCACGGGTGCTCTACCTGCACCACGTGCGCGTCCTCGGCCTCTACCCCGGCCCCGACCTCTGACGGCTCTAGTAGGGGGCGCGGGTGCCTGATCATCTCTGGTAGCATGTGTCCTCATCATCTATGAGAGAATATAAGATAGAAGTTTAGAATTGTGATGTCAAAATCTCGCATGACAAGGAAATCAAATGAAGTGGAATTTTCCTAACACTTACATAGCCTCTCGGAGATAAGTACAGACGTCTTCGTACCGATCTGCGAGACTCTAATAAACCAGCTTGTGATTCATGACTCCTATGAACCTAGAGCTCCGATACCAACTTGTCACGACCTTGGTTCGCCCTCCGTGAACTATAGTGATGGCACCTAGTCTGTACGACTAGGTAAGCCTAGAAAATGTGGAAAAGAAACAATTTGGAAACTAAAATAACAAAATGAAATAGTGTTTAAGATGCCGCTTGGCATATAACAGTACAAGAATCTCAACCATACACTTCCCAAAATCCGGAACCCTATGAATCACAAGCTAAGAGATTACATAAAAAGCTCTAACTCCAGAAATGTCTATCAACAAGGAAATGCAGAAGGGCTATACTAGTACTGAGAATAGAAAGGGACTCTTCGGTCTGTGGACGCGGCAGATATACCTCGGAGTCTCTTCAATAGCTCCTCGCCTCAAGTGTGATAAGACTGAGTGGAAGTACCTAGATCTGCACATGAAAAACATGCGTAGAAAGGGCATAAGTACACCACAACGGTACTTAGTAAGTGCCAAGCCTAACCTCGGTCGGGTAGTGACGAGGAAGGTCAGGGCCCTACTGAGGTTAAATGAAATACAAGGTTTAACAGTATGGAACAAAACAGTATAAATAAGTACAACAGTAAAAGTAACAATGGATAGAAAGGACAACAACAACTACTACATAGGCAAAGTAAACACAGAAAGAAATACAGCTCAACACAAAGATAACAACCGGGGATCTCCCAGGATACCATCCTGTAGTCCCAAATATAAATATACAATGGATCTCCCGGGATACGGTCCTGTAGTCCAATTCATAATGCGAGGAGATCTCTCGAAATTCCGATCCGTAGTCTCAAATGTAAGTACTCAGTACAGAGGGAATTTATAGGGTGTCATCCCGTTGTTCAAATGTAAATGTGCAAGGGGATCCCCCGGAATACGGTTCCATAGTCCCAAAGTAAACATACAGGGGGATCTCCTGGGATACCATCCCGTAGTCCCAAAGTAAACACATGGCAACAACAAAAAGAATACACAATTCACTTCTAATTCCATACCAAGTTAAAACAGGTATTTCTAGCCTAGCATGCTGCACATAATCCAAATAAGGCAGTTCGAGCAAGTAAAGCAATTCAGTCAATTAGACATGCTTCCCTTGAGCTAATAACAGACTTAAATTGCAAGTAGTATAAACAGGAAAAAGAATCATAATTGTAATTACTTAATGAAAACTGAATTTTCAACAATTAGCACAAGTACACACTTGTCACCTCACGTACAAGGCATTTCAAATATCAATATTACCAAATCCTAAGGGGAGTTTCCCCCACACAAGGTTAGGCAAGCCACTTACCTCGAACCAGCTCAAAATCAACCCGAAACCATGTTCTTGCCACGACTACTTGACTCCAAATGGCCCAAATCTATTCTATTCAATTCAATTGCATAATATAAATATCACTTCAAGTAACTGATTCTACAAATAAATTCTAAGCTAATACACAAAATTAGGTAAAATGACCAAAACGCCCCTCAGACCCATGTCTCGGAATCGGGTAAAATTTACATTGTCAGAATCTGCATACTCTCACGAGTCTAACCATACCAAAATTATCCAAATCCAATATTAAATTTCCAATCAAAACTCGAAATCTAGGTCTAAGAGCTTTCTTCAAATTTTTCCCCAATTTTCATCTCTAATCCGAAATTAAATGACAAAACTAAGATTAGATTATAGGAATACAACGAGAAAGGGATTAGGAATCGCTGCCCACTGATTTCCTCTTCAAAATCCTCCCAAAATCGCCCTTTCTCGAGCTCCAAACCAATTTCTAAGTTTTAAAACAAAACCCTCGAAATTCTGACTTTTCTGCCTAGTAAATCCGCACTTGCGGTCCACCAACGGCATTTGCAATACCGCTTCTGCGGTAAAGGGGACCGCTCCTGCGATTTCCATTTAAATCCTCCTCACCGCACCTGCGACCCAGAATTTGCATCTGCGGTCACGCAGGTGCGGTACACCTTCCGCTTCTGCAGTTTCAGCACTTCCTTGTCTGGCCGCTTCTGCAGCTTGATTTCACATTTGCGGGAGTCGCACCTGCGGCCTCTCAACCGTAGATGCAGTTATGACAGCAGTCATAGCTTCACCTGCCGCTCCAAATTCCAAATCTTTCCGTCAACCATCCGAAATCATCCCGAGGCCCCCGAAACCTCAACTAAAACCACGCACAAGTCTAATACTACTGTCCAAGTTTATACCAATTCTTAAAACACCTAAAACAACATTGAAACATCGAACCAACCATGGATTCAAGCCTAAGAACTACAAAACTCTCAATTTACGCTATCGATCAAAAAGTCTATCAATCCTCGTCCGAATGACCTGAAATTTTGCATACACATCACATTCAACACACGGAGCTACTCCAACTTCCAGAATTCCATTCCGACCCTTAGATCAAAATTTCACTATCGAACTGGAAACTTAAAAAAATTCAACTTTCGGCTTCAAGACTAAATTAGCTACGGACCTCCAAAACACAATCCGAACATGCCCCTAAGCCCGAAATCACCCGAAGGAGCTAGCGAAACCAACGGAATTTCATTCTGAGGTCGTCCTCACACTGTTCCGACTACAGCCCAAATTCTACAACTTAAGCTCTCATTTAGGGACTAAGTGTCCCAAAACTCTCCGAAACTCCAAATAAATCCTCCCGGCAACTCACCATAGAAAAATCAAACACGGGGAAGGTAGTTAATAGGGGATCGGGCATTAATTCTTAAAATGACCGGCCGGGTCGTTACAAGGCATGAATGACTAACATAGAAAAAAAGGGCTTGTACTAAAGTGAAATAGAATAGATATGACGTGAGTGTAATTATAAAAATAGGGAAATAGGCATGATATTTGCAAGTTAAACAAACAGAAGATATGGGCAACACAACAACAATTGATATAGAGATAAATGAAAGAACAATAGTAACAAGTCACATCAGATCTGAGATTGCGACAATAACAACTCAAGATAAAGACATGAACATATACACGGAAAAATAGATATCACAATATAATGCATGTCCCTCATCCTCGCCTGCACGGAAACACCCATCGTGCTATGACCTCACGATGATATAAAAGCATAACAGTATAAATAAAATGGCACGTCATCACCCTTCATGCTTTACACTCTCATTAATATGGCACGACATCACCCTTCATGTTTTTACTCTCAATAATATGGCACGACATCACTCTTCGTGATTTTACTCTCAATAATATGGCACGGTATCACCCTTCGTGCTTTTACTCTCAATAATATGGCACGGTATCACCCTTCGTGCTTTTACTCTCAATAATATGGCACGGCATCACCCTTCGTACTTTACACTCTTCCATACCAATCATATGTATATCAATGACAACAAGGCAAGAAGTATATGTAACATCAAGGATAGTGTTTTAATGGATATTCGAAACAAATCCCAATCATAACTTTCCAAATTAACAATGATTCAACAACCTTTAAGAACCGTATTATTCAAATACTTCAACAAATCTCACAAATGATCCATTACACAAGTATAGAGTCTAGTATTTCAAGAATATCGACGTAGTAATGTAATAATGATTTCGCATAGAGATGACCGAATTAGACATATCAATGTATTCTCAGAATTTTCGTCAAGTTTGATCAACTTATAATAAGCTAAGTCTTGATTTATATCATCTAATATTATGTTCTTAGCATTTAAGAGTCAAGTAAGGCATGAAGCAGGAAGGTCACGAAGTTCTACAAACACAAATGTAATATAATCTACCCCCAAGCATGATTAACCCCGGCACATGCATATACGCTTGTCACCTCATATATGTATCACCCTCGCATGTAGAAAACAATGTCAAATAGGAGGAAACATTTCCTCAACAAAGTTAGGCAAGACACTTATCTTGAACAAGCCAATTACAATACTGAACAAACCAAGCAATGCTCTAAAAATGTCATCACACGCGTAGTGACCTCCGAATGGCTCAAACTAGCCAAAAGCAACTCAAATACATCAAATAAAGCCCAAGAAAACAACTCCAAATGATAAAGATCGAATCCTAAATCAAATCCCAAATCCGGCCAAAAATCACACCCGGGCCCATGCCTTGGAACCCAACAAAACTCACAAAATCCGACAACTCATTCAATTACGAATCCAACCATACTAGTTTCACAATTCCAACTCCAAATCGATGTTCAAAACTCAAAAATTCATATTATGAAACTTTAGGACAAAAACCCAATTTCCTCTTTAAAATTCGCCAACCAAAAGCTAAAATCAAAGATAGATTCATGGAATATAACCAAAATCGAATAGAGAAAACTTACCTCAATTCATATGGTGAAACTCAAATATTGCCCAATTCCGAGCTCCCCAACTCAAAATATGTTAAATGCACAAATCCCTCATTTTAACACTATTTGGCCTCATTTCTTGTGCCAAATAATCTCGAACTCGCTTTTGATACCTCCAACAGATTCCTTGTAAATTCTAGTCAAGTTAGGCTCCTGAATCACTCTATTTGACCTTATATTGAAGGAGATATGTTGGTTTCAAAATTTAAAAATAGTGCAGATTTTTAAATACGAAGTTAGTGGCAATTCTAAAAAATCTAGCAACCCAATTCTTAGTAAAATGACCATAAACTCCTCATACGATGTCCAAATTCGACGATTCTTTTTCTTTTTTGTGGCTTCATAATTATGATACGGATCTAATGTTTCAATAAAAACATAAATTGAAATTCATTTACTTAATGTAGAACCATTTATGCTTGAAGTAACAACGTCGAAACATAAAAAAAACAAGCGCAACACCACCCAAACCTATCTGAAACTCACCCGAGCCCCTCGGGACCACGTCTAAATAAACCAACAAGTCTCATAACATAACATGGACTTACTCGAGGCCTCAAAATACACATAACAATATCGAAACTATGAATCACACCTCAATCCAAAGACTAATGAACTTGAAACTTCAAACTTCCACAACCGATGTCGAAACCCATCAAATCACATCCGATTGACCTCAAATTTTGCACACAAATCACATTTGATATTATGGGGCTGCTCCAACTTCCGAAATTGAAATCCGGCCCCGATGTCAAAAAAAGTCCACTCTCGGTCAAACTTTCCAAAAAATACAACTTTCACCATTTCGAGCCAAATTCAATTACGGATCTCCAAATCATAATTCGGACACGCTCCTAAGTCCAAAATCACCCAACAGAGCTAACGAAACCATCAAAATTCCAATCCGAAGTCAAATACTAAAAAGCCAAACTCTATCAAGTCTTTCAAATTTAAAGCTCCCTAGTTGAGAATCATTCTTCCAAATCAGTCCTGAATAAGCTGAAAACCAAAATTGATGACTCACATAAGTCAAAATACATCATACGGAGTTACTCATGCCCGTAAACTATCGAGTAAATTGCAATGCTCAAAATGATCAGTCAGGTTGTTACATTTTCCTTTGTCAGAATCATGTCTCGTGGAGAATTCCAGATGTTAGAATTTAATTCTAAAGCTTGTTAGCTAAGGCTATAGGGAGGATCTTTAGTTTGGCTCAAGCTAATGTGCTCACCTGGGTTGCGGTGGCACGGGCAGGTGCACGAGGTGTAAAAGAGTGATTTTGGACAACTCCAGAGCAGTTCTTGGCACGTTCGTCCTCGAACGTATATTTAAGTAGGGCAGAATGTAACTATCCGACCAATCATTTTGAACTCTAGTGTGTTGTAAGATGGTTTAAGGCCTTGGGTAGCTTCTCTTCATGTATTATGACTTGTACGTTTGATCGGAATTAGATTTCGGGAAGTTCAGCGTTGACTCGGATGGAAAATTCTAAATTCGGAAGTTTTAAGTTGAAAGAGTATACCAAGGTTTGACTTTTGAGCAAACGACCTCGAAATCATGATTTGATGGTTCCAGCAGGTTTGTATGATGATTTTGGACTTGGGTGTATCTTCGGATCGGGTTTTGGATAATTCGGGAGCGTTTCGATGCTTAATATCGGAAGCTGGCGAATTGGAAGTTTTCAAGTCCTTTAAATTTGATTTGTAGGTTTTGTGATATCGAGGTCCATTTGGGATTCTGATCCCTAGAATAGTTCCGTATGGTGATTTATGACTTGCATGCAAAATTTGGCGTCATTCCGAGTTGATTTGATAGGAATCAGACGCGCGAAAGTGTTTTTAAAAATTTTTGAGTTTCATGATTTGATTCAAGCGTTTTGGCGTCCGATTCATGCTTTTAGATGTTATTTCGATGTTTTGATTGTGCAAGCGAGTTCGTATAATATTTTTAGAATTGTGTGAATGTTTGGTGTGGAGCCCCGGGGGATAGGGTGAGTTTCGATCGCGTTCGGAGTGGTAAAGAACTTCAATTTTTCTGGTTTGTGGTCGGGTGCAGCATGTCTCGCAAATGTGAGGTTTTATTCGCATTTTTGAACCTCGCATTTGCAATGGGGGATCCGCAATTTCGAGAATGGGAAAACTCTGAGGGGTTCATATTTGCGAACTTTTTTGTCGCTTTTGCGAGCTGCCCTCTTCGCATTTGCGAAGATCTTGGTCGCAAATACGACCTTGGTAGGAATGGATCAGCTTCGCATTTGCGACGATTTTATCGCATTTGTGACCATCGCATTTGCAAACAAGATGTCACAAATGTGACATCTGCGACCTGTGCAAGAGCCTTTTTATTTCGGGACTTAGCTCATTTTCCTCATTTCCCAATTGGTCTTTGGCGATTTTTGAGAGCATTTGCGGGTTGATTTTATCAACATCAAGAGGTAAGTGATCCCTATCAATTTTTATCTAAATACGCGGGTCATGGGTGATTTAACATGGAAATTGGTAAAATTAATGGGATTTTGAGAAAACCCTAGGGTTTTTGTAAAAATGAAATTTGGCCACGAAATTGGTTATGGAATTAAGTAAAAATTACATATTTGAGTTCGTGAGGCTATGAGTAATAATTATCTTCGAAAATTTACGTAATCTGGGTACGTGGGCCCGGGGGTAAATTTTAAGAATCTTCCAATTTGGGTTGGGTAATCACTGTAACAGTTAAATTATGAACTTTTGAGAATTTATTGATTTATTTATATAATATTTGATTAATTTAGGATTGTTCGGCACCGACTTGATGCTTTAGAGTGAATTTGTAGGCCGAAAAATGTGTTTTAGGATGAGATAAGTCTCCTGTCTAACTTTGTGAGGGGGAAACTACCCCCTAGGTGATGTATTTGATATGTGCTACTTGTTGTGGGGGCTATGTACGCACGAGGTGGCGAGAGTCCATACGTAGCTAGATTCATGTTATGTCCGGGTAGACATAGGTTCGCGCCATGCTATAATTGTACTATTTGAGTTATCCTTGCTTGCTTAATTCCTTTATCTCGCGTTACAACTTGAGACTAGACTTGCATAGGGTGATAGACTCGCTATTGTAGAGATGCGACGAGCTACTTGAATATCCACAGAGTAATATGTGCTTCCCTTATGAATTTCTCCTGTATTGTGCTTATTCATTGCAAAGTTTTCCTTTAATTTCATAGCTTATACGTATATTCCTGATTAGGGTCAAGAACTCGTTAAAGCTTCTTATTCTAATGGGATTGGGCCGTACGCCTCGGCAGGATTATGTACCACACTCTTATGGGAGCGCGTCATTCACCCAACAGTATAATAGATGCAATTATGGTTCGTGTCTTTCGACCCTCGGAGTTCCACACATTATGATAGAATCAGGCCGTTCGCCGCGACATTTCTATAAACACTCTTGTGGATCGGGTCATTCGCTTCGGCGGCATCGTGCATCATATGTGACAAGAAACCAGTGTATCCATGTGTTTTTCGAATTTGAGTTGTGACGACCTATCTGGTGAGGTCCATTTTATATATACTCCGGTTGGGGAGGTAAGTGCTAATTGAGAGCTTGAGTTTACCATTCAGAGGAGGATTGTACCTCGTATTTATATTGGTTTGTACTATTTATTTACTTTTCCTTATACTTGCTTACTTCTTTTTGTACATGATTTATCAGACCACTAGTAAGTACTGATGTCGACCCCTCGTCATTACTTCTCCGGAGTTAGGCTAGATACTTATTGGGTACGCGTTAATTTACGTATTCATACTACACTTCTGCACTTCTTGTGCAGGTTTACATTTCTAGTGATCTTTTGGGTGCAGAGGCGCAGCTATTGCAGGGGCCTTGCGGTGAGCTGCATTCTATATTAGGATCCGCAACATGTAGAGTCTCCATTAGCGTTATTTATATTCTCCTGTCTAACTTGTATTTCAGACAGATGTTGTATTTTATTATATTTCCTACTTGATGCTCATGCAATTGTGACACCAGATTTTAGGGGTTTCTACTGGATATTTAGTATGGTAGTTCACGTAATTATTATCATTTCACCCTGTAAATCCTATCATACTATTTAATTAATGAAAATTATAATTTCAAAATTAATAAAAATGAGTAATTAAGTTGATCAATCACCATTGGCTTAGCTAGCGGGTTGGGTTAGGTGCCATCATGATGGTTTGGATTTTGGGTCGTGACAAAGAACTTGCATCCAAATACCGTAAGATGAGATATATTTGGTTTTCTCCCTTTAAATAACTCATAGGGAGTTTTCTCTACAAGAGATGTAGTCATGCACCTATTTATGATGTAGCATGCAGTGTTCACAGCTTCTGCCCAGAAGCTATGAGGTAACTTACTAGCAAGTAACATGGTCCTAGTCATTTCCTCCAAAGTCATATTCTTTCTTTCAACTACTTTAGGAGCAGAAAAATTATGATTTATGCCATGCTCATCACAAAATACTCCTAGTTAAGATCAAACAACTACCACCTTTATTATAGCTTTGTGTTTTTGGGGAATAAATAACAAATTTTAAAGAGAATGACTAAAAAATTATGTTTGCACAAGAGAGAAGAAAAAAGAACTAGCGTTAAGCCGTTGATAATAGTTTTCTTATATTATTTTAGACTAAGGGTTGCACAAGTAATTACTCCTATTATATTTGGCTTTTTGAATTAAACGTTGACCAATAATTAAAAAGAAAAAGAAATTGTTAGTGATATATTAAGATCAAAAACTTTCAATCTTTGGCCTAGGATAAAAAAATATAATCATGTGATAGAATACGTAATCGCATTTATTCTATTATTGATGATGAGTATTACAAAAAAAGATAGTTAATCCTAGTGGCGGATCCGCCCTTTAGAGTGGGGGTGGTATGATACCCACTAGATTGGTAAAATTATCATAAATTTGTATAAAGAATTTCTTAAACTAGGTTAAATATTTAATCCTGCCACCCTAAGTCGCAAACTAGACAAAAGTGTCATGGCTTAGACTTTTTTGAAAGCTTTTCTCTTGTGTTAAATTCAAGCTCGAATTTATCTAGAACCTTGTCTGACTTTCTTTTTTCGTTGTGCCTTTTAATTTTTTTGTCCCAATCATTTTCTTTTCTGACTACCTCCCAATTTCCTATTTGTCGTTTATAATTTTTTATATGTTTTCTCTTAATTCTATTATTTTATCTGTGATCTTTAGTAAGAACACTCAAAAAGAGTCCAAAATCTAAAAATTTCTTAAAATAAGGATTTTTCCTTAATCTCAAATCTTTTAGGTTTTTCTTTAAAAATAAAAAAACTTGGGTCTTGATCAGACTTTTGGATTGAGATCAAAAATAATTTTTATAACCATAAAAACTTGTGCTATTCTATGATTCGTAAATACAATTTAAATCTCTTTGATGAATACTTCGCAAGCATCGACTAGAAAAATATGAGATTTATGATTTTAATTTTCGGATCTTGTAGTTTATCTAATCCTGCATTTACTTATGAGGTATAATTTATTTATAAAAATATTTTTTAAAATTTTTCTTATTCTGATTGGTGGAATTCCCTTATGAAGATGTTATTTTACATATTTATTTTTAGCATACAAAATAAGGTATAGTTCTCTAGTAAAAATATTGATTTTACTTGTATTGTTGATAATAAAATGTGATTCCTTCTTTAAAATGCTAATTACAATTGCTTCTTGATACCTGAGATGTAATTTTCATACAAAACCAACAACATACCCAGTGAAATCCCATATGTAGGATATGGGAAAGAAATGTAATTTTCATATTTATAAATAAAAATGCCTATTAAATTGTTTGAATAAACTAAAAAATGAATCGAACAAACATTTCCAACAAACTCTAGATTAATTATTACAAGATATATATTAAAGGAAGTGCTAGCACCCGCCACCTTCAAATTTTGCCTCCTCTTCCACTATCTTTACCTCCTTTCAGTACCCACTGCCTTTGAAAATATGTGTCTCTCTCAATCGTATTTTTCTTGTAATTTCTAATTTTTCTTTCTTCTTTAGTTTATGCAAAAATCTTTGTCTAATTAGGATACCCTTGTATTACTATATTCACTTCAACTCCGTACCCCCACTTCCCTTTTCTTGTTTTGTAGCAACTGGGTCTGGAGGTTGTTTTATCATTTTGTGTTTTCGGGGTACAAATCAGATTTTTATTTTACTGTAGTAAACTCATTGATTCTATTGGATAGTCCCAAGAAGTTTGTTATCTTTGCTAAATATTTATTGCCTTGTTGTTTTAAATATCAAGGGGATAATATCTTGTTTTTTCTTGTGTGCTGAATCTTGGGCGTGATGGACTACATTTGAAAATAGAGAACTTTTAGAGAGAGACTCCAATTTCCACCATGTCTACCACTCCCAATGCCAATACCATTCCACCAAAACCACCAGACATCTCAATACCTACTGAACCTACCTCTCCACATTCCACCAAAATCTCCTTTAGAGAAACTTTTAGCAACTGAACAAGAATCATTTATTTCCTTGGTCCCGCCTACCTTTTACTCTTCCTCAATGGACTTAGAAGACCAAGAGTCTCCGTCCCCACAATATTCAAAAAAACAATCCCTCCATAAACTATGTTCATCTATCCTTTGCAGACCTTCATAGGATCTACCAACCATAGCGCTTCTCGGTTATAATCAAACTACTGGGGAAGCGCATTCTCTACCAGCATCTCCGCCGAAAAATCACAGAGCTATGGAATCCCAATGAAAACTTTTCCCTTATTGATCTTGGAGCCGACTACTTAATTGTCAAGTTTTCTAAGGAAGAGAACATGACTAAAGCTCTGCACAATGGCCCTTGGTTCATCTTTGGTCATTTTTTATCCGTTCGACGTTGGGAACCCAATTTTGTGGCCTCAGAAGCAAAATAACTTTACACATCCATCTAGGTAAGGTTGCCGCAATTATCAACGGAGTTTTATGATAGTTTGGTACTTCAAAAGATAGGAAATGTGATAGGTGTCACACCTCCTTTTACCTATCCCGGAAGGGTATAAGAGAGTTTTTTCCAATTCAAATGACAATCGAAACGGGATTATTTATTTATTAAAAAAACAGAGTCGCCACTTGGAATAATTTATGGTGTTCCAAGTCACCGGTTTAAATCCCGAATCGAGGAAAAGAATGACTCTATTTACGGTCTGCGAACACAGAAATTCGGGTAAGGAATTCTGTTAACCTGGGAGAAGGTGTTAGGCACTCCCAAGTTCCGTGGTTATAGCACGGTCGCTTTGATCATACTTGGCTTATAACAATTTCTCAGTTACTGATTTTAAAACCTATGTGCATTTACCATTTACCGCTTTTAAACTAAAGAAATTATCTTGAAACGGGTCACGCGTACGCGTACCAATTTGCTTGGCGCGTCAAAAATCATGTCACGTGTACGTGTCCACAATTAATAACGCTTGGTTATTATTAATAAAGTTCGGCCGAAGTTGCACGAACGCATACTCTGGTTTTTGATTTTTAGAAACCATAATCATGTCACGCGAACGTGTCCATAATTAGGATAGTATATTAAACGTACATAAGCAAACTCCGTTCATTTGTCAATTTTTATATCTAAATAAATGTGAGGGCCATGGAAATTCTACTAAATAGCGTGCCTCGATTTCTAAGGACTATTAATTAAGCGAGGGCCGCACATTTTAAGATTTGTTTGGTTTGGTGCACCTCGAATCTAATAGATGGACTTAGTTGATTACTTAACAAAGCTAAGAGGATTCCTATTTTCTTCTTTCAATTAAGTGTTCAAACTGAGTTCTAGTAGCCAACGGATTGATAATGAATTCGAACTAAATGTTATTGACGTTGAAGGGGCCTAAATCCGTGTCAGGCCCTATTAAATGGTAGACCGCTTATGATGGTTCTGCATGAGCAATTGGCCCAGCAGAGGCCCAGATCGCAAACACCAGAAAATAGGCGAAGGGTCGAGCCTCTGGACATGCAGAACATCAGAATTATTTGCAATGTTGATGTGGGTCTAGTCCTCATCTTAAATCTGGGCTCAGAGAGAGCCCAATATCATGTTGCAATAGCTCCAATTCCCTGATTTCTAAAGGACTTGAGCTGGGCCCAAAAGAAGGCCCAATTTTGCAAAAGCGAACAGGGACTCAAGATCGAGTCCCTATAGCCACATAACCAGCGCACAAGCAAGGAACTAGATGGTTCCAAATTGACCCCAAACTAAATCTGCTCAAAATGGCTATGACATCTGTCACACCTCCTTTTTTGCGCGCCCGCCCCGAAGGGTTAAAATGCGCGGGTGGAGTTTTTCCAATTTAAGTGACAAATATTCGAAATGGGATTATTTATTTAATTCAGAGTCGCCACTTGGGAAAGGTTTGGCTTTTGGTGTCCCAAGTCACCGGTTTATCTTGAATCCCAAATCGAGGAAATTTTCGACTTTTCCAAATGAAGTCTGCGAACCAGAAATTCTAAGTAAGGAATTCTGTTGACCCGAGGGAAGGTGTTAGGCACCCTCGAATCCCGTGGTTCTAGCACGGTCGCTTAAATTGTTATAATGGCTAAATATCTGATTTAAATACATGTTGTGACCTATGTGCTTTTATTAAGTTTTAATCGCTTTTATTATTATCATTTATTTTACAGAATTGCAACGTCGTGAAAATGCGTCTCGAACCACGTCACAATCAATGCACCCGTGATTGTCGACACATTTGGACTTCATTGAGATTTGGATTTGGGTCACATCAATGTGCACCCGAACTTAAGAATGTGATTTAATTAAACCGCGCCAACAGAGTCTAACGCGTTATTATCTTTGTAGAAGGCCATGAAATTTATTAAATGGCCCATCCTGAATTCTAGATAATTATCAAGGTTATTTATTGAGGGCCCCGCGATTTACATCTCATTTGGCGAGGCTCGTCTCATTATTTTAGAAGGAACATCCTAAAACGGTTACATTTCTGATGTGTTTATCTCTTAAAAATAGAAGAAAAGATGCGTGCTATTTTTAACTATGTGTTTGGCCCAAATCCGGATTTTAGCTAATCGTCCGATTAATTATTTACGGACTGAAGAAACATCATACCTCATGAAAACATGCTTTGAACTTGATAAAGAAATGTATATGGGATTGATGAAATGCTACGACTATTACAAGAGCTCCCTAACTTTAACTTATTCAGACAAGATTAATTAAAATTGCTTGTTTAGGAAATGCGACTAGTGGTATTTGAAACTCATCCTGTAAACTGCTTCACGCAAACTGAAACTCAAGAGTTTGAAACTGTATTGTCTTTAGCTAGATCTAAACAATCATTTGCCCTTACATATTCGAGACATGCTTAAATAGCGAGTTTGAGTTAACAATTGTATTAAAATGGCTGCACATTTTCATGGATTGTATTTACATCTTATGTACTACTAAACGAATAAAATGTCACAGTTTCAGATTGGCATAAACTTTAATTAAGTACAACCTTACTAATGTGTCTCTATTAGGCTAATCAGACCAAGAAACTACAAATCTTAACAACATTAAAAGGCAATTCATAAGCAATACAACAGGTGCTTCTAACTCCTTCAAATCTTTTGATTCATGCTTTCATTGTTACATCAAATGCGAGTCTTAGTATGTACCTGGATATTGGATACAACAGAAGGAGCAAGGGGTCAGTAGGGCAATAGAAGCGATACCAAACAGCAGCAGTAACAGCAGGTACCAATAGAACAACTCCCAGTGCAAGATACAGTTAGAACCGACAAGAAATGGTAGACAGGTAGCAGCAAACAATGCAGTAGGAATAATACTCCAAGACAGACCAATCCAGGGGAAACGACCAATATGAATCAACTAATGAACTCAGCTGATACTTGGAAGAAAACAGAGTTGATTGAACAGGTTGAACAAGACTGGGAATCAGACAAACAAGACAGAAGTAATTGCTGATTTTCTGTTTATCCCTTTCCCTATCTTCTTTCTTTTCAAGAATCCAATATCAGTCTGCAGTTTTGAACTTATACTTAAGTTATCAGAAAGAGACCTTTTCCAGTTTTTTACTGTTTTCCCCCAGAACTTCAATTCTCAAAATTTCAGTTTAGGCTCCCCCTGTGTCTCTCTATGTATGTCTGTGTGTGTATACTTCTCAGTGTGTATTTCAGCTCTCTCTTTCAAAAATTCCTCACAGTCTGTCTATATTCTTTTTCCCTTATAATTCTGTCTCCCCTCTGTGTCTGTTCATGTATCCCCTCTTATAAGCCTCAACACTACTCCTTTTAACAGCCTCTTTTGAATATAACAATACCCCTCCCATGTGCCTTTTACATTTTCAGATTCCAATTAGTTATTTAAGTATTAATCCCCATCAACATTCCCTGGCAGACTTAACTTTTAAAAGGTTTAATACTTTTTAAACTTAAAGCAAGGTATGGGCAGTAGAATATATCTGACAGCATATGCTGTCAAACAATTTTTAAAATCAAAAGCCTTCTTATGCAGGAAAACAGGCTGTGCACAATGCACATGCTGTGCACAAGTGCACATGCCATCAACTCAGATTTCAATTAACAGACCAAGCCTTAGGTTTCTGAAATCATATTAACAGCTATAAGTAACTGGACTTGGTTCTTAATTGATTCAGGCAAATGTTCAACAGAAGCAAGTCAATTTGTTATTGTTCGGACAGTTGAAACTAATTGACGACATATGTCGACTCGACTATATTAATCATAACACATACAACCGTAACCAAAAATCAAACATTCAACAGTATCGACATATGATTTGAATTGTACTGGCTAAGCAAAGTGGTGCTCGAGAAGCCAATTGATCAGTTCAATGTAGAGAATCAGCTAATTGCACACCACTTACATACACATTATCAGGGCAAATATAAAGACTCATTCAAACAAACAGAAGTTCAGGCAAAGTGGACAAACAGAAGTTGGTAAAATTAAAAACAAATATGAACAGACTTTTAAAAACAAATCACACGGACTAAAACAAAAATAAAGAAAAGAAAACAAGACTCACCTCAAATCTTTGAAAAATCAAAACCTTGACTCGGATTTGGACAGACCTTTCTTAAGGCTGAATGGATTTTAATCGAAGTGTTTCTCAGATGAGAAACACTTTGATTAAAGTCCATTAGACCTTAATCTCTTCGGTTGAACCGGTATGAACCAGTGACGAAGAACTACAAACATTTCCAAAACTCAGATCCGGGATTCAGGCTTCCCTGGTCAGATTCGGACCAAACCAAGTATGGTTTGGTCACGAGGGGGGTCTGGGGAGTGTCTGGTGTGAAGCTAGGGTTGGTTGGTGTAGATCGAGTTTTGACTCGAATCTTCAAATGAAGATTCGAGGACCTGGAGGGTGATTCGAACGAAACGGTTAACAGGTCTATGTTCAGGGTGGTGAGGGGGTTCTATGGTGTTCAGGGCGAGGTCACCGGCGTTCATGCCGCCGGTTTTTCATGGCGAAGGGTACAGGGGCGGCTCTAGGGTTTGTGGGTTTGGGTGAAGACGACGAGGCTGGGGTATTGGATAGGGGGGTAGGGTAAGGATCTGGGCTTATATAGTTAGTGGGTGGGTTGATCTCAACCGTTAGATCAATCTAGATCTACGGTTTGGATCTGATGGTCTTAAGTGAAACGGTGTCGTTTCAAGTGTTGAGGGTTTGGGTTTGGTCCGGGTGTAAACGGGTCGGGTTTGTTGGTGGGTTACGGGGGATTGATCTTGGCCGTTGATCACTCTGAGATCAACGGCCCAGATCAGGCACGATCCAAACGACGTCGTTTGGACACCCTGGGCACTAAGTGGTCTGGACCGGGCAGGCCTGGGTTTTGGGCATTGTTTGTTTGGGCCAATTTTATTAAATTGGCCCAATCCGGAAAAAGAAGGGGTCCTTTCTTTTTTTTTCTTTTTTTTTATTTCTTTTTCTTATTTATTTTAAAACTAAACAAAAAATCAAATTAAAATTAAATGCATACTCAATACAATTATTTGCACACACACTAAAATATTTCAAAACAAGTAAAATTAAACAAAACAAAATCACGGACAAAGGTGCCTGTTTATGCTTTTCTATTTAAACCATGTTATGGTTCAGATTATGCATGACACGTACACATTTTTGAATTTTGTTTTAATAAAGTAAATAAATAAAAATGGGCCGAAGTCACAAATAAATCAACAAAGTGCCGCACAGAAATCCAAAAATTGTACAGCAGGACAAATTTTATTCTTTTGGAGCGACTGTCGCGCAAAAACAAAAATCACGTGCTCACAGCTGCCCCTCTTTGCTTGGAAACACGAAGAGTTTTCGTGCAAAGATAAAGTGAGCGTGTATGAGCGATTTTTGCCTATGGACCACTCCGTATGAAGCATGTTCTTTTTTGAAAGATCTGACCGAATCTTGCTTCAAAGATTTCCTACATATCCTGGGCTAAACAGGAATCAGGTCAATGTAGTTCGAGAAGTTTTGGTAGCTGGGACTACCATGGGATTGCAATGCTTGCTGCTACTGTTGCTGCTGTTGTCACTGCTACGTCACTGACCGCCTTATTACAACCAAACGAAAATTGGAAACTAAACTAAATACTTATATGCATGTCAACTGCTAGTTACAAGATTCCTATCTATGATTCTTTTACGACTTGATCTTGGGTCTTAGCTGATTCTGCTTGCAGACTCCGATCTGAATCTTGATGCTTGCGAGTTGCGGCGACTTGTTTAATCTCCGGGATACTGAGTGAGGCGCGATTGGCAGGGTTCAGGACCTTAGTCAAATGTTGGAGTCGATCCGCCTTCCATTTACTCCGATATCTTGCGATTTTTTTTTTCTTTTTTTTTTGATTCCGAACTAGGATTCATCTCGTGGGTCATTTCGATCCATGTGGCTCGAGGTTAGACCTGCGGGAAAAAACAAACGAACAAAATTTTCTGCCCCAGTTTCACTAGGAAAATTTCGTTAATTATTCACCAGGAAGTTCATTAATGAAAGAGGATATGCATGCTCAGTTCGGGGTTGGAGCCCTAATAACGACTAGCTGGGGAAAGGTTCAGTTTAAAGGTTTAAAACCTTAACGCCGAACAAAGGAAGAATTCAGTTTAGGGTTTAAAACCCTAATGCTGACTAAAGGGAAAATTCAGTTTAGGGTTTAAAACCCTAATGTTGATTGCATGAAAAAGCTCGGTTTAGAGTTTAAAACCCTAATGCTGGCTGAAAGGAAAAAGTTCAGTTTAGGGTTTAAGACCCTAATGCTGACTAAAGGGAAAATTTAGTTTAGGGTTTAAAACCCTAATGCTGATTAAAAGGAAAATTCAGTTTAGGGTTTAAAACCCTAATGCTGATTGCATGGAAAAGCTCAGTTTAGGGTTTAAAACTCTAATGCTGGCTGAAAGGAAAAAGTTCAGTTTAGGGTTTAAGACCCTAATGCTGACTAAAGGGAAAATTCAGTTTAGGGTTTAAAACCCTAATGCTGATTAAAAGGAAAATTCAGTTTAGGGTTTAAAACCCTAATGCTGATTGCATGGAAAAGCTCAGTTTAGGGTTTAAAACTCTAATGCTGGCTGAAAGGAAAAAGTTCAGTTTAGGGTTTAAAACCCTAATGCTGACTAAAGGAAAATTCAGTTTAGGGTTTAAAACCCTAATGCTGATTGCATGAAAAAGCTCAGTTTAGAGTTTAAAACTCTAATGCTGGCTAAAAGGAAAAAGTTCAGTTTAGGGTTTAAAACCCTAATGCTGACTAAAGGAAAATTCAGTTTAGGGTTTAAAACCCTAATGCTGATTGCATGGAAAAGCTCAGTTTAGAGTTTAAAACTCTAATGCTGGCTGAAAGGAAAAAGTTCAGTTTAAGGTTTAAAACCCTAATGCTGACTAAAGGAAAATTCAGTTTAGGGTTTAAAACCCTAATGCTGATTGCATGAAAAAGCTCAGTTTAGAGTTTAAAACTCTAATGCTGGCTGAAAGGAAAAATTCAGTTTAGGGTTTAAAACCCTAATGTTGACTGCATGGAAAAAGCTCAGTTTAGGGTTTAAAACCCTAATGCTGGCTAAAAGGAAAAAGTTCAGTTTAGGGTTTAAAACCCTAATGCTGACTAAAGGAAAATTCAGTTTAGGGTTTAAAACCCTAATGCTGATTGCATGGAAAAGCTCAGTTTAGAGTTTAAAACTCTAATGCTGGCTGAAAGGAAAAAGTTCAGTTTAGGGTTTAAAACCCTAATGCTGACTAAAGGAAAATTCAGTTTAGGGTTTAAAACCCTAATGCTGATTGCATGGAAAAGCTCAGTTTAGAGTTTAAAACTCTAATGCTGGCTGAAAGGAAAAAGTTCAGTTTAAGGTTTAAAACCCTAATGCTGACTAAAGGAAAATTCAGTTTAGGGTTTAAAACCCTAATGCTGATTGCATGGAAAAGCTCAGTTTAGAGTTTAAAACTCTAATGCTGGCTGAAAGGAAAAAGTTCAGTTTAGGGTTTAAAACCCTAATGCTGACTAAAGGAAAATTCAGTTTAGGGTTTAAAACCCTAATGCTGATTGGCTGGGGAAAAGCTCAGTTTAGAGTTTAAAACTCTAATGCTGGCTGAAAGGAAAAAGTTCAGTTTAAGGTTTAAAACCCTAATGCTGACTAAAGGAAAATTCAGTTTAGGGTTTAAAACCCTAATGCTGATTGCATGGAAAAGCTCAGTTTAGAGTTTAAAACTCTAATGCTGGCTGAAAGGAAAAAGTTCAGTTTAGGGTTTAAAACCCTAATGCTGACTAAAGGATAATTCAGTTTAGGGTTTAAAACCCTAATGCTGATTGGCTGGGGGCAAAGTTCGAGAATACTAAGCGACCTCTTTTTTTGAATTTTCTTGTTTTAGTAGAAGATACAAGGGAGTTTTGCGGGGACTTACCTTTTGAGTGAATTCTTTATTGCCAAAATGTTTCTTGTACCCGTGTACCTTCTTCTTTGGGCGACACCTGCTTCTTGCACGGTTGTCTTGGATTATACCTGTTTCAACTTTTCAGACAAAGGACAATTGTTAGTTCGGAAATGACGGTCGGTTCGGCGACCTTGATCGTTCCCAATTGCTTTGTTGCGTCTCTATTTCTGTTGCGAAGTCCCGCCACTGATTTGATTCGAATGGCGAAACCTTTAGACTGCTCAAGCTGGTATTGCCGGATTCTGTGATGACTTGCTTCGTAAGGCTCTTTTTTTTTTGTGTCCCGTTTCGCTTGGAGGTTCTCAACGGGGATTTTATTGGAGGTATTTTGTGGGAATTTGTACAAAAAGGAAGCTCTGTGGGGAATATTTATAAAGTGGATTCTTTGTGTGGATTTTTGTACAATGGGGCATGCTGGGGATTTATTTCAAAGCGGGATTTCTAGGATTTGTTGGGGTAAGCTTGCTGGGGAATTTTTTACAAAAGGACTCGCTGGGATGTGCTGGGGAGATTCCATTTTTTTTATTATTTTTTTGTATATTGGGGAGACTCCGTGGGAGATTGTACAATAGAGACTCTGTGGGGATTTGTACAGGGGGAGATTCTGTGGGGATTTGTCCGAAGGCGGACTTGTTGGGGAAGATTTCAAGATTTCTCTCTTTCCTCTTTACTCTGAAACACCATCAAACATCATGATTCATAATGTTTGGGCAATCATGCCAAACGAGATGAAGCGCTTTCCTTCATGAGACGGGATTCCGTGCAAACAAACCATGCCACCTGTCCTTTCTGGTGTGTCCTGAACTCGGGGTTAAAATGCAAAAGGGATTCAAAAAGAAACAAAGAAGGGGAAAACAAATCAGCAAAAGAATACCCTTTCCGGGACGAGAAAGACTTATCTGAGGAAGATAACGCTGGCTTTAAATGACATGACATGCTCTTTGGACTGGACGTCCGACCTTCCATGAACTTGCGTTTTCCTGAACCAGAACAGATTTGTGATTCCAAAACCGGTGGAACTTTGCCGAGACCTTCTTGGGGTGGCGTCATTCCTTTTCGGCCAACAGCGCCCTTCGCGGGTTTTCACTGGCTGACCTCTCTCATTTCTCTTCCTGTCATCGCTTGATAGCACTCTTTGCGAGTTTTTACTAAACAAGCTCTCTCATTTTGGTTTCTCTACTCCCGTCGCCTCGTGGTGCCCGAAGGTTTTCACCGCCGAGACTCTCTCATTTTATTTCTCTCAACTCAGGGTGTGCCGGTTTCCATTTGTGATGCTTATTGGTTTCCCACTATCTTTGGTAATTGATTTGAAGGCTTGTACTTGGTAAAGAGAGGTAGCTGATACTAAACTTCTCAAGTGTCCGACATGCCCCGGTTTTCAATTTCAGGGTGGATGGGATTTTGTTGTTGGTGTGACTGAACCTCAGGGAGAGGCTGCCTACGTATCCTTTCGGAATCAAGTCAAACGTAGTTCAGGCCTCAATCAACGTTTTGTTTTGTTTTATTTTCTCTTTTTTTTTTTTTTTTTTGATAAGCGGCTCAAAAGTTGGTAGAGAGAATTGGGTAGTGTTTGGGGAGTAGTGGGGAATAAACACCTTCGCCATTTTCAACGTGTCAGGACCACTTGGAGTATGATCTAGATGTAGTACCTCTTGACTGCATCTGCATTCACTGCTGTGTCAGGGTCATTTCCTTCGATATCACCTAAATACAATGCTCCTCTTGGCAATATTTTCCTTACGATGTATGGGCCTTTCCAATTTGGGGCAAACTTTCCTTTTGCTTCTTCATGATGCGGCAGAATACGCCTCAGTACCAATTGTCCTACTTCGAAATTCCGAGGTCGGACTTTCTTGTTGTAAGCACGGGCCATCCTTCGTTGGTATAACTGTCCGTGACAAACTGCAGCCATCCGCTTTTCATCAATCAACGTCAATTGCTCCAGTCGAGTCTTAACCCACTCGCTGTCCTCGATTTCTGCTTCGACAATGATTCGAAATGAAAGAATCTCTACCTCTGCCGGTATTACGGCCTCGGTCCCATAAACCAAAAGATAAGGAGTCGCTCCTACCGATGTGCGTACCGTAGTGCAGTACCCCAATAATGCAAAAGGTAACTGCTCATGCCACTGTCGAGAACTTTGTATTGTTTTCCTCAAAATCTTCTTGATGTTTTTATTTGCAGCTTCCACAACACCATTGGCTTTTGGCCGATAAGGAGTGGAATTCCTGTGTGTTATCTTGAATTGCTCGCACACATCTCCCATCAAGTGACTGTTCAAGTTTGCTGCATTATCTGTAATGATAGTCGCAGGAATACCGAAGCGACAGATAAGATTTGAGTGTACAAAATCCACTACAGCTTTCTTGGTGACCGACTTGAGAGTGACAGCCTCTACCCATTTTGTGAAGTAATCGATGGCAACCAGTATAAACCTGTGTCCATTCGAAGCCTTTGGTTCAATTGGTCCAATGACGTCCATGCCCCAAGCGACAAATGGCCAAGGTGCGGACATGGGATGCAGTTCCGTGGGAGGTGCATGAATCAAATTACCGTGCACCTGACACTGATGACACTTCCGAACAAAGCTAAAGCAATCCTTCTCCATGGTCATCCAGTAATAACCTGCTCTAAGGATCTTCTTTGCTAAGACATACCCGTTCATGTGAGGTCCGCACACACCTGCGTGTACTTCGTGCATGATCTTTTTCGCTTCCTCGATATCGACACATCTTAAGAGATTGAGGTCCGGAGTCCTCTTATATAACAATTCACTGCTCAAAAAGAAACCACTTGCATGTCGCCTAATGGTCCTCTTTTGATCTCCAGTTGCATGCTCGGGGTATTCTTGTGTCTTCAAGAATTTCATGATGTCATGGTACCAAGACTGCGTATTTGATCCCGCCTCGATTATAGTGCAGTAACCGTGTCTTTCCTTGATTTGGATTTCCAAAGGATCGACGTGGGCGTCGCCCGGGTAGGGTAGCATAGAAGCCAGAGTAGCAAGTGCATCTGCCAGTTCATTGTGACACCTCGGGATATACCTGAATTCTATTGAGGTAAAGCGCTTGCTGAGGTCCTCCACATGTTGTCGGTATGGGATAAGTTTGACATCCCGAGTTTCCCATTCGCCTTGAACTTGCCGGATGATCAGGTCAGAATCTCCCATAATCAGTAAGTCTTTGACATCCTGATCGATTGCCATATGTATGCCCATAATGCAGGCTTCATATTCAGCTGTATTATTTGTGCAGAAGAAACGAAGTCTAGCTGTGGCGGGATAGTGCTGACCGGCAGGTGAGATCAAAATTGCCCCAATCCCTATACCCTTGGCGTTCACGGCTCCATCAAAGAACATCTTCCAAACATGAGCTTCCTCTGAGATCACTTCTACGGTGTTTACCTCTTCATCTGGAAAGTAGGTATCCAATGGCTGGTATTCCTCATCGACCGGGTTTTCGGCCAAATGATCTGCTAACGCCTGGGCTTTCATTGCCGTGCGAGTGACATAAACTATGTCGAATTCCGTAAGCAAGATTTGCCATTTAGCCAGTCTCCCAGTAGGCATTGGTTTCTGAAATATATATTTCAAGGGATCCAACCTGCTTATGAGGAATGTAGTGTGGGCTTGGAGATAATGCCTCAGCTTTTGAGCAACCCATGTGAGAGCGCAGCATGTCTTTTCCAACAGAGTGTATTTGGCCTCGTAGCTGGTGAATTTCTTGCTCAGGTAGTAGATCGCCTGCTCCTTTTTCCCGGTCACATCGTGTTGCCCGAGGACGCAGCCAAAAGAGTTCTCCAAGACTGTCAGATACAAGAAAAGTGGCCTCCCTGGTTCGGGAGGGACCAAGACTGGGGGATTCGAAAGGTACTCTTTGACTTTATCAAAGGCTTCTTGACACTCCGTTGTCCACTTAATCGCCGCATCTTTTCTTAACAACTTGAATATGGGCTCACACGTGCTTGTCAGCTGGGCAATAAACCGACTGATGTAGTTCAGCCTGCCCAAAAGACTCATCACGTCTTTCTTCGTTCTTGGGGGAGGTAGATCTTTGATAGATTTTATCTTAGTCGGATCTAGCTCGATACCTCTCCTGCTTACGATGAAACCCAAAAGTTTACCTGACGGAACTCCGAAAGCGCATTTGGCTGGATTTAGCTTCAAGTCATACTTCCTTAGCCTCTCGAAGAATTTCCTCAAGTCTTGGATGTGATTATCCTGTGTCCTGGACTTGACTATTACATCGTCCACGTACACCTCTATTTCCTGATGCATCATGTCATGGAAAATGGCGGTCATGGCCCTCATGTAAGTAGCCCCAGCATTCTTTAGACCAAATGGCATGACCCGATAACAGTAGGTGCCCCAAGGCGTGGTGAAAGCGGTTTTCTCGGCGTCCTCTTCATCCATCAGCACCTGATGATATCCAGCGTAACAATCTACGAAGGATTGTATCTCGTGTTTGGCGCAATTATCAACGAGGATGTGGATGTTGGGCAGCGGGAAATTATCTTTGGGACTTGCTCTGTTCAGATCTCGGTAATCTACACATACCCGAGTTTTCCCGTCCTTTTTCGGTACTGGAACCACATTCGCCAACCATGTTGTATATTGGACTACCCGGATCATTCCTGTTTTCAGTTGCTTGGTGATCTCCTCTTTAATTTTGTCACTGACCTCGGTTTTGAACTTTCGTTGCTTTTGTTGAACCGGAGGACAATCAGGATGAATCGGCAATTTGTGAACCACTAGATCGACACCTAGTCCCGGCATGTCATCATATGACCAAGCAAACACGTCTTTAAATTCAAGAAGAAGTTGAATTATCGCCTCTCGCGTTTTCTTGTCCGTGTGAATGCTTATCTTGGTCTCCCGGATTTCTTCCGGGGTTCCTAAATTTACCGGTTCAGTGTCATTCAGATTTGGCTTAGGTTTATTCTCGAAATATTCCAACTCTCGGTTTATCTCCCTAAAAGCCTCTTCCGCATCATATTCTGGTTCTGGGTTCATTAATTCGCAGTTAAATAGCTCATTGTGATCTGGGCGTGAAGTCCGCAAGCATGTCATATTTAAAGCCGCATTATTAGGACTGAAAAGGAAGATAAGAGGAAAAGTAATAAAATCAGAACAAAAGAAAGAATAGGAAAGCAATGATGATTTTTTTTATTTTCTTTGGAAAATTGGAAGACAACAACGTTTACAACTAGGAATTCGGAACAACAATTGAAAAGAAGAAAACGTTCAAGTTATGTCCCGGAGATAACTTGTGATACAGGAAAGGTGGCAGGACAGGTCTACCCGGACTTCCATCTAGTTGGGAATGGCGTGATCTCCCAGTTTTGGAGCTTGGCGTTTGGCCCCATGTACATCATCTCAGCAGTGCTCGTGCCTTCGCCTGGTTGAACCATGTGGACCTCGTAGAGCATTTCCCTCATTGCCCCACATATTTCCTCGATTTCCTCAGCTGTGAAGACCTCATCTTCTTCTTCTTCAGCGTACCTTGGCCTGACGAAAGTCGCATATAAATCCGGCAGCGGTTGAGGCAGCTTCCAGCCCTCATTTCTCCTTTTCTTTGCCCATTTTTCGTCTGTTGGAGTAGGTTTGAAACCTAGCCCAAAAGGTTTCTTGATGACTGGCAAGGTAACGGGTTCTGTTATTCCCTGAAGGGTTCGTCCAAGTCCCTTCCCTGGCCTAAATCCGTGCCGGATCATCTCTTTGGCCACCATAACCGAAGCGTTAGACAAGAAAGGCTGGGGGCAAGGTACTCCCTCTTCGTGCTGCTCTGCCAGTACCACCTCGAAAGCTTGATAGACCGTATGTTCGCTCCCTTCTCTCGGTTCAAGATACGGGATGGATGGGTCCCGATAAATGGCATGTTCGTCTTCCCCATGGACCACGATCTCTTGGTCTTCGTACTCGAACTTCACCATTTGGTGAAGAGTGGAAGGCACGGCTCCTGCCGCATGGATCCAAGGCCTGCCAAGGAGGAAATTGTAGGACGTGTCCATGTCGATCACTTGGAAAGTGACTCGAAATTCGACTGGTCCTATGACCAGCAGCAGGTCTATTTCTCCCATGGTGTCTCTCTTGATGCCGTCGAAAGCTCTTACGCAGACGTTGTTGGGTCGGATTCTTCCAGCCTCAATCTCCATTCTTTGCAGCGTGGAGAGCGGGCAAATGTCAACACCTGATCCCCCATCCAGCATTACCCGCTTGACATAGTAGTCCTCACATTTGACTGTTAAATGCAATGCCTTGTTGTGTGCTGCTCCTTCCGGGGGTAGATCGTTCTTGCTGAAGGAGATTTGGTTGACGGCGAAGAGTCGTTCTGTCATCCGCTCTAATTGCTCCACCGAGGTTTCAACCGGCACATATGCCTCATTCAGGGTCTTCAGTAAGATCTTTTGATGCTCGGCCGACCTTGTCAATAATGATAGCATGGACACCTGCTCAGGGTGCTTGCGCAACTGATCTATCACTTCGTAATCCGGCATCTTCATTTGTTTGAAGAACACTTCCGCCTCTTCAACACTCACAGGCTTATTTGGAGGAAAGCGCCTTTGTGTGGCGTCGTTCAGTTCTTGGGTATTTGAGTATCTGATGAAAGTATTTTCTGGAAGTTCTCCCACGACCTCTTTTCCTTTGTACATCACCAAAGTCTTTTTATAATTCCACGGCACTGTGGTCGGGTTGGTCATTGGCTTTTGTGGCACGCGTCCGATAACCACTGGCTCATTCAGCCGAGGTGGTTGAATCGTCCCCCGGACCACATAGGCCCCTTTTTGCACGTACATAGGTTTTGTCTTTTTGATCCCGGATTTCTGCGTCTTCTCAGCTTGGCCCCGTGGTACGTAAAGAACTCCGCCCTTTGCTGGTACTACTTTCTCTTCCACCTTCTTTTCAGACTTGCTCTCTGCGACCTTGGCCTCCTCCTCTTTTTCTGATTTTTGGTCTATTTCAGGCCTCTTCCCCGTGTCGACAATGGCAATTATGGCTTTCAAAGCAGGGTCGAACTCTTTGTCTTCACAAATCATGCCGATCAATGGCCCATTATTGTGAGCGGGCAATGGGTTGTTTGTTACATTCGGGATCTCCTCGTCCCTTAGCACTATTTTCCCCTGCTCTATCAAATTTTCGACCACTCTTTTCAATGACCAGCAGTCGTTTGTATCATGCCCCTCGGCCCCTGAATGATAGGCGCATCTGACTCCGGCTTTGTAAGAAGGAGATGTCGGGTTTTGCCTTGTTTGAGAGATGGGTTGCAGGAAACCCAACTGAACCAACTTTGGGAACAAAGTTGAGTATGGCTCACCGATGGGCGTGAAAGTCCGCCGTCGAGGTGGCTCTTGGGGGCGGTAGTTATTTTGCGGGGGTTGTGGGTTATAGTGGTTGCGGTAGTGAGGCTAATTTCTGGGAGGTGGAGCTGGGCCTCGGTTGGCTGGTTGCGGTGGATGGTTATAAGGTTGGGCATTCATGACCATATAAGGTTGATGAGCATATGCCGAATTTGAATGGGGGTAGTAGTGTTGTGGGGCTCTTCCCGGAAAATGGGGCCTGGGATGACGATACTCCCTTGCTTCAGAGGCTGCCATAGTCGTTTCTTCTTTCTTCTTCCCCCTTGTTGTTCCTCCCGACCCGCTTTGGACGGCCTGAGAGGTTGCCCTTATGGCTGCTTGACTCAAAATCCTTCCCGTTTTCAACCCGTTCTCCACCATCTCTCCAATCTTGATCGCTTCCGCGAATGGCTTACCCATGGCCGACATCATGTTCTGGAAATAGTCAGACTCTTGAGCCTGGAGAAAGGTAGTGACCATTTCCACTTCATCCATGGGAGGCTTCACTCTCGACGCCTGTTCACGCCACTTAATAGCATACTCTCTAAAGCTTTCCGAAGGCTTCTTCTTCAAATTCGACAGAGAGTTTCGGTCTGGCGCAATGTCGATGTTATACTGGAATTGCTTTACAAAATCTCTGGCGAGATCATCCCATATATGCCATCGGGACATTTCCTGATCCATATACCATTCCGAAGCTATCCCTACTAAGCTTTCCCCAAAATACGCCATTAGTAGTTCTTCTTTTCCGCCGCTCCCCGCGATTGGTTGCAGTATTTCTTAAGATGTGCAATGGGGTCACCGTGCCCATCGTATTTCTTGAACTTGGGGGTCTTGAAGCCCGTCGGCAGGTGCACGTGAGGGAACATGCACAGGTCGGCGTAAGAGACGCTCTTTTGTCCGCTCAACCCTTGCATATTCTTCAAACTTTGTTCAAGGCTTCTCATTCTCTTAGCAATCTCATTTTGTTCTGCAATCCTGGGGTTCTGATCCTGTCCCGGTGCGAGTTCGCACTGAGGCGGTAGAGGATTATTGTTGGTAGCGAACCTGGTTGGTTCTATTGAGAACGATGGTGCTTGGAATGTAAAAGAGGATGAGTCAAAGCTTGGCTTGTATGTGGCAGGCTGTGCCGTAGCTGGGCAAGGCGATGCAGTAAAGATGTTCATGCTTGCATCAGTGGCCGACATTCGGGGATGAGGCTCAGAAGGTGATCCTGCGGAGAAAGCGGAGTTGGCTGGGTACCCGAACGGGGTAGCAGGGTAATTTATGGGGACATTAGAAGTCCCACCTGACCTGGAGAATAATTCAGGGAATCCGGGGACGACACTTGGCGGCTCTTTCCCATTGTTCCAGTCATCCAACATTTCCAACATGCGGAGCCGTAGGATTCTATTTTCTTCCGCAGTTGCGGATTCAGGCGTGAGGACGGCTGAGATTGAGCTCTCCTCAGAGACGGGAACTGTTTGCAATGGAATTTCCGAAGACATTTCCTCACTTCCTTTTGACCTGGTGAAATAAGTGTGAGTACTGTTTCTGGTCCTAACAATAGGTAGTTGAACACCTCTCCTTGACCTCGTGAAGTATGAGTGCGAGGCCAGACTTTCACCAAACCAACCGTCTTTTCAAAAACCCTGGAAAATGCTCAATGACAAGTGCACGGTTAATTTGCAGCAAATAACGGATAGTTAATCTCACGTTGGGCATGATGCACCTATACAGTTAAGCGGATTGCTATATGTCTGCTACGAGAGCATGCGTCATTCCGGTATTTTTCCTCTTATTTCCCCCTTTTTTTTTCTTTTTTTTTATTTTATTTACATTTATTTTTCTTTTATATATTTTTTAGCAAAAGAAAATGCGATCGGATCCGATGAGGATTGCCTACGTATCACGATACTCACGTGAATCAGATCATTACGTAGTTCGAAAACACAAATGAGCGTGAAAGAAGCAAATTCTTTATTATTGAAGCAGTCTATTACAAACTACATTTTTCAAAAGAAAAAGCAAACTTTGAAAATAAACCTAGACTCAAAAAATAGACTAAAAATCACCCTGATGAAAAAAACAGGCAGAAGATGCTAAGATACAGATTTGACCTATGAATGCATTATGGTTTTAAAAATTGGTTTCCGCGGGGCGTCGTTCGGCCTCGCCGCAGTCCTAGGCGTGAGATCCCTCTCAAGTTGCTCTAGCTCGTGCATAGTCTGCTTGACATAAACCATTACTGCCGAGAGGAAGGTAACACTAGACATGTTCTCACATCGTAGACATCGTCTGGTGATGGCGTGGGCAACGGCTTTGATCCTATCTCTGGTTTGCTTCTTCTCTACAAGCAGGTGCTTTATCTGATCGCTGCATATCTCGAAGACTTGAACATCTTGCACGTGTTGATGCTTCAATCGCCGTACTTCCAACTTCATCTGGGCTATTGAGTCATACCAGTATCTGCTCTCAATTTGGAAATCCTTGGCCTGATTAGCTGCTTTGATCTCAAGTGCAGCCATCTCTCTCTTTATCTTAGCAACAATCTTCTCATGGTCGTTTTCCAATCGATTCAGGTACCTGCGATGCTTATCCGTTCTTGTATCCCACTGTGCTTTGAGCTCTGCTATGATGTTTTCAGATTTCTCCAAACCATCTCGCCATTCCCTGATTTCACCTTTTAGCCCTTTTATCAGCTGCTCGTCCGATCGACGCCTTGGTTGTCTATCTGCGTCCAACCTTATTTGTTTGATCTGAGCTCTGAGCATCTCATTTTCTTGAGTTAACCTGTTCCGCTCTCCCAGATCGGTAGCAATTTGCACGCTATGCTCGTATTTCATGCCTTCTACTTGTTGTTTTAATCTGCTGATTTCGGCACAATAACCTCTTTCCTTTACTAACCAATCCCAATGCCTTTTCGATGACTCGGTGAAATCCCGGATGTGGGGTCTCTTAGCTGGCCTTTCATGCTCGAGTTCCCTTCTATACCATGCAAGGTAACCTGGCGTCGTTTCTCCCTTGGCTCGATCCCGCACGCAAGTATCTGATTTCAAATATTGACCCTCATTCCAGATTTGGCGAATCTTCGCTTCTGGGAACTGTCCGTTAGGACTTATCTCAACTGTTTGAGTGCTAAGATCTTCCTCATGAGGTACTGTCTGGCACCTTCCGAACTGTCTCAAAACTCGGCAGGGTGCGTAAGGTTGAATGCTCTTAAGCCCCATCAGTAAGAAATGAGTTTTAGCCGCCGACATATATAAGATCTCATCAACAGGTAACCATCCCAACGCCCATTGTATTTGGCTGGCAGTAAGAGCTTGCAAGAACGAGGTCCATGCCAGGACTCCTTTAGGCCAAGTGATCTCTCTGGTTCTCGTGTAAGATTCTTCTATGCGGGTTTTTTCCGGGGAACCATGGCTCAATACCCCGGAATGATGGCAGAGGTGCTCGGTCATCCATATCTGTAGGAGCAAGTTACAACCTTCGAAGAAATTTCCCCCAGCTTTACAAGTTGTGAGAGCTCGAAAGATGTCAGATACCACCATTGGCGCGAGAGTGCTGCCACTTTGCGTGAGTAAAGTGTTGGCGACCCCAGATATCTTCAAATCAATGTTTCCATCTTTTCTCGGAAATACCAGAAGACCCAGAAACGTTATCATGAACGCCACCCGTCTGTGCTCGTCCCACTTCTGACGAACTCCTTTGCTGCACAGTTTGTTGATTGGATTATTGAATCCCCCCTCGTGACCGTATCTATCATATATGAAGCATGGAGTACAGAATCCGGCTGCTAGATCCGGGTTGTGGACCGTTCTAGGTATTTTCAATGAATCCAGGAACCGATGTACCGTGACGACTCTTGGGGCGACCAAGTATTTTTCCCTCAACGGGAGTTCAGTATTCCCGATGTATCCGGCCATTTCTTCCAAAGTTGGGGTGAGCTCAAAATCAGAGAAACGGAAAACATTGTGCGCCGGGTCCCAATAGGTAACCAAAGCTCTTATGATATCTCCCCGAGGCTGGACTTCCAACAGACCCACAAGACCTTTCAAATATTTCTTAACCTCATTTTGTCCTTCAACACCTAGATCATTCCACCATAGCCGTAACTTGACAGGGATTTGGGTCATTATTGAAAAATGTTCATTTTGCATCGTGCTCATCCTGCACATTTATTAAGGTGATTTTAACAAAATTGACTGACTCAAAAAATATATATATTTTTTTTAGAGAGGATCAAGCTTTGCCCACGGCCTTTAAACACTTCGGAGACAAAGATTTTAAGGCTGTGCGGGTCTAAAAAAACGCTAAACAAGACCCAAAGGTGGCTGTTTATGCAAAGTCAGCCTTCCGGCGTCCCTTTCGGGAACATTTGGCTATTTATGATAAAACAATGTCACCTGACTTATTTACGACTCTATTAAAAATTTGACACATCTTTTATTTATTTATTTACTGGTTTTTGGCTATTTAGAAAAATGGGGTTGAACCCGACGAGGGTTGCCTACGTATCTCACATCCGGTGAGAATCAAACCGGCGTAGTTCGGGCATATCATGAATAGAGAAAACCTAGAAATCAAGAATAAGTATTATTATTTTGAAAAAAGATAAAGGCTCAAGAAAAATATTTTTTTTTTATGCAATATTTGGATCATTAGTCTGAATTTATAAAAGGGGTACTACAAAAGAAACAACACACTTTTTGAATTATGGATTTTCCATTTTTTTTTTACTTTTAAAATAAACACTTTTTCTTTTTTTTTTGATTTTGAAAGTGATAAAAGAAATTATTTTTTTTTTTTTAATAACTCTCAATAAAAGACAGTTTTTTTTTTAGAAAAAATTCCGGCGAGGTTTTGACACTACTTGGACATTGGTTTATTCTCCAAAAATAAGTAATTATCTCCCCTACGCTGCTATTTTCCCCTTTTTAGGAACCGGTCGACATGCGGAACCGAAGCAAATAAATGCACAACACAAATAGGATGCACCAGGGGGTCTTTTTTGTTTCAGGCTGCCTGTCCTAGACGGACCCAACCCCTGTGTTGAGTCCCCTAAGTCAAATGCAACATGATGCAGATAAGCGTTCCTACTAGGGATCCGGCATGAAGTCAAGTTATTCTAGGTTCGTAACCTGGGTATTTGTTCTAGACTGTGCACCCGAGCGGACAACTCGAGTCGAGGAGGGGGCTACGTACCGGGGACCCGCGAGATCGTCCGGCTTTGTAACTTGTCCGTCCTCTTTCTTATTTTAGGTATTGACATTAACAGAATAGGGAGTCCCGACCAGCGAGCTTCTCCCCGGAAGTAAGAAGAGAAAGGTTTCGGCGCAGTTTATATACAGTTCAGATAATATCAAAGCGGTAAAAGACAACATTTAGCACGTTACGCAAAAAACATGTAATAAAAATCAGATAATAAAGCCAAATATAACAATTATTCTAAGCTCGAATTCTTGAACCCTGAACCAGTGGTTCTGGGTGTACAATTCCCCAGCGGAGTCGCCAGAGCTGTCACACCTCCTTTTTTGCGCGCCCGCCCCGAAGGGTTAAAATGCGCGGGTGGAGTTTTTCCAATTTAAGTGACAAATATTCGAAATGGGATTATTTATTTAATTCAGAGTCGCCACTTGGGAAAGGTTTGGCTTTTGGTGTCCCAAGTCACCGGTTTATCTTGAATCCCAAATCGAGGAAATTTTCGACTTTTCCAAATGAAGTCTGCGAACCAGAAATTCTAAGTAAGGAATTCTGTTGACCCGAGGGAAGGTGTTAGGCACCCTCGAATCCCGTGGTTCTAGCACGGTCGCTTAAATTGTTATAATGGCTAAATATCTGATTTAAATACATGTTGTGACCTATGTGCTTTTATTAAGTTTTAATCGCTTTTATTATTATCATTTATTTTACAGAATTGCAACGTCGTGAAAATGCGTCTCGAACCACGTCACAATCAATGCACCCGTGATTGTCGACACATTTGGACTTCATTGAGATTTGGATTTGGGTCACATCAATGTGCACCCGAACTTAAGAATGTGATTTAATTAAACCGCGCCAACAGAGTCTAACGCGTTATTATCTTTGTAGAAGGCCATGAAATTTATTAAATGGCCCATCCTGAATTCTAGATAATTATCAAGGTTATTTATTGAGGGCCCCGCGATTTACATCTCATTTGGCGAGGCTCGTCTCATTATTTTAGAAGGAACATCCTAAAACGGTTACATTTCTGATGTGTTTATCTCTTAAAAATAGAAGAAAAGATGCGTGCTATTTTTAACTATGTGTTTGGCCCAAATCCGGATTTTAGCTAATCGTCCGATTAATTATTTACGGACTGAAGAAACATCGTACCTCATGAAAACATGCTTTGAACTTGATAAAGAAATGTATATGGGATTGATGAAATGCTACGACTGTTACAAGAGCTCCCTAACTTTAACTTATTCAGACAAGATTAATTAAAATTGCTTGTTTAGGAAATGCGACTAGTGGTATTTGAAACTCATCCTGTAAACTGCTTCACGCAAACTGAAACTCAAGAGTTTGAAACTGTATTGTCTTTAGCTAGATCTAAACAATCATTTGCCCTTACATATTCGAGACATGCTTAAATAGCGAGTTTGAGTTAACAATTGTATTAAAATGGCTGCACATTTTCATGGATTGTATTTACATCTTATGTACTACTAAACGAATAAAATGTCACAGTTTCAGATTGGCATAAACTTTAATTAAGTACAACCTTACTAATGTGTCTCTATTAGGCTAATCAGACCAAGAAACTACAAATCTTAACAACATTAAAAGGCAATTCATAAGCAATACAACAGGTGCTTCTAACTCCTTCAAATCTTTTGATTCATGCTTTCATTGTTACATCAAATGCGAGTCTTAGTATGTACCTGGATATTGGATACAACAGAAGGAGCAAGGGGTCAGTAGGGCAATAGAAGCGATACCAAACAGCAGCAGTAACAGCAGGTACCAATAGAACAACTCCCAGTGCAAGATACAGTTAGAACCGACAAGAAATGGTAGACAGGTAGCAGCAAACAATGCAGTAGGAATAATACTCCAAGACAGACCAATCCAGGGGAAACGACCAATATGAATCAACTAATGAACTCAGCTGATACTTGGAAGAAAACAGAGTTGATTGAACAGGTTGAACAAGACTGGGAATCAGACAAACAAGACAGAAGTAATTGCTGATTTTCTGTTTATCCCTTTCCCTATCTTCTTTCTTTTCAAGAATCCAATATCAGTCTGCAGTTTTGAACTTATACTTAAGTTATCAGAAAGAGACCTTTTCCAGTTTTTTACTGTTTTCCCCCAGAACTTCAATTCTCAAAATTTCAGTTTAGGCTCCCCCTGTGTCTCTCTATGTATGTCTGTGTGTGTATACTTCTCAGTGTGTATTTCAGCTCTCTCTTTCAAAAATTCCTCACAGTCTGTCTATATTCTTTTTCCCTTATAATTCTGTCTCCCCTCTGTGTCTGTTCATGTATCCCCTCTTATAAGCCTCAACACTACTCCTTTTAACAGCCTCTTTTGAATATAACAATACCCCTCCCATGTGCCTTTTACATTTTCAGATTCCAATTAGTTATTTAAGTATTAATCCCCATCAACATTCCCTGGCAGACTTAACTTTTAAAAGGTTTAATACTTTTTAAACTTAAAGCAAGGTATGGGCAGTAGAATATATCTGACAGCATATGCTGTCAAACAATTTTTAAAATCAAAAGCCTTCTTATGCAGGAAAACAGGCTGTGCACAATGCACATGCTGTGCACAAGTGCACATGCCATCAACTCAGATTTCAATTAACAGACCAAGCCTTAGGTTTCTGAAATCATATTAACAGCTATAAGTAACTGGACTTGGTTCTTAATTGATTCAGGCAAATGTTCAACAGAAGCAAGTCAATTTGTTATTGTTTGGACAGTTGAAACTAATTGACGACATATGTCGACTCGACTATATTAATCATAACACATACAACCGTAACCAAAAATCAAACATTCAACAGTATCGACATATGATTTGAATTGTACTGGCTAAGCAAAGTGGTGCTCGAGAAGCCAATTGATCAGTTCAATGTAGAGAATCAGCTAATTGCACACCACTTACATACACATTATCAGGGCAAATATAAAGACTCATTCAAACAAACAGAAGTTCAGGCAAAGTGGACAAACAGAAGTTGGTAAAATTAAAAACAAATATGAACAGACTTTTAAAAACAAATCACACGGACTAAAACAAAAATAAAGAAAAGAAAACAAGACTCACCTCAAATCTTTGAAAAATCAAAACCTTGACTCGGATTTGGACAGACCTTTCTTAAGGCTGAATGGATTTTAATCGAAGTGTTTCTCAGATGAGAAACACTTTGATTAAAGTCCATTAGACCTTAATCTCTTCGGTTGAACCGGTATGAACCAGTGACGAAGAACTACAAACATTTCCAAAACTCAGATCCGGGATTCAGGCTTCCCTGGTCAGATTCGGACCAAACCAAGTATGGTTTGGTCACGAGGGGGGTCTGGGGAGTGTCTGGTGTGAAGCTAGGGTTGGTTGGTGTAGATCGAGTTTTGACTCGAATCTTCAAATGAAGATTCGAGGACCTGGAGGGTGATTCGAACGAAACGGTTAACAGGTCTATGTTCAGGGTGGTGAGGGGGTTCTATGGTGTTCAGGGCGAGGTCACCGGCGTTCATGCCGCCGGTTTTTCATGGCGAAGGGTACAGGGGCGGCTCTAGGGTTTGTGGGTTTGGGTGAAGACGACGAGGCTGGGGTATTGGATAGGGGGGTAGGGTAAGGATCTGGGCTTATATAGTTAGTGGGTGGGTTGATCTCAACCGTTAGATCAATCTAGATCTACGGTTTGGATCTGATGGTCTTAAGTGAAACGGTGTCGTTTCAAGTGTTGAGGGTTTGGGTTTGGTCCGGGTGTAAACGGGTCGGGTTTGTTGGTGGGTTACGGGGGATTGATCTTGGCCGTTGATCACTCTGAGATCAACGGCCCAGATCAGGCACGATCCAAACGACGTCGTTTGGACACCCTGGGCACTAAGTGGTCTGGACCGGGCAGGCCTGGGTTTTGGGCATTGTTTGTTTGGGCCAATTTTATTAAATTGGCCCAATCCGGAAAAAGAAGGGGTCCTTTCTTTTTTTTCCTTTTTTTTTATTTCTTTTTCTTATTTATTTTAAAACTAAACAAAAAATCAAATTAAAATTAAATGCATACTCAATACAATTATTTGCACACACACTAAAATATTTCAAAACAAGTAAAATTAAACAAAACAAAATCACGGACAAAGGTGCCTGTTTATGCTTTTCTATTTAAACCATGTTATGGTTCAGATTATGCATGACACGTACACATTTTTGAATTTTGTTTTAATAAAGTAAATAAATAAAAAATGGGCCGAAGTCACAAATAAATCAACAAAGTGCCGCACAGAAATCCAAAAATTGTACAGCAGGACAAATTTTATTCTTTTGGAGCGACTGTCGCGCAAAAACAAAAATCACGTGCTCAAAACATCTATTTAACTTCTGAACTTGATCGTTTCCAAAGGATAGAACAGATAACATAAAAAAAAACCCGGAAACTGTAATCATCCTGTAATCATGTTGTACATCATTAGACAATTCCGCTTTCTTGTATAGCCATGTTAATCAAATAAATTCAAACTAGCCCCAAAATGACATTATCCCTTGACAGATATGAAACAAACATGCTTAGCGTGAGCTTAAACTTTTATTATAATAATTCCATGGCTCACTTGTCAAAACAAAGATTCAACAACATGCAAGCTATATGATTGAACTTCAACTCAACTTAAACCATCCCCATGCTTTTACATTCCCAGAATTAAATTAACGAGCACACACAAAGATTTTTGCAAGACATTAACAACATAAGAGAGGGGAGGAAGGGCTGCCCTACTAGACAGAATATAAGATTGTATTCAGGACATTACAGAAATGAATGAAATAGAAGAGTAAGCTCAAAAGACAACTTGTATCCATGGTACTCCACACTCAAACACAAGTTTGCATTGCACATGTTGTATATAGTTCCAAGAGGTACCTGGATTTTAAAACAAAAAAGAAATTGATGGTTCAGCAGCAGAACAACAACAACAACAATGGTGTTAGCCCAGAAATAACCAAAGAAAACCAGCTTTGAGCCAAGTTTGAACCAGCAGATAAGATTCAATAATCCAAACACTAACTTCAGTCACTCGATGGACCAGCAGACCTCAAGACAACTCGACCTTAACCCATATTAGAACCTGCTAACCAGAAAATTGACTTAACACCAAGAAAACCTCAAAAATCACCAAAGAAATCAATGACATAGTGTTATTCTAAGATTTTCAGCACTTTTCCCTCTCCTCTTGGAATTTTTAGCTATTGAAGTCTATGAAATAGTAAAATTATTCAGCTTCTATATCTTCTAGATTTCCAGCTCTCAAAAACTCTCTTGGGTCTGCCTTGAAAGGCAAGAAATGATGCCTTTATAGGCAAGTTACTAAGGCAGCCTTGCAGATTTGTTTTTACCTTTTTAGTCCCTTTTTAAATCTTTTTTAGCTTAAAAGTCCCTCACTTATTGGCTTGTTACTCGAGTTATATTATTAAAAGTCTGAAATTCACAGAGAAACCCTCACTAGAAACTTCCAAATGAGTTACACTAAAGATTTCTTATGCCAATTCCCTAGACTACCCCCCACCTAGACTTCCCAAGTTGCCCCTGAACCCCTGTTAATATACTAGACAGATCGAATGGGCCATAGGTCAATTTGACCCAGTTGTTCAGCCCCAAATAAACCGGAATAGACCCAAACCTAACCCTCAAGATCAAAAATCTATTCGGCCCAACTAGCAATTATCTAATTAACAAGTTGAAAACACCAAATAACACAGGACAATTAAAGTTTTAGCCTAAATGATTTACTAACTAAACTTAACCAAACTAACAATTTTAAAACTAATCTAATTACAGCCTAACTATACTAATTAAAAACAAGAGTCCAATTACTCATGCATGAATAAATAAACTCCAAAACAAATGAAGAATGATTCAAGAAGAGGAGAAGAAACAGAAAACCGAAAAATAAATAGAGAACAGATTAAACCAGGAGAAGAAAAGAAGAATACCTAAGAAGAGTTCAAAAAATGAAAGAAGGGCCTGGGTCTTCAGATCCTCGGATTTTCTGGACAAATCTGATGTTAATCATGCGTTCTTACGAAGAACACACGAATAAAATCGGATTCAACACGAAATTTCGCCAAAACTTGACTTGGGGATTTCTGGGGTTCATTTCTGATCTACGATTTGAGGAGCTATGGCAATATTCGAGGGAAACCAATCAGAGATTTGGAATGAGGGGGGTTTAGTGGTCATGGGCTGTTATTTTGGTGGTGAACGGATGCGGCGGCAAGTGTGGTGGAAAAGGGGGCGGCGGGTTAGGGTTTGGGAGTGTTTCTGAGGAGAGAATAGGGGGTGAAGGAGACAAATGAGAGGGGGGTGGGGCTGGTTTCCGACACTTAAATACTAAAGTTGAACCAGTTCTGGACCGTTTGATCAACTAAGATCAACGGTCCGGATAAACAAGACTGAAACGGTATCGTTTTAATTTGAGGGGGGTGGACTGGGCAATGGGGCGGGTTTGGGCCGGTTTGGGGCGAGGAATCCGTTTGGGTTGGGTACTTTTAGACCAAAATTTGGCCCAATTTCTAGTCTATTTCACGAATTGTCCAAAATTCTTTTTCCTTTTCTCTTTTCTTTTGTTTTCAAAATTAAAAAAAAAACTAAATATCAATTTACAAAACAATTAACTCCTAATTACTATTATTAACTAAACCAAATTAAAGGACCAACTAACCTAAATTCCAAAATTAAAACTAAAGTAAACTATTTTGAGACTTTTCCTTTTTATAAAAATTAATGACTAATTAATTCCTAAAATGCAAAATTAACTCCTAAATGCACATGCACATATATTTTGTATTTTTCACTAATTAAAATGCACAAACAAAAATGCAAACAATTAACAGAAAATGTCACAAAAATCCACGAAATTGCAAACACTGAAAGAAATTATTTGTTTTGAATTTATGGGAGTAATTCATATAGGGCAAAAATCACATGCTCACAATAGGCAGATTATTAAAAGTTGATGCATGCACCTCTACTGTGAGCAGATACGAGCGATTTTATCCCGTTTGAATACTCCGTGGGAAGCATTTTTGAAAGAGGTTACCGCACCCTGCTCCTGAGGTTGCCTACATATCCTTGGCCAAAAAGGAATCAGGTCAGTGTAGTTCAGGGATGTCTAGTAGCTGGGACTACCATGCAGTTGTGATTTCACTGCTGTTGCTGCTGCTACTACTGCTCACTGAACCCCTTATTACACCATGTCAAAAATAAAAGAAGATAGACTAAACTATGATCTATGCTTTACAAAATCCTATCTAGATCTTCAAACTTGCTTTTGTGTTTCTTGTTGTCCTCTATTCTCTCGATGACATCCATTTGTGCCACCTTGAATTGTAAGCTGAGATGTTTTCCCCTTCTTCAAGTGGGTGCCTGACTGCTGATCTTGATATGTATTCCCATGCTCTCCAGGCGGGCTCCTAACTTTGAAACGTGAATGTATTCCCATGTTATCCAGGCGGGCTCCTGACTTCTGCAAAACAGACAAAAACAAAGAAAATTTTCTGCCCCAGTTTGGGTATATGGGACCATGTGTAAGTGTAAAACGAATCACATTGCCGAATATCAAAGAATTTTGGAAAACCAAAACTTGAATTGTACTCCCTTGTTCTCCAGGCGGGCTCCTGACTGCTAAACTTGAAAGTATTCCCTGCTTTCCAGGAGGGCGTCCTGACTTCAATTTGAAATGTATTCTCTGCTCTCCAGGTGGGCTCCTGACTATTGCGCTTGAAAGTATTCTCTGCTCTCCGGGTGGGCTCCTGATTAAAATAGACAAAACAGAGAAATTTCTACCCCAGTTTGGTAGCTGGGCACATGGGTGAGTGTTAAACTGAATCATATTACCAAATATTACTAAGAATTTGAAAGCTAGGTCCCATTATCCAGGGGGTCCTGACAATTCTTTACCTAAATGACAATTTTAAATCTAAGTTATATCTTCTAAAGGTGTGACTTTTGCTAAATCTTGTTATCTAAGAGGGTCTTAAAGCTACATCCCATTATCCAGAAGGATCCTGAAAATCAAAGGTCAAATTTTATCTTAAGCATGACAACTTTAATTATACTAAGCTACAGCAGAATTTATGCTAAATGATGTTATCTAATCGTAATCTTAAAGCTAAGTCCCATTATTTAGGAGGGTCCTGGAATTTTAAAGTTAAATCTCATTATCCAGGAGGGTCCTGAAATTTTAAAATTAAATCTCATTATCCAGGAGGGTCCTGAAAATTTCAAACTAAATTTTATTATCCAGGAGGGTCCTGAAAATTTAAAATTAAATCCCACTATCCAGGAGGGTCCTGAAAATTTAAAACTAAATCTCATTATCCAGGAGGGTCCTGAAAACTTAAAAACTAAATCCCATTATCCATGAGGGTCCTAAAAATTTCAAACTAAATCCCATTATCCAGGAGGGTCCTGAAAACTTAAAAACTAAATCCCATTATCCAGGAGGGTCCTGAAAATCAAAAACTAAATCCCATTATCCAGGAGGGTCCTGAAAATTTCAAACTAAATCCCATTATCCAGGAGGGTCCTGAAAACTTAAAAACTAAATCCCATCTCAAGCATGCGAACTTGAAACCATCTTACACTCCTTGGGGTACATTTATGCTAGATTTTACTAGTCATGATTGTTTTGATTTTTAAGCTAGGTCCCATTTTTCAGGAGGGTCCTGAGAATTTCCAATTGAATCCCATTATTCAGGCGGGACATGAGAGTTTACCGTCAAACCTGTTTGGTGCTCGCCTTTATTTGCGGAGGATTTTCCCAAAACAACCAAAACTTTCTGCCCCTGTTTCAATCAAAGAAAATTTGTCAGTTTTAAAATGTGGTGGTTAGTTGATGGCATTCTTGCTGAAGGTCTCTCCACTGCATTGTTTTGTCTTAACTGGCTTCCCCGAACTGGCCCTAAACCGCTTGACTTTCCGACTGACTTTCAAAAACCCATAACTTGAATGACCCGAGTATTCTATCCCCGAACCGTTGTTTCACATCTCTGACCCCTTTAACTGAACCTCTGCATCTCCCATGAAATTATCAGATCATTTTGCCGATGGAACTCTTGCTGGCATTTTATCCCCTTTTACATCATGCTATCTTTGGTATGCTCTAGCCGCACTGTGATTTGCAATCTTGAAGCTGGTAGTGAGCTCTGAAATTCCTTCTTATTTGCTTAAACAGAACTGACATTTGGAATATCTTAGAGAAATAAACCCAAAGAAATGAAATGCAGTGACTTTCAGAGTTAAGGATAAGGAAATCCAAAACTGGAAGACTATCTGAAGAGAAAAAGAAAAGAGACTTATCTGAGTGGAACAGCTGGCACCAATGATCATGACATGCAATTTGGATTAATCGGCCCAGTCTGTCCAACCAATCAACTTTCAGTTGCCATACTTTGTTGCCCCAAAATTTCCATAACCTGATTTCTTCACCTCAAATCCCGACCTTGTTCATCCTGCGGTGCCTTGAAAGGTTTTCACCAGCAGACTTATCTCATTCCTTCATCTATCAACTCACTTTCGCCTTAAGGTGTCCGTGAGGGTTTTCACCAATAAGACTCTCTCATTTTTCAGTTCTTTTCCCTGTTTGGACCAAAGTGTTGCCCCCTGATATGAATCACTTCTCCCTGCTCGACTTGGCATTTCTCGAAGACTGATCGGAAGGTCTTTCTTTGGACCGTAATGTGGCTTTTAGATGGGGTTAGAAAGAAACGGTATAAAAGGCTCAACATAATTCAAATAGGTTAAAATTACAACTTTCGGAATCAGATTTCTCGCAACAGCCACAACTTCTGCCCCAGTTTCTTTCTTAGGGGCTTTTGGATTTTTGTTTTGATGGGACCGAACCATGAGGCTGCCTACTTATTCTTAAAAGGAATCAAGTCAAACGTAGTTCATGACATAGGAATTACTTTGTTTGTCGTGCTTTTTCTTCCCTTTTCTTTTTCTTCTTTTCCTCTTTTGTTTTTCCGTTTGTCGTTGTTGTTTTGTTTTTTTTTCTTTTCTTTTCTTTCTCTTTTCTTTTTCCTTTCTCTTTTTCTCTCCTTTCTTTACTTATCTTTACGCTTGTGTTTCTGATATTTGCTATTGATTCCGAAGAAGGGGTATGAAAGAAAATAAATGAGGTTCAAAGGGGTAACGAGGGATAAGGTGTTTAGATAGCAGAACAAAATGCCTTCATTATTTCAATATTCGAGACATGCCAAATACAAACAAGTACAATCAAAGAAAGAAATCATACATAATATCTCTTGACTGCATCAGAATTGATAGCCATTTCTACACATTTGCCTTCTACATCTGTCAAATACAATGCACCATTGGACAACACTCTAGTCACAACGAACGGCCCCTGCCAATTTGGGGCGAACTTTCCTTTTGCTTCAACTTGATGAGGAAGAATGCGTTTCAATACTAACTGCCCCACTTCAAACTTTCATGGACTCACCTTCTTGTTGTATGCTCTTGCCATTCTCTGTTGATACAACTGGCCATGACACACTGCTGTCAGTCTCTTTTCATCGATCAAACTCAATTGTTCTAAGCGGGTTTTGACCCACTCCTCATCATCGATCTCAGCCTCCACGACAATTCGAAGGGATGGAATTTCCACTTCTGCAGGTATCACTGCTTCGGTGCCATACACCAACAAATAAGGAGTCGCCCCTATTGAAGTACGGACAGTAGTGCGATAACCCAGCAATGCAAACGGCAACTTTTCATGCCACTGCCTAGAACCCTCCACCGTTTTTCGAAGTATCTTCTTTATATTCTTGTTAGCCGCCTCAACTACTCCGTTTGCCTTGGGGCGGTACAGGGTAGAATTGCGATGTGTAATCTTGAACTGCTGACATACCTCTTTCATTAGATGACTATTGAGATTAGCCCCATTGTCTGTAATGATCACCTTCGGTATCCCAAACCGGCAAATGATATTTGAATGCACAAAATCAACCACCGCCTTCTTGGTTACAGACTTGAATGTTTTAGCCTCTACCCACTTGGTGAAATAATCGATGGCCACCAGAAAGACCTGTGCCCGTTGGACGTTGCTGGCTCGATTGGTCCAATGATATCCATTCCCCAAGCAACAAAAGGCCATGGTGTAGACATTGTATGTAATTCAGATGGTGGAGAATGAATCAAATCTCCATGCACTTGGCACTGGTGACATTTACACACAAAACTGATACAATCTCGCTCCATAGTGAGCCAATAATAACCTACCCGAAGAATCTTCTTTGCCAACACATACCCACTCATGTGCGGTCCACAGACTCCAGAATGTACTTCGGTTATGATAGATGCGGCCTGCCTGGCATCTACACATCTTAATAACCCAAGATCTGGAGTTCTTTTGTACAAAACTCCTCCACTGAAGAAAAATCCACTTGTCAAGCGACGAATTGTTCTCTTTTGATCACCTGTGGCTTGTACCGGATATGCTCCCCTTCGGATGTATTCCTTGATGTCGTGAAACCAAGGCTCCCCATCGAGCTCTTCCTCTACTATGTTACAATAAGCATGCTGATCACGGACCTGAATATGCAACGGGTCTAGATAAGCCTTATCTGGATGATGTAACATTGACGCTAGAGTATCCAAAGCATCGGCGACCTCATTGTGAATCCTTGGAATATGCCTGAACTCTATTGATTAAAACCATTGACAAATATCATGCAAACATTGCCGGTACGGTATGAGTTTTAAATCTCGGGTTTCCCATTCTCCTTGAATCTGGTGTACCAGAAGGTCTGAGTCACCCAAGACCAAGACTTTCTGGACACCCATATCCATAGACATCCTCAAACCCAAAATGCATGCCTCGTATTCCGCCATGTTGTTAGTATAGTAGAACCGAAGCTGAGCCATAACAGGGTAATGATGCCCTGTTTCAGAGACAAGTACCGCTCATATTCCAACGCCTCTCATGTTAGCAGCCCCATCAAAGAAAATTTTCCATCCTGGCCTTTCAATCTGTTCCAACTCATCAATGTGCATTACCTCTTCATCAGGGAAGTAAGTCTTCAAGGGTTCGTATTCTTCATCCACAGGATTCTCAGCCAAATGGTCAGTCAATGCTTGTACTTTCATTGCGGTCCTAGTCACATAGATAATGTCAAATTCTGTGAGCAAGATCTGCCACTTTGCGAGCCTTCCCGTGGGCATGGGCTTCTAGAAGATATACTTCAACGGATCCAAGCGAGAGATGAGGTAAGTAGTATAAAAGGACAAATAATGTTTCAACTTCTGGGCTACCCAAGTTAGGGCGCAACACGTCCTCTCAAGCTGAGTGTACTTAACCTCGTAAGATGTAAACTTCTTGCTGAGATAATATATTGCATGTTCCTTCCTGCCAGTGATGTCATGTTGTCCCAACACGCATCCAAATGAATTGTCCAAGATTGTCAAATACAGAATCAAAGGTCTTTCTGGTTCTGGCGGGACCAACACAGGTGGGTTTGACAAGTACCCCTTTATCCTATCAAATGCTTCCTGACATTCATCTGTCCACTTAACTGCAACATCTTTATTTAACAGTTTGAAGATGAGCTCACAAGTTGTCGTGAGTTGAGCAATAAACCTGCTGATGTAATTCAATCATCGTAATAGACTCATCACCTCAGTCTTGTTCTTTGGGGACGGCAACTCCTGGATAGCTTTGATCTTTGACGGGTCAATACCTCGTCGGCTGACTATGAATCCCAACAACTTTTCAAATGGAACACCGAATGCGCATTTTGCAGGATTGAGCTTGAGATTGTACCTGTGAAGCCTTTGGAAGAACTTTCTCAGATCTCTGACATGGTAAGACTACTTTCTAGACTTTACAATCACATCATCCACATAAACCTCGATCTCCCTGTCTATCATGTCGTGGAATATGGTCGTCATTGCCCTTATATAGGTCGCCCCGACATTTTTCAAACCAAATGGCATGATCCGATAGCAGTACGTTCCCCATGGCATGATGAATGCTGTCTTTTCTGCGTCTTCTTCATCCATTAAGATCTGATGGTAGCCCGCATAACAATCCACAAAAGAACCAATCTCATGTTTGGTACAATTATTGATCAATATATGGATGTTTGGAAATGGGAAGTTATCCTTGGGACTCGCCTTGTTGAGGTCTCGATAATCAACACACACCCTGGTCTTGCCGTCTTTCTTTGGCACAGGCACTACATTGTCTAACCAAGTGGGATACCAAGTGACCCGAATGACCTTGGCCTCAAACTGTTTGGTGACCTCTTCCTTGATTTTCACACTCATATCAGTTTTAAATTTCCTCAGCTTCTGCTTGACAGGGGGAATGCTGGATCAGTGGGCAATTTGTGAACCACCAAGCTGGTGCTTAGACCTGGCATGTCGCCATAGGACCATGCAAAAACATCTTTATACTCGAACAGTGTTTTAATTATCTCCTCTCTGAGTTGTGGTTCAAGATGGACACTTATTTTAGTTTTCCGGACATTATCTTGGTCCCCTAAATTGATTGCTTCTGTATCACTCAGGTTAGGCTTAAGTTTTTCTTCAAAATGGCTTAATTCTTTACTAATCTCTTCAAAGGCTTCATCCTCGTCATATTTCGATTCAACATCACATTCTATTTCTTGAATTACTATTTCAGAACTAGATTGGCTTTTAAGACTGGGCTGGAGATTCCGCATGCATGTCATATCATTGAAGCCAGCATAAAAAGAACTGTACAAGGAAAAAAGGAAAATAAAAATAAAACTATCAGGAAGAGAGGAAAAGAGAACTTGCATTTCATTGAAATTAAAGATAACGGGGTTTATACATCCAAACGGACGGAACATAGAATCTAAATTACAACCCTGGAATAATCCAGATAAATTGAAAGAAAATCAAAGCAAACTACCAAACCTCCCTCCTAGTGGGGAGAGGAGTAGCTTCACAATTGTTAATCTTTGCACCGGGCCCAACAAATTGCACATCCGCCTTGCTAGAACCCTCTCCAGCTTCCAACACGTTCACATCGGTGAATATCCTCTCGAACCTTTCCATCAAATCTTCATCCACATCAACCACCGAAATGGGAACCGACGTCACTGGGCACTTTCTGTTACCAGGCCTAACAAATGATCGGGAAAGATGCGGGACTGGCTTTGGAAGGGCCCATGCTTGCTGTTTCATTTTTCTAGCTCTTCTCACGTCTGCAACTGTGGTCTTGAACCCCAGACCAAATGTATCCAAGTTTTTAGGAAGAGAAACCGATTGTACGATACCTTGCATAGATGCGCCCAAAACTTTGCCCGGTACGAAACCATTTTTCAATATTTCGACGGCTACCATGACTGATGCAGCAGCTACCCTTGGAGTCGGCACGCACTTCCCTTCAGGAATATTCTCTACCGCTACCATGTCAAAAACCTGATAAACCCACGGCCCCTTGTCGTCTTCAAACTGTATGAATGAAACAATGGCATCGCTGGGAACACACAAATTGTCTTCGCCATGCACAACAATTTTGTGTCTATCCCATTCAAATTTAACCATTTGATGCAGAGTGGATGGGACCGCTTTGGCAGCATGAATCCAGGGTCGACCTAACAACAGATTGTAAGAAACAGCCATATCAAGCATCTGGAATTTCATAGTAAATTCAACTGGCCCTATTGTAAGCTCGAGCACTATATCCCCAACCAAATCTTTCCCTCCACCGTCAAATCCCCGAGCGCAGATATTGTTCTTGTGAATTCTTTTATTATCCACCTTCAACTTGTTTAGAGTGGAAAGGGGGCAAATATTTGCGTTGGAACCGTTGTCAACTAGTGCCCGAATAACCACGGAATCTTCACATTTCACCGTCAGATAGAGGGCCCTATTGTGCTCGGTACCCTCCATGGGCAACTCATCATCAGAAAAAGTGACTCTGTTTACTTCAAATATCTTGTTAGCTATCTTTTCCAAGTGGTTTATGAGATTTTGTCAGGAACGTGGGCTTCGTTCAAGATCTTCATCAAAGCCCAAAGGTGTTCGTCTGAATGGATCAGTAATGACAAGAGCGAGATCTGAGCTGGTGTCTTCCTTAACTGCTCCACAATGAAAGTCTTGTACTTTCATCTTTCTCAGAAATTCTTCTGCTTCTTCCTCGGTCACTGCTTTCTTCACGAACATTGGATTATCTTTTGAGGTCTTAGCTTTTCTCAACTCTTCGAGGGCAAAGCATCTCCCCGATCAGGTCAAACCATGAGTCTCACACACTTCTTCTTTAATCTCTTTCCCCTTGTAAGTCACTATCACTCGTTCATAATTTCATGGGACTGCCTTGCTGTTGGCTATCGGTAATTGAGTTACCGATTTGATAACGACAGGATCTGTGCATGCGCCCTTCACAATTACCACAGGCTTGTTCGTCACTCCTGGCACAACCACTTTCGCTCTTTCATGTTTTTTTGCAACGTCACTTGAGGACCCCTTCTTGACCTCCAGGGATGGTTCGCTATTTGCCCCGTTCAGCTTGATCACAGACTTCTCACTTGTTGACTTTTCAAATAGCTTGGCTTCACTAGCCCGAATCATCATGACGGTTTGCGAAGGCTTCTTAGGATCCCCTCCCGTATGCACTATCTCAATCATATTAGTCTCATGATGGGCCGGCAACGGGTTCTGGTTGATGTTGGGTGCCTCCGGGGCTTGGACCTCAATCCGATTAGTATCAATTAGCTCTTGAATAGCTATTTTCAACTTCCAGCATTTCTCTGTGTCGTGACCCGAGGTCCCTAAACAATACTCACAACTCACCGAGCGGTCACGATTTCTAGGAGGGGGATTCGGCAGTTTAGCCTCGATCGAATTCAACATAACCAATTGTCTTAGTCGATGGAATAGACTAGCATATGATTCTCCCAATGGAGTGAAAGTCTTTTGCTTCTGCAACCTCTAATTCTTAAAGGCTTGATTTGGCCGAAAACCTGTTTCAGGGGGATTTCTGTAGGCTCTTGGGGGTGGATGGACATTTTGTGGAGCTAGGTATGGACTTGGTGGAACCGGCGCATGCCATTATGCGTGAGCGGGAGGTTAGGTATAGGTTTGTGTGTGATGCACGGAAAAATAGGGATCTGGCGGTGGGTAGTAGTGTTGTGGTGGACTATATGGAGTGTGGGGGTAAGTTTGGTGGTAGGGTCGAGGTAGGTTGTAGTAACGTGGAAGGTTCCTGGATCCAACCCAAGCTCCCGACTCAATTATAGCAACATCCTCTTTCTTCTTCTTCCCGAGTACACCCCTAGTACCGTTTTGAATGGCCTAGGTGGTCACTTTGATTGCTGAATAACTCATGATCTTGTTGGACTTGAGTCCCTCCTCAACCATGCCTCCCATTTTCACAACTTCATTAAAGGACTTGCCTATTGCTGACACCAAGTGACCAAAATAAGTGGGTTCCAAAGCCTGCAAGAAATAATCAACCATCTCACTTTCTTTCATCGGGGGTCAACCCTCGCTGCTTGCTCTCTCCAACGGAATCCATATTCCCTGAAGCTCTCACCGGGCTTCTTCTCAATCTTTGTCAATGACAGACAGTCTGGGATAATTTCGAGGTTGTACTGAAAATGGTATGCAAAGGCTTGGGCCAAATCGTCCCATGTGTACCACCTGCTGTGATCTTGTCTGGTATACCATTCTAATGTTGATTCGCTCAAACTTTGGCTGAAATATGCCATCAGCAACTCATCTCTTCCACCTGCTCCTCTAATCTTGCTATAAAATCCTCTTAAGTGTGCTACTAGGTCACCATGCCCGTCGTACAGATCAAACTTGGGCATTTTGAACCCTGCTGGTAACTGAACATCTGGGAACAGACATAAATCTTTATAGGACACACTTACTTGACCTCACAACCCCCTCATATCTCGGAACAATTGTTTTAAGCTTTTGACCTTTCTGATCATCTCTTCATGCTCGGGATTTTTGGGTGGCTTCTCGGTCTCTGTCGGGATATCAAGATGAGGGGTGCAAGAATATGGTTCTGGAACTTTGAAGGTGGGTTCAGGGGGATAGTACTAGTTTTTGTGAGTTTGGAACAGAGGTTCACTGGAAGATCGGTGCAATGCAGCAGGTGGAGGTGCCACAAAAATAGGTGTAATTGGTGGGGGGTATGGGACTTGTTTGGGTGGTAGAGCTTGAGAAGCATGGGAAGTGGCGCCATAGCATTGTTGGTAGAGGGGAAAGGCTGGAGATGAGTTAACAATGGGAGGCTCCGGAGGTTGGGCTGATGGTGGGATATAAGCAGGGTTGGCGGGATAAACCGGTGGTGGATGCCCCTTTGCCCAGGCTTGGTACATTTCAGCCATCTGCTTCTTTAACTTATACATCTCTTCCTTCATTGCATTAACATCTAGTTCTTCCACCTCTTTCGACGGGTCAACAATACTTTTCTCCGGTTCTTGGTTGGCCATATTCAGCTTGTCTTTTGATCGGGTGTTGTATGAGTGAGTTGCCAGAATGTCAACCAACTAACCACCTGCATGGACTCAATACATCAAACAACAACCTTGTTAGCGATTATGTTTTTAACAGATTGGTAACCGCACATTGGGCATGAATGCACCTAAACAGTTAACCGTCACTATTATATATTTGATCGGTTGCATGTGTCATCTCGGCCTTTTCTTACTTTCAATTACAAACTTCCCCCTTTTTCTTTTCCTTCCTTTCACTCTTGCCTCTCTTCTCTCTTTGTTTTTATTCTCTCTTGATTTCTTATTTTCTCTCTTTTCTTTCTTGGTTTTCCGCTCTTTTTCTTTTCTTTACTCTCTTGTTTTTTCTCTTATTTTCTTTCTCTCTTTCTCATTTGGTTACGGTCGAATACTATGGAGATTGCCTATGTATCATGACCCCGCATGAATCAGACCAAGCGTAGTTCTTGGAGATAAAAATAATAAAATATTTTTGGAATTTTCAAAATTTTTCATAATAAGACTCAGAAATAAACTTAAACAAAAACTAACAGACTCTGATGAAAGACGAAATACAGACTCGAAAAACAAACAACCCACATACTCTAATAAAAGAAATACAGACTCCAGGACAAACTGGCAGACTTTAATGGAAAGAAAATACAGACTCAAGAAATCATGAATACATCAGTGCCTCAATTGCCCCCGGGACCCGCGGGGCATCATTCGGCCTCGCCGCGCGCCGACTCGCTAAATCCCCTTGGAGGTGGTAGAGATATTCCATTACCCGTCAACCAAAAATCATCACAGTAGCGAAGAACATAGATCTAGTCATATTCTCACAGCTACTGCACTTCATCGCGATGTAGTTGACGACCCTTTTGACTCGCTCTCTTATGACGCCCTTCTCTTGCAACAAACGCCCAATCTGTTCGGTTCTAGCTTCCAAAGTTTGTTCGGCTACCCGGTTCTGCTCTTGGAGTTGTTGCAAGTCTCTTTCTAGCCGTGCCATTAAGGCGTAACAATGTTCTCTTTCAGCCTTAAAATTTTTGGCTTGTTTAGCCATTTCACCCTCGAGGTTGCCAATTGCCTTTTCCCAACCTGTGACCCCTTTTTCATATCTTTCTTTCATCTGTTGAACGAAAGTTGCACGCCCTTTGGCGCTTTTAGCCAACCTTGCATGTGCTTTTGCTAGTTCAGACTCAGCTTTCTGCAGGTCATCTTCATAGTCACGTACCTTTTGAGTAAGGTTATAAATGAGCCTTTCATCTTTCCTGCTTCGGCCTGGGTTCTCGACTTCAATTTTCAACTGTCGAACCTGAGCTCTGAGAGTTTCATTTTCTCGCACCAATCTTCTTCTCTCACCTTCGGCCTCTTGTGCCTGCAAATCATTGTTGAAGGTGACATTTCTCAACTCTTCTCGTAGATCATGGATGGTGGCCTTATATTCCTTTTCCTTCTCCCCCCAGGCAAACCTCTCCTGAATTTTATCATCAAAGGCTTGAACATGAGGCCTTTTGGTGGGCCTCTTGGGCTCTGGCAAGTTATTTACATAAGACATTTTCTCCAACCAAGCAGCATAATTTGGATCTACTTCCCCCTTGGAGATATGTGGTACCTGGGTGCCATTTTTTAGATACCGGTAGCTATTCCAATCCTGCTGAACTACAGCCTCGGGCAATGTAGCTTCTGGATGTAACTCAATGACCTGGGTGCTTAGATCTTCATCTTCAGGCACAATCTGATACCTTTACAATTGACTCAAGACCCTCTGCGGTGCATATGGCTGAATACTCCTTACGCCATTAACCTCAGGTAGCCTTTGGTAGCAGTTATATAGATGGCTTCTGTCCTCGGGAGCCATCCTATAATCCACTCGACCTTACCTGCATTAAGAACTTTCAAGTGAGAGATCCATGCTTCAAACCCTTCTGGTGCATTGTAATCTTTTACCCTCTCCTCGTAACTAGTGATGAAGTTATTCGGGCTCGAACCATAACTCATGAATCTGGGATGATAGCGAAGGTGCTCGATCAACCACATTTGTAGAAGGATGCTGCAACCTTCAAAAAATTGAGCCCCTGCTTTGCATAAAGTCAATGCTCGATAAAGATCTGCCAACACCAACGGGGCAAGTGTATGATCTTCCTTAGTAGTGAGGATTTGTGCAATTCTAGCCATATGAATATCCACCGTCCCTTTCTCATTTGGAAAAACCATGATCCCCAAGAATGCCACAATAAATGCGAACCGGCGATGAATTTGCCAAAGGCCCTTGTCTTGTTTATTGCTCAGACCCTTTTCATGTGTTTCAAAACCAGCAGAGTGCCCGAACCTGAAGTATAAGAAATGGAAAGCACAACACTCATTGCTCACACGTTCTTTATTCATCTGTTTACTGATATTCAGGAGGTCAAAGAACTTGTGCACCGATGGAGCCCTTGGAAATATAAGTTGTTACTTCCTCAAATCTCGTCTGAATTCAATACCCGGCTATCTCCTCCAAAGTAAGGGTGATCTCAAAATCCGAGAAACGAAAGACATTGTGGACAGGATCCCAGAAAGTTACCAAAGCCTTGATCAGATCTTCCCGTGGTTTGATCTCAAAAATGTTTATAAGAGCACCCAATTGCTTTTTCACCCATTTCTGACCATCTTCATCTAGATCATTCCACCACATACGCAAGTGCAACTAAGCATGTTCCCTGACCACTTCTGGCGGATCCTGGTGGTATTCATTTTGTTCCTGTGGAAGGTTAAGGTTAGGGTTGACTCGAGTGGACCCTTTTGTAAACAGGTTTTTGAAGAAGAAAAGAAAAAAAAGAGAAAAGAAAAGAAGAAAAGAAAAAAAACAAATCAAAGGACCATGATTTCTTCCCCTATATGCCAATTTAAGCCAAGTGACTGTTTTTGCAAATGCGGCCCCTTCCCAATTTCACATGAATTTTGAGGCCGGGGAGGATTATTTTATGACCCTTCACAAACTTGTCCATTCTTTTACGAAAATAGCCTTTCGACAACTGAAAAATACTCCGAGGCTATCTCGGCAAGAACGGTTTAAGACATTGACGAAGCTGGATCGGCTTATTTTGATCAAAAATCCAGACTGCATTCACTTGACCATCGACTTTCTTTTTCTTCTTTTTCTTTTTTTTAAAAAAAATAAGGCCGAACCTTATGTAGGTTGCCTACGTATCCCACATCCGGTGAGAATCAGACCTGCGTAGTTCGGTCAGTTTTGACACATTTGGAAGAACACAGTGTTTGACTCTTTTGAAATAACTTTCTTTTCTAAAAAATTTTGGCAGAGCTTCGGGACGTTTTTCAAATACCGGGGTTTTCTTTAGAATCGGGCTTTATTTCCTTCCCTACATCACTCTTGATTTTTCTTTTTGCTTTATTTTCCCTAGTCGGTAAGCATGCAAGCCAAAATAAATAAATGTACACATAGCACATCGAATGAATCAGGATGGTCTGTTGTTTCGGGCACACATGTCCTAGACGGACCCAACCACTGTGTTGAGTCCCCTAAGTCAAATGCACATGATGCAAACAAATGCTCCTATTAGGGATCCGGCATGAAGCTGTGTTTTTCTAGGTTTAACTCCTGGGGTTTTGGTCTAGACTTGGGTACCCGAGCGGACAACTGGGGTCGAAGAGGGGGCGACGTACCGGGAGAACTGAAGTGTACCCGGCCTTGTTGTTTGCCCAGCCTCGTTCTATTTGGTATAATTTCAACAGAAAAAGCGGGTCACGCGAATGTGTGTATCATTTTCAGAAGACTCAGAGAGGTGGCATAAAAAAACATTTATATACAATTCAAACAATAATAAAGTAGTAAACAAATAACATTTAGTACAAAAGATTCACAGAATACAGTAATATTAACAATAAATGAAGCCAAGTAAAAATCATTAACAAGCTCGAATTCTTGAACCCTGAACCAGAGATTCTGGATTCGATCCCCAGCAGAGTCGCCAGAGCTGTCACACCTCCTTTTACCTATCTCAGAAGGGTATAAGGGAGTTTTTTCCAATTTAAGTGACAATCAAAACGGGATTGTTTATTTATTAAAAAAACAGAGTCGCCACTTGGAATAATTTATGGTGTTCCAAGTCACCGGTTTAAATACCGAATCGAGGAAAAGAATGACTCTATTTGCGGTCTGCGAACATAGAAATCCGGGTAAGGAATTATGTTAAACTGGGAGAAGGTGTTAGGCACTCCCGAGTTCCGTGGTTCTAGCACGGTCGCTTTGATCATACTTGGCTTATAACAATTGCTCAATTACTGATTTTAAAACCTATGTGCATTTACCATTTACCGCTTTTAAACTAAGGAAATTATCTTGAAATGGGTCACGCGTACGCGTACCCATTTGTTTGGCGCGTCAAAAATCATGTCACGCGTACGTGTCCACAATTAATAATGCTTGGCTATTATTAAGAAAGTTCGGCCGAAGTTGCGCGAACGCATACTCCGGTTTTTGATTTTTAGAAACCATAATCATGTCACGCGAACGTGTCCATAATTAGGATAGTATATTAAACGTACATAAGCAAACTCCGTTCATTTGTCAATTTTTATATCTAAATAAATGCGAGGGCCATGGAAATTCTACTAAATGGCGTGCCTCTATTTCTAAGGACTATTAATTAAGCGAGGGCCACACATTTAAAGATTTGTTTGGTTTGGTGCACCTCGAATCTAATAGATGGACTTAGTTTATTACTTTACAAGGCTAAGAGGATTCCTATTTTCTTCTTTCAATTAAGTGTTCAAACTGAGTTCTAGTAGCCAACGGATTGATAATGAATTCGAACTAAATGTTATTGACGTTGAAGGGGCCTAAATCCATGTCAGGACCTATTAAATGGAAGATCGCATATGATGGTTCTGCATGAGCAATTGGCCCAGCAGAGGCCCAGATCGCAAACACCAAAAAATAGGCGAATGGTCGAGCCTCTGGACATGCAGAACATCAGAATTATTTGCAATGTTGATGTGGGTCTAGTCCCCATCTTAAATCTGGGCTCAAAGAGAGCCCAATACCATGTTGCAATAGCTCCAATTCCCTGATTTCTAAAGGACTTAAGTTGGGCCCAAAAGAAGGCCCAATTTTGCAAAGGCGAACAGGGACTCAAGATCGAGTCCCTATAGCCACATAACTAGCGCACAAGCAAGGAATAGATGGTTCCAAATTGTCCCCAAACTATTCTGCTCAAAATGGCTATGACATCCATTTAGCTTCTGAACTTGATCGTTTTCAAAGGACAGAACAGATAACAAAAAAAAACGGAAACTGTAATCATCCTATAATCATGCTGTACATCATTAGACAATTCTGCTTTCTTGTACAGCCATGTTAATCAAATAAATTCAAACCAGCCCCAAAATGACATTAACCCTTGACAGATATGAAACAAACATGCTTAGCGTGAGCTTAAACTTTTAGTATAATAATTTCATGGCTCACTTGTCAAAACAAAGATTCAACAACATGCAAGCTATATGATTGAACTTCAACTCAACGTAAACCATCCACATGTTTGTACATTCCCAGAATTAAATTAACGAGCACACACACACAGATTTTTGCAAGACATTAACAATATAAAAGAGGGGAGAAGGGCTGCCCTACTAGACAGAATATAAGATTGTATTCAGGACATTACAGAAATGAATAAAATAGAAGAGTAAGCTCAAAAGACAACTTGTATCCATGGTATTCCACACTCAAATACAAGTTTGCATTGCACATGTTGTATATAGTTCCAAGAGGTACCTGGATTTTAAAACAAAACAGAAATTGATGGTTCAGCAGCAGAACAACAACAGCAATGGTGTTAGCCCAGAAATAGCCAAAGAAAACCAGCTTTGAGCCAAGTTTGAACCAGCAGATAAGATTCAATCATCCAAACACTAACTTCAGTCACTCGATGGAGTAGCAAACCTCAAGACAACTCGACTTTAACCCATATTAGAACCAGCTGACCAGAAAATTGACTTAACACCAAGAAAACCTCAAAAATCACCAAAGAAATTAATGAAACAATGTTATTCTAAGATTTTCAGCCCTTTTCCCTCTCCTCTCAGAATTTTTAGCTATTGAAGTCTATGAAATAGTAAAATTATGCAGCTTCTATATCTTCTGGATTTCCGGCTCTCAAAAACTCTCTTGGGTCTGCCTTGAAAGGAAAGAAATGATGCCTTTATAGGCAAGTTACTAGGGCAGCCTTGCAGATTTGTTTTTACCTTTTTAGTCCCTTTTTAAATCTTCTTTTAGCTTAAAAGTCCCTCACTTATTGGCTTGTTACTCGAGTTATATTATTAAAAGTCTGAAATTCACAAAGAAACCCTCACTAGAAACTTCCAAATCAGTTACACTAAAGATTCTTTATGCCAATTCCCTAGACTACCCCCACCTAGACTTTCCAAGTTGCCCCTGAACCCCTGTTAATATACTAGATAGACCGAATGGGCTATGGGTCAATTTGACCCAGCTGTTCAGCCCCAAATAAAATGGAATAGACCCAAAATCCAACCCTCAAGATCAAAAATCTATTCGGCCCAACTAGCAATTATCTAATTAACAAGTTGAAAACACCAAATAACACAGGACAATTAAAGCTTTAGCCTAAATGATTTACTAACTAAACTTAACCAAACTAACAATTTTAAAACTAATCTGATTACAACCTAACTATACTAACTAAAAACAAGACTCCAATTACTCATGCATGAATAAATAAACTCCGGAACAAATGAAGAATGATTCAAGAAGAGGAGTTGAAACAAAAACCCGAAAAATAAATGGAGAACAGATTAAACCAGGAGAAGAAAAGAAGAATACCTAAAAAGAGTTCAGAAAATGAAAGAGGGGGCCTGGGTCTTCAGATCCTCAGATTTTCCGGACAAACCTGATGTTAATCGTGTGTTCTTACGAAGAACACACGAACAAAATCGGATTCAACACGAAATTTCGCCAAAACTTGACTTGGGGATTTCTGCGGTTCATTTCAGATCTAAGATTCGAGGAGCTATGGCAATATTCGAGGGAAACCAATCAGGGATTTGGAATGAGGGGGGTTTAGTGGTCATGGGGTGTTATTTTGGTGGTGAACGGAGGCGGCGGCGCTGGCGAGTGTGGTGGAAAAGGGGGCGGCGGGTTAGGGTTTGGGAGTGTTTCTGAGGAGAGAATAGGGGGGAGGGGTGAAGGATGAGAGGGGGGTGGGGCTGGTTTCCGACACTTAAATACTAATGTTGAACCAGTTCCGGACCGTTTGATCAACTGAGATCAACGGTCCGGATAAACAAGACTGAAGTGGTGTCGTTTTAATTTGGGGGGGAATGGACCGGGCAATGGGGCGGGTTTGGGCCGGTTTGGGGCGAGGAATTCGTTTGGGCTGGGTACCTTTAGACCAAAATTTGGCCCAATTTCTAGTCTCTTTCACAAATTGTCCAAAAAAAATTTTCCTTTTCTCTTTTCTTTTGTATTCAAAATTAAAAAAGAAAACCTAAATAACAATTTACAAAATAATTAACTCCTAATTACTAATATTAACTAACCAAATTAAAGGACCAACTAACCTAAATTCCAAAATTAAAACTAAAGTAAACTATTTTTGAGACTTTTCTTTTTTATAAAAATTAATGACTAATTAATTCCTAAAATGCAAAATTAACTCCTAAATGCACATGCACATATATTTTGTATTTTTCACTAATTAAAATGCACAAACAAAAATGCAAACAATTAACAGAAAATATCACAAAAATCCACGAAATTGCAAACACTGAAAGAAATTATTTGTTTTGAATTTATGGGAGTAATTCATATAGGGCAAAAATCACATGCTCACAATAGGCAGATTATTAAAAGTTGATGCATGCACCTCTACTGCTGTACGAGGAAGATACACACGTTTGTGTATGGAGCTATCACTTCACCGTCCAGTCCAGCCCTTCCTTTTCATAGGAAATCACGCACAATTAATTTTCTACGAAGGAGAGAATCTACTCTGCAAATCTTGTAGCATTCTAGGTCACTCTACAAGACAATGTCAGCACAAATTAATTAACTATCAAGACAACTCTACAGTTTCAACCAATTTGGAGGGAACTACTGCTACGGTTGCTCTATATAAAACAATCCCAATGGATAAGTAATGGCACACTGTCAACTTCAAGAATAAAAGGAAGGGTCCATCTCTTAAAAAAGACAACTTCATCCCAACAACTCAGGAAGCAAAAGCAAGTACAGATATAACAGTCCGTATTTTTTATGCTAATTCAGGTGAGTATCTTAACATCCAAGTTCTTAAATAAAAGTCCAAGGAACTAATATCTACAAATACACCCAAAACAATTGACACTCTAAATCAATTCAATGAAAAATCTGCTAATCTTTATGGCCTATCAATGGAAAACCAGTTTTCTCTTCTAAATGGTCAGCACATGGTTTTGTAGAATACCCCCCCCCCCCCCAATGCTAATATTTTAATAATCTATCTTCTATGACTAATTCCCACGTGGATTCCCCTCCTTTTAACAGCTCAATGGCATGCACTCTACCAATGATCACCTCTACCTTAATGGTCCCCCTAATAACCCTATGGATATCACTAAGCCACAGGATCCATGTCCATCTATCTCCCTAAACCTGCCTATTACTAACACTAATAAAACGTCTTCTACTCACCAAATTCTTTTACATGAATCCAATGGGCCACCACATTTATCCAACCAAGATGCCCAAACCTTACAAATGGCCAATACTTATCAACACGTGCCATCATGCAAATCTGAAGAAATCTCTAATATAAACCTACGCTATCCCACTCCACAAACATGCAAGTAGAAACTCCAATCATCACCCTAACTCCAACCCCTATACTAACCTCTGAAACCCTTTCACTACCCAAGGCTCCACTACTATAAACCTTTACTCCAACTTAAACAATGCCAAGGATCCCTCTCACCTTGAGACGTAGGTCTCATCTGATACAAATACTCAGACACCACAGAGCTCAAACAATGGCAAATCTCTCACCACTCCCTCCTCAAATGCCCAACCCTCCGACCTACTACGTTCAAACTCCACTACCTCAAAATCACCAACCCCTTTCATGGCTAGAACTGGGCCTGATGGGTCATGCTATCACTCTCAACATGATCATAGAAGGCCAGGAGACAGTGATAGTCCTTCAAAACTCCAACTACTTAGCTTAACTAGTTTCGGAGGGCATGCAACTTGTGATGAACAACTACTTGAACCATGTTTGGATCAACAATGTCCTCAACCCTCTAGCTCCAAACATGAACGCTGATTTGATCAACACGATAAGAGCCCAGTGGAGCCTTACACACCACTTCAATCCCATTTCTCTACAAAACATATCCATGGACATTCCCTTCTTTCGCCCAGAAAATATAGCCATCCTCAATCCTGTGTTCATACCTTGGGATTCGTAGAACAATCGAGTCCCAAACAATGATCCACCCCCTCAGATGCCACCATAACACCCACCCATGCCTCATCATCCACCACTAATGGCATAACAACCACCAGTCCACTCCCCTCCACCATTAGTGCCAGAACAAGGCCCAGAAGAACCAATGGTGGAAGAACAAAAAGATGTTGTCAACCTGATACCGGAATCACTAGTTGTAATTTCAAACCTAAATGAAGTAAAGGTTTTTCTCTTCACGGAGATGCAAGAGCAGAGGCAAATTCTCAGTTGTCCACCAGCACTCTTCAAATGCTCAATGGACATCCGTCCCCCTCAGGATCCAACTGTAGTCCCATGCAATGATCCTTATTCCCTTTATAAGGAGGAACCCAATGAGGGGGAGGACAGTAGTGGAAAACGGGAATCATCCAGCCATGAATATCAACATGAATCGAGCCACTAATTTTATAATCTAAAACATTAGGGGAGAAAAAAATGATAACTTCCGCAGAAACTTTAGGGATTGGTTGACACCCACAAACCTTGCATGGCTACTCTTCTTGAAACCAGGATGTCTTCTCATCTCTTTCTTCTAAATGAATTTGGTTTTCCGACATGATCGAAGTTCCGGCAGATGGTCAAGCAGGAGGTATGGTGGTTCTATGGGATAACACCATCGTCACTATACATAGCTTTGTTAGAAGGGATCAAGAAATTCATGCAATGATAGAGGTACTCCCTTTACGTAGAATCTTGTTATTTACCTCCATTTATGCTAGTACTAATAGGTCCTTCCGTAATATTCTTTGGAATAATCTTCAATCAACTTTTGAGAACTATAAAGGCCTTTGGTTAGTAGGAGGCGATTTTAATGATGTTATGTCAACAAACGAAAAATTTGGTGGCAATCCTATAAACCGGAATCGTGCTAATTTCCTCTGAAATTGTTTAAATAATTGTCAACTAATGGACCTAGGCTTTAAGGGGTGCAAATACATTTGGTCTAAGCATAGGAAAAGTAGTAAAAGTATAATTATGGATCGCCTTGATAAAATTTTTGCTAATGAAGAATGGCTTAGTTTATTTCTTAAAGTCTCCATAATACACCTCCCAAAAACCTACTCAGATCATAACCCCCTCTTAGTTGAACTTATCCCTAAAACTTCTTCCCATCCTCCAAGCCATTTAGACTAGAAACAATTTGGTGTAGCCACCCTCAATTTAGAGACATTGTTAAGGAAAGCTGGAGAAGTAACAATTTATGTAGTGCTACAAATATCTTTATTAAAAAATTCAATCTTGAAAGTCTCACACTTTTGGTGATATTTTTTTAAAAAAAAGGTAAGATACTTGCTAGACTTCAAAGAATCCAACAATCCCCTAATTATTCATATAACACTTTTCTTCAAACCTTAGAGGTCCAACTAAAAGATGAATACAATATTATCCTCCGAATGGAAGAGGACTATTGGAAACTACGGACTAGGATTCTTTAGATTAATGAGGGTGACGCTACTACAAAAAAATTTCACATATCCGCTACCAATAGAAGAAGAAGGAACAAAATAGTCTCTTTTCAAAATAGTAATGGTGACTGGATTGACGATCAAGCCTCCATTCAAAATCATATTTTCACCAATTTCCAATCATTGTTCACAACTGATCACTCAAAAACAAATTGGCTAAGTATTAAAAATGACCCTACCAATTGTTGATCTCCCGTCCTTAGACAGACCTCTTTGCACAAAAGAAGTTAAAGATACCCTCTTTGCTTTTAAACCCTTCAAGGCACCCAGGCCGGAAGGCTTATATCCCTTCTTTTATCAGAAATATTGGGATATTGTTGGCCGCTCAGTACTCAAATTCTGCCACAATGTCTTCCATACACAATTTATTTCTAACCTTGTTAATAACACCCTGTTATGCTTAATTTTTAAATTTTCCAACGCTAATAATATAAAAAAAAATGAGACACATAGGTTTGTGTAATACTAGCTACAAGCTCATTACTAAGATCATAGCTAACACGATCAAACCCTTTCTCCCACACTTGATTAGCCCTTTCCAATCCAGTTTCATCAAAAATAGGAGAGCTTGTGATAACACTATTATTATTCAAGAGCTCCTTCATTACTTCCGAACTATGAAAGGGTCTAAAATTAATATGATCTTAAAGATTGATCTGGAAAAGGCTAGAATGATCCTTTATCTATCGTACTCTTCGCTACTTCAACTTTCCTCCATCAATAACTCGTCTTATTATGAGCAGCATTTCCACTAGCAACATAACAGTTTTAGTTAATGGGAGTGTCACAAATATTTTTAGCCCTAGTAAGGGAATTAGACAAGGAGACCCTCTATCTCCCTATATTTTCATCCTAAGTCTAAAAATGCTCTCTCGTATGATCTCCCATAAAGTTGATACTCTTTATTGGGACCCCGTTAGTATATTAGAAATAAAAGTCCATCCTTATCTCATCTCTTTTTTGTTGATTACCTAACCTTGATTTCAAAGGCCAATGACAAAAGTTGCGCATGTATCTCTGATTGTTTAAAATCATTTTGTTCTTTATCAGGACAAAAAATAAACTACAATAAGTTTAAAATTATTTTTTCAAACAAATGCCTAATGAAAAGGCCAAGCATTACGCCAATCTTATTGGCCTTAAAATATCAAAGAATTTTGGGAAATATCTTGGATTTCCTATGCTCCATCGCCATCCCAAACCAAAGGATTTTCAATTTATTATTGATAACATGCAAACCAAGCTTGCTAGTTGGAAAACTAATTTTTTTCATATTGCGGGGAGAACTACGTTAGCCCACTCTACCATTAATGTCATCCCTAACTAAATTATACAATATACCTTACTACCCACTAAGATTCATAAACATATTGATAAAATCCAACGGGACTTTATTTGGGGATCTACTAAAGAAAAGAAGAAGCTTCACCTCATTAATTGGAAAACCATCACCACCCCTAAGGAATTTGGTGGACTTGGAATAAGGGCAGCTAAAGATAAAAATCTTGTTATGTTAATGGGTCTCTCTTGGCACCGAATCTCACAAATCAACTCTCCTTGGGCTAAAACATTGGCCTGCTCCTATTCCTCATGCAAGCACACAATCTATACCTCCTTTGTATGGAAAAGTATCCTTAAAGGGTGGTATTACTGTAACAAAGGCATTCTTTGGATTCCTAACAAAAATTCTAACATTGATATCTCGAACTCAAGATGGATTCCATCCATGCCATGCCTTAGAAACTGTATAGATGGTCCCCTCAATAAAGGTGATCTCTTCATCAAAATAACTGATCTTATTGCTAATAACACTTGGAACCTAAGCAAATTTTCTTTCAATCTTCCAGATCCCATCCAAAGACAGATTAATACAATTCCTCTCTCTTTAACCCAAAATCACAAAGATATTGTTATCTGGGAAAATAGTGGAAGTGGTCTTTTCAACACAACTTCTTGCTATACCATCATTAGTAATCTTCAACATAATAGGAAAAACTTAAATAGATTTGGAAATAAACTGCCCCAACAAGATCAAATACTTCATGTGGCTGGTTTTACACAATAAACTCCCCACAAGATCCTACTTAGCTTATATTGAGATTAATATTGACAAACAATGCACAACGTGTCGAGAGGCAGATGAGACTATCGAGCACATCTTTTTACACTGCCCTTTCGTTCTCAAGTTTTGGCAAACCTTAGCTATTCACCACATTCCAAAAAACACAAATGAACATTGGTTACTCGCCATTAAAATTTTAAACCATGGTTTGCCCAACCTCCCAATTACTTGGGATGATTCTTTGCTTTTGCCTTATGGGGCATCTGGCTTAACAGAAACAACAACATCCACAATAATATAACCCTTGTTTTAAAAGTCAAAACTATGATCAACCACACCTTAGAATACAAGTTCTTTGCCGAAAATGAAATTGGCATGCATGCCCAAAAAAAATTAAGGTTCAGTGGCATAAGCCTCCGAGAAATTGGCACAAACTCAATATTGATGGTGCTTTTAAAAAAGGATCAGCCGCTATAGAAGGAGTCTTCAGAACTAGTTCAGGAGACTGGACCATGGGTTTCAGCCAACAAGTCCATGTTGTGACCATCCTACACTCAGAGCTTCTAGCTCTCCAAACAGGTCTCACAATAGCAAAATAGAATGGACTCTACCCACTTGAAGTAGAAACTGATTCTACTGAGATAATGCAGGTATTAACAACAAATCATGATATTTTTAATGATATTATACACTCTTGTAGATTGTTAGTGCCCCAGAAGAAGGAGGAGATGGTGATCAGACATAATTTCCGTCAAGGAAATATGGTGGCACACATGCTAGCCAAGGAAGCCTCTAATCAATCCAGAATCAGGAAACTATCAATTTTTGCTACACCTCCACCTATCGTTATGCAACAACTTTCTCTAGATAAGCTTGGTTGTTCTCCTTTTATTAAACACCTCTCAGAAGGTGCATATAATCTGTTAGCTAGTCTTGGGAACTTATGTGTCCACCAAGAGACACAAAGGGTCTGTAATATTATGAACAATATTTAATCTTAATAACGGTATCTATCTTCTCAAAAAAAAAACTTGAGCGTGATGGATTATTATATGCAGCGAAAGCAATACTATTATCAAAGTCACATGTAATCTCGATAATTAGTATAAACAGGATTTCACGGATTACCTCTTGAAGCGTGAACAAAGCTCCTCTATCATGTGAGCCTCTAATTCCACAGCAACTCAATGAAATTACCACCACTCGCAGGATCACGATCTCCGAACGTTCCACGATCTTCTACTGTATTACTCAAATAATATCAGAAAATAGTAATTTCGTGTTGGTGAAATTTTCTCGGAAAAATGGCTGAAAATTCGGCAACCTTGTTCTTCTACCTGTATGTGGAAAACCTTATGTATTTATAACACAAGTTTTATGGGCTAAAATCCTTTCTTTCCACCAGAAAAGGGATTCCTTTATTTCCTATTGTTTAGGCACAACATGGACCACATAATTTAATTAACAAGACTTCCAATTACGGAATTAATTTCTAATTTTCAAAATTAATATCAACTATAATTAATTACGAATTATTCCACTAAAAATTCGTAATTACACTCCTTATTCATTTTCTAAATTCATCCATTAAATCTTATTTACCTCCCCGTGTTAAGATTCAGATACTAATCAATTAAATTAAATTACTGACAATTTAATTTATTGATTATTGTTTTAGGCTTGCGCTTAACTTATTTCATATGTCGGATACAAAATTCACCGGTCGGGTTTACACATGAAAAACTTATAAGCTTTCATAAAGATGTATCATCAATCTCTAAACCGAGATATGGATTCCATCAGCTAACTATTATTTTGCCAATATATATTATTATTATTATCCAATTTACTAGACATTTTGACCCACGAAAGAATCTCGCCTTTTAATAAATCAAAACAATAATAATATACAAAACTAACAATAATTATATCAAAATTAAGAGTATAAGTACATTTAATGGCTAGAGAGTTTATTTTATTAATTCAGTATAAAATATTTATCTCTACTTAGCCTGTTCAATATATACAAAATGTACTAGCATAAGAAGTTGGAATTAAATCATTCTCATAATCAAGATAAATTAAATTTTATTTTGTGCTACAATCACCCATGATGGTTTGTCCAATTAAATCATTAGATTGTGAACTCAAATTTTATGCTTATAAGAACCGATGATTTAATCTTTCGTGTATAAGCTAAACTTTATATACTAAATCATCTACTATATAAGTAAATGACACCGACTAATATATGACCTATTTAAAACTTCATTAAAATCGAATAAACAATTATTTCATAATAAATACTATACCTAAACCAAACTCATAATTAATAATATATATATCCCAATTTACTAGGCATATTGACCCACAAAAAAATTTCGTCTTTTAATAAATCAAAACAATAATAATATATACAGCTAATAATACTCTCTTACCTCACCCATTACCCGATCCTAAAACCCCCCACCTAACGTAACCCCTCACCAGACACGACCTCTCACTGCTCACCTCTCCAACTTTCTCTCTTTTCTTCCCTCACCTCATACCAAAATCGCCGGAACCCATGGCATGTCAATGAAAAATTTCACCGGGCGCACTAATCTCCACGGTACTGGATCTCCTCTTCGTCTCCCTTCTCCTTCTTCATGTTTCATCATTCAACAACTCCGTTCCACCAAACCAGCAACGGAACCAGCGAAACTCGACGGAAAAATCACAAGGCCACCACGACTGACTACCTCTACTCTCTCACTATTTTTCCTCTTCTTTATTTTCATCCAGCACGAAGGCCTGCGAGTTATACAGATCTTGATTAAAAAATGGCCAAAACATCCCTGCCTTTATCCATTTTCTCTTTCTTATTTGCAAGTTGTAATATCTAAAAAAAAATAGGAGGTTCCGCTACTTTTTGAACTTGCCGGAAAACGAAAACCTTAAACGGTGAAAGAGATGGATCCATATTTGGTGGAATATTGGAGTGGGATCGATCTGCAACTTTACTGATTTTGTACTTATCAGACCCAGTGGTGCACCTAAAGCTATTTTGGCCTTGAGGGGAACACTTCTAAAAAGCCCGACAATGAGAAGGGATATCGAGGATGATCTCCACTTCTTAGCCCGGGAAAGTTTGAAAGGATCTGTTAGACTTCATGGATCTGTTTGTTGGAGTTTTGTTAGGTGGAGGATTTAGGGTCGGATAAGAGGAATCATGTATTTTAAATTGGGGATGAGTCAATTGAGTCTTGTAGTGCCACGTGATCAGCCGTCTAAATTAGGGATAGATTTGAACGAAAGTATAATGGCAGGGACACAATTGACCAAATAGTATAAGGGTATACTTTTAAATAATATTTGATAGTGCGCAACTTTGACCTTTTTCTATAAATTATATTAATCTTGTGCTACAATCATCCATGCTGGTTTGTCCAATTCCATCGTTAGATTATGAACTCAAACTTTATATTTATAAGAACCGATGATTTAATCTTTCATGTATAAGCTAAACTTTATACACTAAATCATCTACTATATAAGTAAAGGACACAAACTAATATATGATCTATTTAAAACTTTATTAAAACTAAATAAATAATTATTTAATAATAAATATTATATCTATACCAAACTCATGGTTAATAGTATATATCCAAACAATCTCTCAATTAGACTTTTAACTATGACAATTGTTAGAATATACTATATCCAAACGCATGATTAATAGTATATGTCCCAGTGAGGCGATCAAGATATTGATGAACCAGGTTACCTCCGTGTGTGTGAGCCTGTTTTGTTAAACGTTGGTTTGGTTAGGTACAAGCATTGAATTTGTAGTGTCATAGTAGTACTTTGGTACTTAATGTTTGCAAATACTCCGTCCATCAGTTTCAATTTAGATGCACATTTTTCTTATTAGTCTGTCCAAAAAAGAATAACACATATTTATAATTGAAAATAATTCAACTTTAAACTTTTTCTTTTACCCATTTTAAGAAGTTTTTGTAACCACGCAAATGGCACGACCCCATAAAGTTTTTACCTAAAACTTTTAAGACCATAAATTTTAAAAGTATTTCTTCTCTCCGTGTCGAATCAATCTAACTCATCTAAATTGAAATGGAGGGAGTATTCAAATTCTCTTCATTATTGCAATGTGTGATTCTTTCAATAATCATAAATGCCACAACCAAGTAAAAGGTACACATTTATTGTGAAATTGAACCACGAATGATCAAGACGTGTTACATGTTGTCTTCTCTCTATTTCTTTAGGTTTTTTGATGTTTAGCTTGGGTGGAATGGATACAAATGGTAAAGTTGCAAAATTTAGTGGGGAGATAAGCATGGCAGAGAACAAGAAAACCCCCCTGTGGTGAAGTGGTTGTCATGATCTCTGGAGATCAAAAGGATTCTAAAAGTCCTGTTGCACCAAAATCAACAGTCCAAGTCAGTGATTCCTCACCTGAAGTTGCAAGGTATAGCCCAAGCCCAAGCTCCAACAAACCACCCAAAATCCCCACCACTGAAACTCTCACTCGACGAAAATCCCTTGCAAGATGTACGTATTCGAAACCCAAATCAAGATTCGGCGAACAATCTGTACCAATAGGAATGTATCTAATCACGCTTCTCCTACTGCTAAAATGGGTTCCAGTAGTACATTTAAAGATGAGGAGATATATAAGAAAGTGAACTCAAGGAATAAGTTGAAGTATAACAGAGTTAAAGCAAAAGTGCTGATTCAATGGCTGCTATTTCTTTGCCTTTTAGGTTGTTTACTTGCTAGTTTACTGGTAAAAAAGTTCCAAAATTGGAAGCTTTGGGATTTGAGGATCTGGAAGTGGATTGTCCTTGTTATGGTGACCTTTAGTGGCATGCTGGTTACTAAATGGTTTATACATTTTGTTGCCTTGTTGATAGAATTGAACTTTTTGTTGAGGAAGAAGGTGTTGTATTTTGTCTTTTGTTTAAAGAAAAGTGTTCAAGTCTGCATTTGGTTTAGCTTGGTTCTTCTCACATGGGTTCTGCTCTTCTCAAACGAGGAACGGTCGCGTACCGCTGAGATGGTTACTAATTTTATTACCTGGACTATTACAGCTTTGCTTATTGGTGCATTCTTGTGGCTCTTGAAGACTTTGCTGCTAAAGATTTTGGCTGCCTCTTTCCACGTAAACACATTCTTTGACCGGATTCAAGAGTCAATGTTTCATCAATATATTCTACTGAGTCTAACAGGACTCCCAGTTATGGAGTCTGCTCAGATGTCGGGGAGATCAAACAGTGCCTCCGGTCAATTTAGTTTCGCAGAACAAAGAAGGGAAAAGATGGGAAGGAAAATAAAGAAAAGGCAGTGATTGATATCAATAAACTTCATCAGATGAAGCGAGAAAAGGTCTCTGCATGGACCATGAAAACGTTAATTGATGTAATATCTAACTCAGGACTTTCCACTATCTCTGGCTCGCTCGGTGAGAATGACTATTATGCAGGTGGTGAGCAAGCAGATAAGGAGATCAACAATGAGGAGGAAGCAATTGCTGCTGCCTATCACATTCTCAGGAATGTTGCATCGCCCGGTTCCTGGTAAGAAAACACTGGCATTTTAAACATGGCTTTTGATGTTTTAATTTGTCACATTTCGACTAAATGTAAGCAAGTGTTATCCCTCTTGATTCAGATTCATTTTTTTTTGGATGTCTAGGTACATTGATGAGTATGACCTTACGAGATTCTTGATTAAAGAAGAGGTCGATATTGTGTTCCCCATGATAGATGTGGCAGAAACTGGACAGATTGATAGGAAATCATTGACGGAATGGGTGGTATGCTCACAACTTACTCATTTTCCTAGATTATGCCTGGCAAACCGATATAAAAGAATCTAAATCAGATTTGGTTACTAGAAAAACTTTAGGCATGATTTAAACTAGATCCATTTCGTCTGATATTTAATTGCCAACATGATGCAGAATATTAGGATCTAGAAATTAAAAGTAATTCTAGACATTTTTCTGGTGATTAGGGGAGCACAATTAGGGCTCTCCTTCTGAGACAGTCGTGGAATGAGTATTTGGCACATTTGTCCTTTTTGGCATATCAGGTTAAGGTTTATCAAGGACGAAGAGCTCTATCGCATGCTTTGAATGATACAAAAACTGCTGTGAAGCAATTGAACAAGATCGTGACATGCATTCTGGTTGTCATAATAATCATCATTTAGCTCCTTTTGGTGGGGATAGCGACTACTAAAGTGATTGTCTTTCTGTCGTCACAACTCGTGGTTGCTGCTTTTATTTTTGGGAATACTTGCAAGACTATATTTGAAGCTTTTATATTCGTATTTGTGATGCATCCTTTTGATGTTGGTGATCGATGTGTCATTGATGGTGTTCAGGTAATGTCTGCTAATTGCATCTTCTTGCTGTTTTGCATTTTCTTTATTGATTCACACTTTTATCTTGCAAATTGCAGATGATTGTTGAAGAAATGAATATCCTGACCACAGTATTCTTGAGGTTTGATAACGAAAAGATATACTACCCAAATTCAGTTTTGGCCGTCAAGCCAATCAGCAATTTCTACAGAAGTCCTGATATGGGTGATGCCTTTGAGTTTTCCGTTGATTACAGGACACCTGTGGAAAAGATAGGAGCTCTAAAAGAGAAAACAAAGAAGTAAGTAGAAAATTCTTCTCTTCTTTTTCCGGTATTTGTAGTCTATTATCCCTGGAAATTTATTAGGACAAAAGCACAGCATTCAAAATTAAAGATATGACTTCTGCAGCAATTTGTAAGATACTTCTTGATGTGGCTTTAGCGAATCCAAAAGTTAAAATAGTCTAGCTAGAATCTGAAAATTAGCTGTTGAACATTCATCTAAAACCTTAGCTTTCTCGAAATGTTGAAAGCTGGGGTTTATTACGACAACTAGGGGCCTGTCCAAGCCCCGAGCCTAACTTAGTGCAGTTGGATCCTACATATGTCCAAGTCCTCCCTATGGGTCGAGAGAGATACAGGTAGATGTTAAGGCGGAGTAGGATTCTTTCTGATTACTGAAACACCTTGAATTTAAAATTTGGCTTAGGCTTTATTCTCCAACATATACCATGAATTTGGAATTTGAGCTCAGGCTTTATTCTACAAGAGCAATCAGTTTAAAGTTTAGAATTTGAGAAAGCATATTACAGTTTGAACACGAGTCGTTGACCAGTATTCTTTTCATGGAAAAACTGATTAACCCTGTTCAAAGACAATGCAAACTCGCAACTACGTGATGTAGATAAGGATATCTTATTGTATAAGTTTTGCCCTATACCTTGTAATATCATTCGTTTTTCACTCAAGTTTTTTATTTTTCACCTTTCTTCTTGTTGAATTATCAGGTACTTGGAGAAAACTCCCCAATATTGGCATCCAATCACAACGTGGTGGTGAAGGAGATTGAAAATATGAACAAAATCAAAATGGTACTCTATTTCAATTATACTATGAACTTTCAAAACTTTTGTGAAATGAACAGACAAGAACTGAGCTGAGCCTCGAAATGAAGAAAATGTTTGACGAGCTTAATATAAAATACGATCTTCTTCCCCAGGAAGTTCATCTTCTCGATCAAAGAGCAGTAAGTGTTGAATTTGGCAAAGTCCCACATCGGTGGGTTAGCCATTTGGTTAGGAAATTTTCCCTATAAAAGAAGGCCTAATGTTTAGGATTTAAACACACCTGTCATTTGCCTTCTCATCTGTTTAAGGCATTGCATTTGTATCTTCTCTCTTTAGTATTATTTCACTTGTATTTTTGGAGTGGAATAAAATATTGGTTGTGTCCGAGGAGTAGGCAAAATTAGCCGAACCTCATAAATTCTGGTGTTTCCTTTATTGTTATTTTATTGTCTTATTTATTATTTGGTGGCTGTCATAATTTTTGGTATAGTAGTTGTGACTTATTCACACTATATACATTTGGCTTCCGCAACAATTGGTATCAGAGCCAAGGTACTGTCTAAGTATGCTCTGTGGTTGCAACATAGTCTGATCTTCCACATCAGAAAAGATTTATCTTGGTAACTGAGTCAAGGTTCTGTCTGAGTATGCTCTGTGGTTGCAGTTTAGTCTGATCTTCCACACCAGAAAGGAAATAATCTTGATTTGTGTCGTCAGCTATTAAATAATATTTGTGTCAAATATGGGAGACAATAGACAAGAAGAATCTACATCAAGTGTCAACAACACGTCATCATTGGCATCTTCGCTTATGACAAGAATTGTGTCAAATGCGAAATTTGCGGTAGAAATATTTGACGGGTCCGGACATTTTGGGATGTGACAATGCGAGGTTCTAGATGTCATTTTTCAACAAGGGCTAGATCTGGCCATTGAAGAAAAGAAACCAGATGTTATTGGAGAAGAAGATTGGAGAATTATCAACCGTGTTGCTTGCGGTACCATTCGATCCTACCTTGCTAGAGAGTAGAAATATCCATACACAAAGGAAACTTCTGCAAGTAAATTATGGAAAGCACTGGAGGATAAATTTTTGAAGAAAAACAGTCAAAATAAATTGTACATGAAGAAGAGACTGTTTCACTTCACCTATGTTCCTGGTACCACGATGAATGAACATATCACCAGTTTCAATAAGTTGGTCACAGATTTGCAAAATATGGATACAACTTATGATGATGGTGACTTGGCCTTGATGTTGTTGGCGTCACTTCCTGATGAGTACGAGCACCTTGAAACTACTCTACTCCATGGAAATGACGAAGTTTCTCTCAGAGAAGTTTGTTCGGCTTTGTACAGCTATGAACAAAGAAAGCGAGAAAAACAGAAGGGCGGAGAAGGAGAAGCACTATTTGTGAGGGGTCGTCCTCAAAGTCAAATGAGGACAAAGAAGGGAAGATCCAAGTCAAGATCCAGACCCAGCAAAGATGAATGTGCCTTTTGTCGAGAAAAGGGGCACTGGAAGAAAGACTGTCCGAAGTTGAAGAATAAGGCCAAACATAACAATGGAAAGGCCATTATGGATTCAAATGTAGCTGATTGTGATGATTCAGACTTCTCATTAGTTACAACAGAGTCATTAACATCATCAGACATATGGTTGATGGACTCGGCTTGTAGCCATCATATGTGTCCCAACAGGGACTGGTTTATGGAATTTCAAGAAGGAGAATATGGAGTCATCCACATAGCGGATAACAGCCCTCTTACCTCATATGGCATTGGTTCAATACGATTAAGGAACCATGATGGAATGATCAGAACATTAACAGATGTTCGATATGTACCGGATTTGAAGAAGAATCTCATCTCTGTGGGAGCCCTGAAATCAAAAGGGTTTAAAATCATTGCAGAAAATGGAGTGATGAGAGTATGTTTCGGTGCACTAGTGATAATGAAGGCTAATCAGAAGAATAATAATATGTACCGCTATTGTGGCAGTACAGTTATTGGGACAGCGACAGTGACATCCAGTGACGACAAAGAGGCAGAAGCAACCAAGCTATGGCACATGCGCTTGGGACATGCTGGAGGAAAATCCTTGAAAACTCTATCAGATCAAGGATTGTTAAAAGGAGTCAAGGCTTGCAACTTGGAGTTTTGTGAGCATTGTGTCAAAGGGAAACAGACAAGGGTTAAATTTGGTACAGCGATCCATAATACTAAAGACATTTTGGATTATGTACACTCTGATGTTTGGGGTCCTTCCAAAACACTTTTATTGGGTGAGAAGTACTATTTTGTAACCTTTGTTGATGATTTTTCTCGAAGAGTGTGGGTGTATACAATGAAAAACAAAGATGAAGTGCTGAAATTTTTCTCAAATGGAAGACGATGGTGGAGAATCAAACAGGCAGGAGGATCAAGTGTATTCTCACAGACAATGGAGGTGAATACAAAAATGATCATTTCAATAAGGTCTGTGAAAATGATGGCATCGTCCGACACTTCACTGTTAGATATACACCACAACAGAATGGAGTGGCAGAACGTATGAACCGGACCTTGCTGGAGAAGGTACGGTGTATGTTGTCCAATGCTGGCTTGGGCAAAGAATTTTGGGCTGAGGCAGTTACATATGCATGCCACCTCATTAATCGCTTACCATCTGCTGCTATTGATGGCAAGACACCATTTGAAAAATGGTATGGAAAGTCTGCTGTAGATTATGACTCTTTGCACGTGTTTGGCTCAACTGCATATTATCATGTGACAGAGTCAAAATTGGATCCAAGGGCAAAGAAGGCTATTTTTATGGGAATTACTTCTGGAGTCAAAGGATATCGCTTATGGTGTCCTATGACAAAGAAAGTAATATTCAGCAGGGATGTTACCTTTGATGAATCTGCTATGGTAAATAAGGTAACAGAAGATACCAAACAAAATGAAGGTGCTTCTAAGCAGGTGGAGTTTGAGGGAAAATTTATTTTTCCTACACAAGAAGCAGATGAGGAAACAAATGAAGATTACCCTCTGGAAGGAGAGCCAGTAGAGGAGATTCCAACTCAGGAACCTCAACAACAACTTGAATCAATAGCAACCAACAGGCCAAAAAGAACAATAACGAAACATGTTCGTCTCATAGAGACGGTTGCTTGTGCAACCTCAATTGTAGCTGATGATGTTCCTACTACTTATAAAGACGTTGTCCAAAGTTCAGAAGAAGATAAGTGGAGGATTGCCATGAATGATGAAATACAGTCCCTTCATCAGAATCATACATGGAGATTGGCCAATCTCCCGAAGGGAAAGAAAGCAATTGGGTGCAAATGGGTATTTGCAAAGAAGAAAGGATTTCCTAACCAAGTAGATGTTCGCTACAAAGCAAGATTGGTGGCCAAAGGATATGCTCAAAAGGAGGGAATTGATTACAATGAAGTGTTTTCTCCAGTTGTAAAACATTCCTCCATTAGAATTATGTTGGCTTTGGTAGCACAATTGGATTTGGAACTAGTTCAGATGGATGTAAAAACTGCGTTTTTTCATGAAAACTTGGAGGAGGAAATCTACATGACTCAGCCAGAAGGATTCAAAGTTGCTGGAAAAGAAAATATGGTGTGCAAACTTGAAAAATCGTTGTACGGATTGAAACAATCTTCTAGACAATGGTACAAGTGATTTGACGAGTTTATGTTGTGGCAAGGGTACAAGAGAAGCAAATACGATCATTGTGTGTATTTGCACAAGCTTAAAGATGGTTCCTTTGTATATCTTCTCCTATATGTTGATGATATCTTGATAGCTTCCAAGAATTCGGAAGAAATTGATAAGTTGAAGATTCAACTGAAGAAGGAGTTCGAGATGAAGGATCTAGGTGAGACAAAGAAAATTCTTGGCATGGAGATAATAAGAGATAGACGTTCAAAGAAACTCTGTTTATCTCAAAACGAATATTTGAAGAGAGTACTTCAACGTTTTGGCATAGATGACAAGACTAAGCCAGTTAGTACTCCACTTGCTCCTCATTTTAAGCTGAGTACTACTATGTCGCCAAAGGATGAAGTTGAACGAGAGTATATGTCAAAGGTACCATACGCAAATGTTGTTGGTAGCTTGATGTATGCAATGGTCTGTACGAGACCTGACATTTCACAAGCTGTTGGAGTTATTAGCAGATATATGCATAATCCAGGAAAGGAGCATTGGCAAGCTGTGAAGTGGATTCTACGGTATATTCATAATACTGTAGATGTCGGGTTAGTTTTTGAGCAGGAAGATAATCAGTCTGTAATTGGATATTGTGACTCAGATTTTGCGGGTGATCTGGACAAACGAAGATCAACTACTGGTTATGTGTTTACTTTTGCAAAGGCACCAGTTAGTTGGAAGTCTACTTTGCAGTCAACAGTTGCTTTGTCTACAACAGAGGCAGAGTATATGGCTATTACAGAGGCTGTGAAGGAGGCAATTTGGCTTCAAGGATTGCTAAAGGAGCTTGGTGTTGAACAAAAAGGTATCACAATTTTTTGTGATAGTCAAAGTGCTATTCAATTAGCGAAAGAACCAAGTTTATCATGCAAGGACGAAGCACATTGATGTTCGGTATCATTTTGTACGAGAAATCATAGAAGAAGGTGGAGTCACGATGAAGAAAATTCATACCACAGAGAATCCTGCTGATATGTTGACAAAAGTGGTGACTGCGGTCAAGTTTCAACATTGTTTGGATTTGATCAACATTGTTGAACACTGAAGATTGAAGATGAAGACACAACCAAAATTTGTTATTGAGAGAAGATTGAAGATGTGGAATTTTGCCAAGGTGGAGATTTGTTGAATTTGGCGAAGTCCCACATCGGTGGGTTAGCCATTTGGTTAGGAAATTTTCCCTATAAAAGAAGGCCTAATGTTTAGGATTTAAACACACCTCTCATTTGTCTTCTCATCTGTTTAAGGCATTTGTATCTTCTCTCTTTAGTATTATTTCACTTGTATTTTTGGAGTAGAATAAAATATTGGTTGTGTCCGAGGAGTCGGCAAAATTAGCCGAACCTCGTAAATTCTGGTGTTTCCTTTATTGTTATTTTATTGTCTTATTTATTATTTGGTGGCTGTCATAATTTTTGGTATAGTAATTGTGACTTATTCACACTATATACATTTGGCTTCCGCAACAGTATCAACATTCCCAAAGACGTAAATCTAAAGTATCATGAATTTTTTTCTTTGAGATTTATATGAGGAAAGACTTGAGCAGTTCTTTCCCACAATAATAGAGCTGACAAGCTATGCGTCTCCTTTGGTTTTCTGTGTACTACATTAAATAATATTTGTAACATAAAAGTTTCATCTGCAAACATTTTGTGTGCAAGTGGCCATTTGTGCAAGAAATAATTCTTTGTGATGTTTTAATATTGGAAAATCTTGTGTGCTTCAGTGTTTTATGTTACAGAGCCACATATTCTTTCACCTTCTACCTTAGCTTCTCTTTAATGTTTCAGATTCTCTTTTTGATATGGATGACAAAACGCCAACAGCAAACTTAGCCCTTGCGGTGAACTTGTTTGAATTAAAAAGCCAGTTTGAAAGTTTTTATCTACATATTTTGTATTTGTAGCATTTTGGCGATGACAATTGACATAGCTAAGTGGTAAGGCAAAGGATTGCAAATCCTTTTCTTCCAGAGTTAAAATCATTCTCCCAAAAAAAGAAAATTCCCCCTTTTTCCCGACAATTATTTCTAACAGCTAGAGAACATTTCACAAAATGCGCTTTAACAGTAAGTGAGATCTTTGAAATTCAATTAGAACTGTATTGCATTTGGTGGGTAAGATATAAAATTCTTGTGTGAGTGTAAATTTTAGTCGAGTAGTCAAAGTGAAAATTGTTTTCACAACCTGCTAGTTTAAAGACTATAATTGAACAAGTATCAAGTGTATTTAGTTGTGAGACTTGGGTGTATATATCCAAAATTTGTATTTTGTAATGCATCTGTTGAGCAAGTTCCTCCTATTGCCTTACCATCGTTGTTGTCTCAACGTTTATGGTTATTTTCCAATTTGAATTTTTGTCTCAGTTCCAATCACAAACTTATATCTATGCACCTCATGCTATAAGTTAAATTACATTATTATTGTATAAGTTCTTTACAATGTTGGTACGTATAATTAATCCAATTATAATGTCAAATATGAATTTTTTATGAATAAATTTTACTATAAGTTATACTCATCAAAAAAGATAGTACAGTGAATAAGCCACTTAATTTTTATTTTTTTTTATGATGCCTACATTTTTCTTTACCAATGACTAATGGGCTGCTAATTTTTCATTTATCTTGGTTGAAATTTAAATTGGTTTTGTTTTTATGTGAATATCTTAAAATCTCTATACTAAACTATTGAACCATATTGTCGCACTCTTGGCTATTCACGAATGATACTCTTTCATTTCACGCGTGGGTGACAAAATTGTTAAAAGAAAACCGTTAACCACTCGTATTATCCACTGAAAATGGATCGTATAACAAACTTTTTAAAAACGGGTCAAATATGAATAAGAACCGTATTATCCATTTAGAAAGTAGATAATCAATAGATAACTAAGGGGTCTAACTTTTACATTTATAAAGTTTCAAATTGAGAGTTCCTCAAGTTAGGGAGACTAAGAATTCTTCCAAAAGTAATCATATGCAAGAAGTCATGGATAATATAATTATCAATATTATCTGCCGGTTAAACCGTTTTTTATCCGTATTAAATATGGTTAAGTCGAATAATTTATCCATTTTCGACCCGAATCATATCTCGCCCGCCCGCCCGTTTGACACTCATAATTCCACCATATGAGACTCATCAAATCTTGCTGGATAACATTATCCCCTATAAGATGGCTTAGAAGTTGCCACGTAGGACAACATTAGATTGCCACGTAGGCAGAAAATCTCCACTCTCCACCTCTCATTTCTCCTTTACCCTATGCAAAAACCTTTCTTTCCTCCTCTGTTCCATTATCTCTGAGAAATCTTGAAGAAAGAAAGATCAGAAGAAAAAAAAAAGGAAAAAAAATGGCTTCAGTTTGCATGGCTATGCCAGTGACCAAAGCAAGCCAAAAGAGGGTTACACCAACCTCAGATGCTTTCTTTAAGCCATTGCCAGTGAATCCATCAAAGGCAGTGTTTGTGAACAAAGTCTCAAAATCAAAGCTTGAAATATCAGCTTCATTGAAGGAGAAGGCAATTACTGGACTAACAGCAGCTGCTTTGACAGCTTCAATGGTGGTGCCAGATGTAGCTCAGGCTGCTGAAGGACTTTCACCATCTTTGAAGAATTTCTTGCTCAGCATAGTGTCAGGTGGGGTTGTGCTTACTGCCATTATTGGAGCTATTGTTGGTGTTTCCAACTTTGATCCTGTTAAGAGAAGTTAATTTAAGCCTTTCAAATGTCATGATAAATCTGTTAAGTTTCTTTGTAAACTCTCTCTGATTTCTAGTTTGTATTACTGTATGTGCTAATACTCTTTATCAATGAATTTAAAGTATTTTGAATTCAAGAAATGATGACGTCAAACTGTGTTCATATTATATTGCTAGTATTACAGTAAGTGCAACCAAGTTGAGAGGTCATCAATTTGTGATTCTGTATTTCCAATTTGTGATCTTTCTCTGTTTCTGATTAGATTTTATATGTTCACAGTGTAAATGAACGGTTAATTATATATAATCGTTCATAAAGAGTAAGATTAGTAACTAAAAGTTAAGGCTTATTACCTATTACAACATGTTGAGTATCACTGACACTGTAGGGGTCGTTTGGTTGGAATACGATTTATACTGGTATAAGTTATGCCGGTATAACTTATATTGGGATAAGTTATGCTGGGATTGTTGTTTATTCATTGTATAAGTTATGCCGGTATAACTTATATTGGGATAAGTTATGCTGGGATTGTTGTTTATTCATTGTTTGGCATGTTGTATTAAGAATGACAATTGTATAATTTCTAAGAAGAAGATATAAGTTATACCGGTGCTAATTACCCCACATTCTATAAGGTATAAGTTATCCCAGTATTAAAATTACACCGGGATAACTTATACCTGGTTTGCTAACCAAACAGAGTATTAAGGTGGTATTAAATTTTTCTTTATACCTTCTTATACCTCATACCAAACGACCCCTAAAAACTTTATTTATACTTGCAGCATATATAAGTTAAATCGTTCTTGATGTTACACCCTTAGTTTTAATGGATGCGTTGGTCTGAGGAGGGATAGGATATTAATATGAATCGCTTGCAATATCTGGAATCACTTGGTCTAATCATACTCAAGTCTTAAAATGGAGTACTCAGGAGTGGTTGTGTAAACACTTTAATAGTAGATATAGAATGAGGAAAATGTAAAGGATGGCCTGTAAATGTCTGAAAGTTGGAACATGAGGCGCAAAACAACCTCATCAAGGCTAACCTAGGTTGCTCACAGAAACTTACTGTGAAACCAAAATGAACTTATGGATACAAAATAAATAAGGATTCTTAGAGTTTAGTGCACGTGTATGAGGTCCAAACGTGCTATTTTATATACCGATACTTGTTCTTCTAGTGTTAATACAGTTAAGGAGAGTGTTGGAGAAGAACCAGAATAATGTTCGATCTTGTTTCTAGATTGAGTAGAGAAAGGATATATAAAGTTCCTTCTCTTCCTCTTATGTATCTAGATAAATCTCCATAAGAAAGGGACAATTTTTGTGTAGTTTGTGATTGGATGCAGTTGTTAAGATCTTTTATAGAATAAATCTTATTGTCTCTTGTTTCTCGGGTTTCAAACATTTCCTGAGAGTAGACCAGTTTGGGAGGGACTGTACTACCACTATATACAGTGCTTGGAGACTGGTTGATTGATTCAGTTTGATGATTATGCATCTTGTTAGTGGAATTAAGTGTAAAATATAGTTTTATTCTAGCAATAAGACTCTTTCCATAATCGCCGAAAAGTTGTCTACAAAATACAACTCATGAAACTTTAATCTAGCTTAATTTGCAGCAGATAATCAAACAAGATGTCTATTCTTCTATTAGCTGGCTGCCCTCAGTGTTGAATGCCATTAAGTTACAAGCTCTTGGTTAGAAAGTGGAATTCAATATTAGTACTATGATTTGCTTCTTTCTACAGGCAATGCTCAGTATGAGCATGTTTCTTGATTATTTTCTGTCATTTTTTTTTAGTTTTATTAGTAGTAGTAAGTGATCATCAGTCATCACTAACAACGACATAGCAACAAGTGATTCTAATATTTTCTGTTGTTGCATTCATTTCTACCCCACTTGTGGGATTGTACTGGGATGTTGTTGTTGCATCCATTTCATTTCTCATGTTCAGTTAGGAAATAAAAATTGTGAAGGGGTATGGGGGGTACTTGTAAAACACAACAAGAAGTAATATTTACCAAATATGTAAAATATGACATATGATTGGAAAAAGGTCTTTTTTTGTTTTTCATTTCTGAGCAGTACATAAAATAGTAAATGTATAGTCATAGGACAACCAGAAGAAGCCTAAGCCTATTTTGCTGAACCAAACCAAAAGCTACTAAGTAACAACTTTCTTTGAGAGAACTCTCAATGTTTCAACACCCCCCTACTTCATATTTCTTTGTTTCCAAACACTTGACTGTACAGTTCCCCCACCAATTTGTTGCCTCAATTTCTGAATGCCACTCCATGTCCATGAATGAACCTTGCATCATCTTCAGTGTACACATGAGTCTCATTCTTCAGCCTGTAATGGCAAAGTATAACTCTTTTTAAGTATCTTATAACTATTATCTATATGAAATTTTCTTTCGTTATACCAAAAATAAGAAGAAATAATCGATAGAGCTTACGTTTTGGCAACGGTCTTATTCAAGATGGTGGAGGAGAAGAAAGAAGCACCATTAAGATATAAGAGTTCCCCTTCAATTCTTTCAGCTATTTTCTTGTCCAGTTTTCCAGCATCAAGACAGAATGGTTGGTCAGAAGCCTGCAAATTAGTGCCAACTTTGTTAGTTATTAGCTGTGCAAATATTGAACTAATATTTAGTTTAGGATTTGATCTGAATCTTAGTACTAACCATAACCCATCCCCATGTATCAGCAAAAGAGGGTACATGAGCTGTATATGCCAGCACATCTGCATCAACATTAAAAATTTAGTAATATGTAGAAAGAAGTGTTAAAACTCAAATTAAGAAGATGTTGCAGCCACAATAGAGACTTACATTTGAAGACCTGCTTGATTGTGTTGTAAATGGATGAGAAAACTTCCTTGTGTGTGAAAACCCCTGCTGGTCCAGCCTGCATATTGACTAGCAGTTTGAGTAATCCAACAAGAGCATGATTATTATTTTTTTACGCTATCAGGTCACCCTAAAGGTAATTAGGGATAACTATTTATCATAAAAAAGGGGATAGCCGGTGCACAAAGCATCATGTGTTCATGCAGGATTCGCAGAAGAACCGCACCCTAAGGGTGATGTAGATAGCCTACCTTAATGCAAGCATTAGTGGCTGCTTCTACGGCTCGAAATATGACCTATAAGTCACACGGAGACAACTTTACCGTTACTCCAAGGCTTTCCTTTTAAAGATAACTATTTATAATTAGTAGAATTAGTAACCTGAAAAATAATGCACATGCCCTGAATGTACGAGAGTTTAAGTAATACCAACGATGTAAAAATTTATTATACTGCCAGTAACAATATATAAAATAAATGTGATTGAACAATAGCTATAAGGAAGCTTGAGAGGTGACCTGAGTAACGAAGATGCCACTGTCGTTGAGCTTAGGTTTGAGGATATTTTCGTAGAAAGATTTGGTGTAGAGTTGGTAACAAGGTCCTCCTTCAACTGGATCAGCTAAATCTCCAACTATAATATCAAATTTTTCTTGCCTCTGCTCTAGCTCAGCTCTTCATTCATGCAAAATCAAATCAATTTAAAGTCAACATGGGTAAACTACACGGGCGTATGTACAACAACAACAATCCCAGTTTTGGAGAATAGTGTGTACGCAGTGGCGTACGCAGAATTTTTTATAAGCGGTGTTACATTTAAAGAGAAAAAAAAATTACACCTTTTTGACAGCGCTTCAACCATGATGCATCCGCTCGGGTGTATATCTTATGCTTGAAAATACATTTCCTTCCTCTTAGTTAATGTATTCATTTTGAATCAAGTAACTATAGAAGCAAAAGATCACGTATTTGGTTACACTATACTCCAAAAAATAATATTTTTGAGTTGTCAATTTTTTAGCGTCAACTTTTAAGGAATTTAAATTAACTCCTTTACTTTGTCGATGTTGCTTCGACCATTGGCCGTTTCTTCCAATTTAGATGAATTTTGAGATTCTAAACTTGATTTTGAAAGTTTGATAGATGCTTTAGGATAATCTATTAAAATTTAAGTTGAATTATAAATAAAAGTATCTATTTGAGAACCCTGAATAATTTTATAGAGTACACTTATAAAGTAAAACTATTTAAAGAAGTTCTAACAAAAAAGTAAAAGAATTAAAGAATAAAAAAGTAACAAAATAATTTAATTGACCCAAAATTAAAAAGAAACAACAAAAGTCAAAAGTGTTTAACAACCGAATGAAACACTCTCCAAGGAAGTTCAAACCCGTGACCTTCCCTAAAGAAATCAAGCGCTATACCAACTGGCCAAGAAGTGTGGATGACAAGTGGTGTCACACCTAATAATTTATGTAGCTTATATGGTATTTTGCAGATTATTTATATATACATTTAACAAAAATTACGACGAAGCGGTGTCATGTGACACCGCTTCACTCTTGCTAGATCCGCCCCTGTGTGTACGCAAATTTTACCTCTAACTTGTGAAGGCAGAGAGGATACGGGGCGTATGTAATTTTAAAAAGAAAGAATTTTTACTTGGCGTCGTTAATGATCAAGTTAAGCTTCTTGTTACGAAAAGCCTCATGGTTTGCTGTTAGATGCTTCCTGCAGAAATCCACAACCTCCTGCAAAAAAGTCCCAAAAAAATTTAAAAAAATTGTATAAGATTTTTTTATTTTATTTTTGTACCATTACTTAATAAATACTTTGTATAAGACATTTTTCATAATAATTCAAGCTATAACTTTAATAGGGATTAGGGACTATCGGTAAATTTAATATAATATACGCTTGTTGTGATAAGAAATTAAAAGGAATATGGTAATTCAAGTGGTTAAAGCTGGATTGAAGAACATGTACTAATATTACATATTGGTGTGTTTAATTTTTCTTCACCTTTGTTTTCCTTTTGGTACAGTAAAAGAGGATATATTATTCTGTTTTTTTTTACTTCTCTCTCGAACAAAGAAAGATCCAGAATTTAAAGTTAATGAGTTCCTACAACGATCTCAACTTAATATACAATAGGTTATGGGTTCACAATATGATATTTATAGATATTTATAAGGTATAAAGTATAAACAAATTTCGGTGAACCCGGTCTTTGTGCTCCGGTCCGCCCCTGCTTTTGAATCACCATCACTTACTTTTAGTGGGGTTGGTTTCCACTTTCCAGTAAAGTAATTATCTGTCGGTATGTCCTAATAAATTATAAATTTTCAATAGAATTATAAGCAGGAGTTAGGATTAGATAAGTCACACAAACAAAATTTAGGCCTCTATTCCAATTTTTACATATTAGCTGCTAGAGACAATACTATTGTCTTTTTTGCATATTTAGTAATCACACTTCTTTTGACTACTTTTTATTATTTTTAACTTCTTATAGAGGCACATAATCTGTTATTTACCAAAGAGTAGAGATAAAGTTCGATTTCACACTTACGGATAATTCACCTTTTGTTTTTCTTTTACAGAATCAAGATTTTGTACAGTAAAAGAGGATATACTAATTCTTATTTGACTTCTCATTTTTCACTTGAAACACCATCACTTACTTTTGTTGGGGTTGGTTTCCAGTAAAGTAATTAGCTGTCGGTATGTTCTAATAAAATATAGTGTTGAACTTCTCAACAAAATAAAAATAAATAAATAAATTTACCTGATCAATGTCACACATGACAACTTTCTCCATAGATTTGTGTCTGAGAGCTTCCCTTGCTGCAGATCCTTCACCACCTCCCATTATAAAAACATTTTTTGGGCTGCAAATTGATATATAAGAATTTTTTTTTCAAAGTAAACAACAATTGGCTACAAAATTCGTCACTAATATATCGATAACTAGTCTATATCTAATAGGATTTTTTTTAGTAATCCGTTGTTAATCCATCGTTAAATAAGTTTAGCGATGAAAATATGTTGTTTAACGACAGAATTCGTTAATTCTTCTCTTTCTTGTAGTGTTTGGTTATGAAGCCTGGCAGTTATACAGCTAATCCAATATGATTATTCTAATAGTCAAAAAGGCATCATAATAAGTAAGGTAAGAATGCTTATGTCCTTAAGCATGCTTAAGGAATGATTAATTAAATACTCACTTAGGGTGACACAAGAGAGCTGGATGAATTAAGCATTCATGATATATAAATTCATCCACTTCTGCACTCTGCATCTTCCCATCTATCACCAATACCTACATCCATGCATTATATTTTAGTAACAATAATAATAAGAAATATTTAAGAATAGATCAAACTTACTTTTCCATTAAAGAATTAGACCGAATAAAAAATTTAAAATAATAATTAATTTTATCAACCTTCCCGAAATGCTTGGTGTCCAAAAGGGCGATATCTTGGTACTCGCTTGTTCCTTTGTGCAGCACACTAGTAAAAATAATAAGTCAAAACTTAATTAGTCATTCAAATGCCATCCCGTTATCCAAATCTAACCTCAAAAATATAAATTACTGTGGTAAATAAATAATCATGTTTGACATGTGTGAACATGATTTAAATTATTTCTTTATGAGTGACGTGGAATATACAATTTTTTAAAAAGTAAATCATCTGACAAAATCTTTCAGGTAGATTACAGTGTTAATCTTTACGAGGACCTGAGAATTACACATGATGGCCATCTGCAAATTGGATACGAACATCATTACGAGAGATACACGTCAAATTAATCTTATCTTCTCATAATGACGTTTGAGGGTAAAAAGTCATCAAAATCCATTGATGATTTAAAAAAATATATAGTGACTCCAACAGATAATTCATAAATATTTTTTTCAAGATGCTGACTCATTTTTTAAAGCATTTATATAGTTGATTTTTAAGTAATCTAATTATGTGAATATTTTTTAGATTATCAATGAATATAAGAAAAAGGATGGGAAAAGGAAAAAATTAAAGGAGCCCCCCCCCCCCCCCCAAAACCAAATTTCCATGGTAGGCAAGTCATGTTGCTTGTATGACTCCTCGATCTGTACTAGAATCATTTCGAGGTTGAACTATGCTTCATGTATCATCTAGGAGCACGTATGTATAAGAAAGAGAAGGTACCAAAAGCAAAGTCATAATTAAAGAAATAATCTTATAAAACCTTTTAAGAATCTACACACAAAAAAAACTAATTTGATAACGCTGTTAAAGGCGTAATTAAATAAATAATTATTTCTATGTGTTTACTATAATATTTTAAGCTTTTAATAAGATGGTCACACATTGTGATGGGACATCTGAGCAAATAGAAGTACTGAACTCATAAGAAAGGTACTTGAATCATAGGAAAGAATGAAGCTCGTACGTTAAAAGACGTGTTAATAACAAAATAACAAAGGTTACATAGGAAAACAAACAAATTTAAAAGTTTTAAACGTATCTTATATATATAGACATCCCAAATTAATATTTATTTAGGAAACAACCAGATTTTATGTAAAGTTTAGTTTCTATATATACACTGAAGAATCTGAATGGAGATCGCTGATAAAGGGTTTATTTATATATATATACCTGTTCAAAGCAAAAGACCATTTGAGATCAACATCAATCTCTTCTTCAAACCAAGAACCATCATTAATGGGAAGATCATCACTCTCCTCCATTGTTATGCGTTTTGGTTCATATCGAAAAGTATTATCACAAGCAAAAAACTCCAAAGCTTCACTTCCCATGGTTATCAAAAAAACTAGAAAGTTTCAACAAATTAAGAAGAAGAGAGATTGAGAAGATTAGATAAGAGCTAAGTAAAGAGACGTTGAGAAGAAGGATAAACGAGTTTTGTGTGAGAGTGGATACAAGGTGCTTAACGTGACTACCCTTTTATAGTTAAAATCTGAGCAGACAAAGATCTGGTTATATTTAATAGTTATTCCCTTTTTCAAAATGGATATGATCTGCACAGTTAGGACAATTGACAACAGACCTAACAAGTTAAACAAGGACTAGTGGGTGCATGCCACAAAAATACAGTTTTCTGAGTGACCCTTATTGATAAAGGATTGATTTGTTTTTATTATTGTAATCAGCATCTCTCATTTTAGAATCTCCCTTTAGAGTTTTAATGGTTAATTTTTCTTACTAGAAAGAAAAACTTGCAAAATCCATAAGCATACCTCTGTGACAAATAGAGATGATTGGAATATAGACCATGAGACAAGGAGAAAATTATTAAGCACATAATTAGAAATTAAAATACCTGTTCATTTAGTAGATTAAGCCTCGTTCGTGACTAACACAGTCAGGGGCGGATTTAGGGGCAGAAGGTGAACTCCTTTCGCCCAAAAATTACATTATACATATTACATATAAGGCAAAATTCGTTTTGTGTCTTTATATATTATATTTTGAATTCTCTTGATAGAGGCCAAAAGCATAACTTAATGATTAAGAGTGTTTGAAGTCTTTATGAGGTCACTAGTTCAATTTTTACTGGTTATACAATCTCCTTTAATTTTTTAACTTTTTTTTTTAACTCTTTTAGTAGAAATTCTGCCACCACCTCTAGACACAATATGATCACATCTATAATTAAAAAAGGGTGTACGTGACCACACATTCAAATTAAGAAAATGTGGGTGGGGTTGTTTGGTTGGGGGGAGGGTTGTGGGGGGCGGGGGGGAGAAAACGAGATTCAAGATGGGATGATAATTTATAAGTTTACATCTCATTAAGGTAAATTATTTTAACTATTTGGAATGGTTTGACCTGAAGGTATTTTAAGTGATTTGAAAGTACGATTGCAAGTTTTGATAATCTTTAAAAAATTTAAAAAATAACAATTTGTTGGGCATGCTAGTTCTGCTAAGGAAAACATTTTAATTAATACTACATAGAAATTGATTAATTACATATACATACCGAGAAAAAATGGAGTATAGGTTGACCACCTAGTACAAGTGTTGGCATGTGAGGATTTTGAAGATTTTGATGATATATGTTGGCATTGGCAAAAGGCATGCGCATTATATTCCTGAAATTATTTGGGATTAGAAAATAAAAATACATTTGTTTTTTCTTTTTTCTTTGCGCATGACTACTTATGGGACCCCACTTTAGTACATGCGGGAGCACAAGACGACGTAGATGACATAATGTCATGAGGACAGGTCAAAGCCCAAGGTGGTGGCGAAAACCTTAGTCCCACTATATTTTTTATTTTTTATTTTTTATTTTGGTTTACATTATTTTGAGTTTTGTTTATACCAAAGCCTTGGTACGTTTGCTGACAGATTAACGTAAGAATAGCTTGGTCTCCTCTCCTCACCCCGTGTGCAGGAAAGATTAAATTGGATACCGATGGTAATATCAAGACTCAATTCAAAGATGGTGCTCTTGGTCAGATTTTAGAAATGATCAAGATAAGTAGATGCTCGGACACTCGGTTAATTAAATTTCACAAACGACCAAAAAAGAAAAAATTTATCGAAAAAACCAACTGAGTCGGTCGGTATTTTTAACTATATAATTAAAAAACGCACGATATAAGAATCGAATCGGGGTCTGTACTGTGGCAGAATACTACTCTATCACAGGACTATTGGTGCATTTTGGTTTAAGACTTTCTTTTATTTTATTTATTATTCTCTTTAATTGCATTTTCGCATGAAAATAACTAACCAATTTCGATCGATTTTATTTTTTTTTTTTAAAATTACCGGCTGAAATCGATTGGTTTTCTAAAATTACCAACCGAAATAACCAATCAATTTCGGTCGATTTTTTGAATATTAATTTTAATTTATTCCAATGCAAGAACCGACCAAAGTTGGTCGGTTTCTTGAAAATAATTTTTGTGCCAAATAAAACCGACCGAAGTTGGTTGGTTTTGTAAAAAATAATTAAAATTTAAAATATTTTAAAAATCGACCGACTTCAATTGGTTTTTCGGTCGATTTTTTGACAAACCGAAGTCGGTCGGTCGGCCGCGATCGGTTTTAGCCGAATTTCTAGTAATGTTATTTCTTGTTTAGAAATATAATAACTAAAGTTATTTATTTTTGTTTTTCAAAAATTTTAACGCCGCTTAGAAAAATTTCTGCATACGTCCCTGAATATGCAGATTTTCTGGCGAACGAAGGTCACATACATGAAGAAGATTTGATAATCTAGAAGAATACGCTAAAAGAAATCGAGTTTCTTCTCCCGTAAAATTTGAAAGTGTGGCATATGAAATTTTTTAAGAATTACCTTTAGTCTTTTAACAACAACAACAATCCAATAAGTTCCGACAAGTGGGATCTGGGGAGGGTAGAGTGTACGCTATATAGTCTTTCCAATTTAAAAAATAAGTAAAAGAATATGACAAAGAAATTGTACGTGAGGAATAATTATCCGTGAATTATTAGTTATATATATTTATCGGAACGTTTGTTTTTTAGTAAAAACAAAAATTTGGAGGTATATTATAAAAGTTTTATAACTTTACACTTGTCCTTAAATAAATAAAAAATAGAAAGATCAACATCAAGGTAATTCTATTGTTTTACCCCTATAAAGCTAATTCTCGTATGAATTATCCTACAATGTACCCGTGTAAAATAATATTCAAGTTGCGGTATAAAATTATACTAGAATTGCTTATATCAAAATGGAATGCCAAGCAGGTGTAGTTTGGAATATAATACCAAATTTCATATCGAAATTATTCTTCTAACCTCAATAACCAAACAGCCCCTTTTCTATGAGGAGACTAAGGATCACTCTTTCTAAAATGTATTGTAGTATCAAATTACGCATATTGATAAATTTAAGCTACTTATAACTTACCTATTAAATAAAGTACCTAACCAAAAACTCAATTAACCAATTTTATTTATTACACCATAAATGATCAAGGTAAGCTATTTAGTATTGCGCACATTAATAAATTTTATTAGTTTTATTTTGGATTGACTTCACAAAATTTAATCATAATATTTGAATTACACCATAAATGAACATGGTAAGAAATTTAACAAGATATTTGAATTACACCAAAATAACCATGGTAAGTCATTAACCCGTGTAATAGTTTTATCAATTGATCTTTCATTTTTGGATAGTATTCAAATAATAGGGGATAATGCATAAAGTCCTTCCTAAATTATACTTGAAGTTTCTACGACATACCTTATCTTTGTGGGGATCCTATTATCCCCTTAAACTTTTTAAAAGTGGAATAAATGCCCCTTAATTGCTGACGTGGCATAGAGAACCAAATATTTTGCAAACGGTGAAATACACACGTTGTCACATGTAATTTCGTATTTTTTAAAAAAAAATCTATTCCATTTTCTTCCTTTTTATTTTCTTTTTAATTCGAAATATAATGGAAATATTATTTTGTATTTAGAAAAATGAAAAGGACAATTATTTTTGAATGAACTTGAAAAATTATTAGAAGTGTTGAGCATATTCGGACATGTTAATGTCACGATCCAATTCTTTTATAGGCCATGATGGCGCTCAACACCATTGTCAGGCAAGACAACACGGAACAACTAGTGATTTCCCGTTTTAAATAAGTTTACCAAGTAAATAACTTTTCTCAATTTAAAGGATTTAGGAAATGATAGATGTAAAATGCGTAAAAGGAAGCAACTGAGTACAAATCGAAATCATACAATGAATCCAAAATCTTGAGTCTACTAGTATGTGCCAAGACCTGGTGTCACAAGTATATTCTCTACTAGTAGGATCAAAAGAATTCTACTCTATTGTCCGAAATAGAATAGACAGAAAATAAATCAAAAGAGAGACTCTGGCTGCGGCTGAACGGCTCAGAAGGGCAGCTCACCGTGTAGTCTCGAACCAGAAGTCAAGCGTGCGCGCCGGACTGATAACCAGATGCACCTGCCTCAGATCATGCACATCAAGTGCAGAAGTGTAGCGTGAGTACATAAAACAACATGTACCCAATAAGTATCTAGTCTAACCTCGTAGAAATAGTGACGAGGGGTCGACTTCGACACTAACAATATAATAATATGAAGTTCTAATCAAGCATGATACATAAAATGATAATAGAACTCAGAGCAGGAAAACAAGTAAACAATCCTTTCATTTCAAGTAAGAACCAAGTCATTTCTCTCAACTAGTCCTTCCACCTTTCAAGTCCATGAAATAATAGTAAATATAAAAGGGGTTCCAATATCTCTACGCACGATTTATGCCAAGGACGTACGACTCGATCCAACTATACATATAAATATACTATGCATTGCCGAGGATCGAACGGTTCGAACCATATATATATCAATTAACCTGCCGAGGCGAACGGCCCGCTCTCATGAGAGTAGTAGAAAAGTTACCCCGCTCACGAAATATACTTGCAACGCAGTTCAATATAATTTATCAAGTTAAGCACAACATTCTCTCAATTATTTTCAAAACAAAGAAGTTCAACTTGAAACCTTTGAAATCTTAAAATCCTTAAATTAGTCCCATTCGATACAATTAACAAATAAAATCAGATAACAATGTGCACAAAAGCATGGTGTAAGTCTAATACTACCCGAACATAAGTAGGAATAGTAGCTACATACGGACTCTCGTTGTTTCATGCATACATAGCCCCCACAAATAGCAACACATATCAATTAAGTTCACCTACGGGGTTAGTTCCCTCTTACAAGATTAGAAAAGAGACTTACCTCGTCTCAAGGCCTACTTCTAGTTCCAAGAATATGCTGACACCCTCAATTCGGTGCCGAATAAACCCAAAACTAATCAAATAGTACATAAAATAATCAATTCATACTCAAAAGTTCGTATTTCAATGATTTAAGAGGTTACCCAACCCTAAATGTAAGATTCTTAAAATTCACCCTCGGGCCCACGTGCCTGGATTACGAAAATTTTCAAAGAAAGTTTGATAGGTTACAAGTACCTTGGGCATAGGTACTTTACTTTATGTTTTGATGATCTAACAAACTTACCATCCAGAACCAGATACGGAACATGTTACACATCTACAAGACCTTGAGATCACAAAGTTTCAGGTTGGAATCCAGTGTGGGATATAACTCAACTCTTCAGAGAGGAAGGAACAGCTGAGGAAACAGGTCCCTACCAATTTCCGAGGAGACTGTATGAAGTCAACTCTCCAGCAGGAAAGTTACTGCCTGCACACGCTACTGCACAGGAACAATGCAGCAGTCAACTTTCTATGGAATACTTTTTACCTACCTTGCTTATATCATTGTAAGTGATGTCATACACGTATAAATACCATCAACTTACTTCATGAGAGAACCAGATAAAGGACCTGAAGCATGCCTGATACAATCATTCAAGTTAATCGACTCAAGATAATCTGGGCAGTGTGTTTTAGATTCATAGGAACCAGATTAGGGACCTGATACCTTTGTGTTCCCCTGATAAAAGTATAAGTCAACAGTACAGCTGGAAAGCAACTGCAAAAAGTGACTGCCTGCAACAGTGCAGCAATCACTTCCCATTGAGAGGAGGCATGTACTAACCAAGATTTGACATCACTAAGGTGATGTCTTTTGTAGTATAAACCTTATGCAAGGCACAAGATTCAGGTTCAAGACTTGCAAAATTAAAAACGAAAAACCTCTCTCAAGTGCTTGCAACAACCTCTCTCAAGAAAAAAGCTGTTGCAACCTCAAGGACCTGATCCAAGATCGAAGATATCTTAAGTCCTTAGGTTTGTTGAGTCTTTGTTATTTGTTCTTCATTGTAACTCCTATCTTTCTTTCTTAGAAGCTGTTTTAGGAAACCAAAATCCGTAAACTCTTCAGTTTATGTTGTGACTAGGTTTAGTCATAAGTTAAAGTCTTTGTAACTAGAAAGTTACAAAGTGGCTTGTAATAAATGTTATTACAAGTTAGAGTGAGTAAAAGCCTTTGTAACTGTAGAGTGACAAAGTGGCTTGTGGTGAGAGCATCACAAGTTATTGAAATTCTTTGTAACTAGGGAGTCACAAAGTGGCTTGTGGTAAGAGTACCACAAGTTAGTTGAATTCTTTGTAATAGAGTCATTACAAAGTGGCTTGTAATATGTGTTTACAAGTTAGTGAAGTTGAAAGCCTACAAGTGTAGGTCGTGGTTTTTGTCCCCTTGAGTTGGGATTTTTCCACGTAAAAATCCTTTGTGTTCTTTACTTACTATCGTGCTATTGTGGACCAATTAGAGAACCTGATTTCCTATACTGGTTAGTTTTACAGTTTGTTGCTTATAGTGGGAGTTGATAGAGAATTTGATTTTCTATACAGTAGGAACTTATCATGTGTCTCATTTACATACTGGTTCAGTAGTTAGCACTATGGGAACTGATATATGACCAGATCACTATACAGTTCGGTTCATTAGTATCTTTAGTAGAAACTCATAGAGAACTCGGTTCTTTATATAGTCTGGTGGATGCTTAGTTTCTAACAATTAGTATCAGAGCAGGTTCTTTTTAAAAGGTTAACACCTAGAAAGGATCTACATGGCTGATCCACCAAACTTCGAGGAAAGTCAATCAACCAATAGACCACAAAAATTTCAGAACATGGGTCGCAAAAATGGTGGGATCCCAAAGAAAGGAAGTTCCACCAAGAATTTCAAAGGAAATGATTGTTGTTATAAGTGTGGAAAGCCGGGACACTTCATCAAAGACTACCCATTTCTGAAACAAGAGCATCACAAACACAACTCTAACAAAGTAGCAAAAAAGGAACCTGGTTCCTGACAAATGATTCAGCTGAAAAAGTGTAGCTGACAATGTTGTGAAGCAAGCTCTTGCTGCATGGGGAGACTCCTCCAGTGAATTAGAAGAGGATCCAGAGGCAGGAAGCAGCTCCATGATGGCAGTGCAAAATGAAGCAAAGGAATTTGATTCATTGTTTGCATTGGCGGCTCAGTCCGATGAGGATGAAGAGGATGACAATGATGAGGTAACTTTCAGGGATGTTCAGAGAAATCTAAAGTCTTACTCTTCGAAAAAATTGATGTCATTAGCAAATGTTCTAATTGATACATATTATAGTTTTGTTAATGATAAAGATGCCCTAATCATAAAGCTAGGAGATGTTGAACAATCTAGAGATGATTTGATGGTAGTGGTTGATGACTTGAAGGAAACCATAGAGAACCTTAGCAAAGAAAAGAATAATCTAGTAGAGAAAATTGCAGCTACTAAGCAAGAAAAGGACGATATGGTAGTTTCCATTGAAAAATTAAGGGAACAAGTGGAAGAAGTAACTAGAGAACATAACTTATTGAAAAAGCAAGCAAAAAATGGATGGACAACACTGAGAGAGGAAGTGGCTAGAGAGGCTCAACTTGAGCTTGAGAGTGAGCTTAAGAAAGTTAAAACGAGTCTTGTTGTTGAGCTTGAAAAGAATAGACAACTTCAGGAGGATTTAAAAAGGGTTAAAAATGATCTTGATAAGTCACTTAAATAGACCCGGTCCTCTGATGTAATAATGTCTATGTACAGGAGTAATGGTGGAAACATACAAGGCATCGGGTTCCAAAAGGCTAAAACCTCCTATAATCCCCATAGGAAGTATGTAATTGTGGGTGATAGTAGGTTGTACTCTCACTGTGGTCAAACTAGCATTACAAGGACTCTTGTAAAGTTAAAATTCAGTCTTTACAGAAAAACAGAGTTTTTGTTGAAAAGAGGCGTACTAATGAGGAACCTGGTTCCCTGAAAAGAAAATATGTGCTGCCTGCATGGGCAAAAATAAGTTTGATCTGCCCATTCTATCATTATAACGGACCCAAGCTGGCTTGGGTTCCTAAGTCTAATTATTGATTTAGTGTGCAGGGAACAGTGAAAGGGAGCAGTCAACAGTGGTACATGGATAGCGACTGCTCGAAGCTCATTACTGGAAGTACAAATGATTTCCTTTCACTGAAGGCCCTACAGGGAGGGAATGTATCCTCTAGAAATGAAAGAAGGGGTACATTCTCGATGTCGAAAAGGTTAAAAAGTCTCTCAAATCTGTGATGAAGGGAACAAAGTAGAGTTCTTATCTAAAGTATGCACAGTTACTAATCTGATAACTGGCGAAGTGGTATTAGTAACCAAAAGATTCAAGAATATCTACGTTACTGATTTTGAGTCTCTACAAGCTAGTGATATGAGCTGCTTGAAGAAGGACCTGGTTTGTGGTCTGCAAAATTCAAATTTCAAGGAGCACGGAGTGTGTGATGCATGTGCTAAGGGAAATATCTGATGTTTCAAATGGCAAGGCTGATATGATGAGTCAGTTGAAGGATACAGGTGAAGACAATGCAACATCCTCTTCTACTTCTGAAGAGAAACCTGGTACCCTAATTACTACCACTGAAGCTGAAGAAAGAGATGGAGATGCATCATTAGGAACTTCTGGTGCAGAACACAATAGCGGAAGTCATAATTCTGTTGATGTCAATGATGATTCACATATTGAAGAACATGGTCCGTCAATTCTGAAGTTCAAGTATCCAACTAGAAGCAAAAGAGTTCACATCCCTTCAAAATGTAATCACATCCTTAGACTCTAGTATTTAACCCGGTTCTAATCAGTTATACAAGAAGAGCTCCGTCAACTTGAAAGGAACAGTGTGTGGAACCTGGTTCCACGACCTGCTGACAGAACTGTTATAGGAGTCAGGCTCCCCGTTCTTGGTGTGAAAGGTTGTCAAAATTCCTTCTAGAAAATGTCTTTACAAGAGGGAAAATTGACAACACTCTTTTTCTGAAGAAATCAGGAAGGAACCTACTCATTGTTCAGATTTATATGGATGACATCATATTTGGAGCTACAAATAACTCATTATGTAAAGAATTTGCTAAACTCATGGGAAGTGAGTTTGAAATGAGTATGATGGAGGAACTGAATGTTTTCCTGGTCTTCAAGTGAAGCAGTCCATAAAGGGAACGTGTATTAGTCAGTAGAAATGCATCAATAAACTCTTGAAAAGGTTTGATATGGAAGCATCAAAGGAGAATCATTGGATCTCCACTCTACCTTACTACCAGCAGGTTAGATATTGTATTTAGTGTGGGATTATGTGCAAGGTTCCAATCAAATTCTAAGGAATCTCATCTGAAGGCTGCTAAGAGAATTCTGGGATATTTTAAGGGGACACAGAACCTGGTTTTGTACTATCCTTCAGGTGACAATTTCAACCTTATTGGTTATGCTGATGTTGATTATGCATGCTATCTGGTGGACAAGAAAAGCACATCTGGAACGGCACATTTTCTGGGGTCATGCTTGACTTCATGGGGTAAAAAGAAACAAATTGTGTGGCTCTTCCTACTGCTAAAGCCGAATATGTGGTTGCTGCTTCTTGTTGGGTTTAAATAGTATAGATCAAGCAACATCTTGAAGATTTTGGTGTATTTACAGCTTGAACCAGGTTCAACACAAGAGAACCAAGCACATTGATGTCAGACACCATTTTCTCAGGGACAATGTTGAAAAGATTCTGATTTGTATGAAGTTCTGGAAGATGAAAGAAATCGTCTGGAGTTGGGGTTGATCAATCTCAACTGAGGACCTGGTCCCTCGAAGATTGGTTATGTTAAGAAGGAAAGGTACAATGCTACAAGGTATGGTGACATCTAACTCAAATCTATATTGTTACATGTATACACATATGGTAGTTTCAGGATAAAACAAGTAAGAGTGACATAGCACTTCTAGGAGTCTTTGCTCAAAATTTTCAAAAAACGTCAAGGAACCTGGTTCCTGTGACTCAGGTTAGTAGTCTCTCCAATACTTATATGCCTTTTTAAGCTGCTGAAGTGTCATGTCATTAATTTATTTCTACCTTTCTCCTGCCTCTCCTCCTACCTTTTGAAGTCCGAAATGTTAAACCTTTTCTGAACTGACCCATTACCCGAAAAAGGCACTTCTCTATCTTACACCCAAATAAAACGTATTCTTTTCTTCAAAACCAAAATCAACCTTGTCTCAAAATAATCCTTCTTTCCAAATATGCCAGAAGTGAACCCAACTCTCTCACTTTCCAAAGACCTAACGCCATCAAAATCAAAACCCCAAGAAGTCTTTGGTAGATTTTGAGGGAAATATAACTGAAAGGGAACAAGGTAGATCGAATATTCTAGAGTGTGAGGCTGAAATTGTGGTTCGATTCGTGGAAGTCTTGAAGAATGGAGAAATTGGTAAATGTGAGGACTGAATGAGGGACCTGGTCCCTCTAGTCCTTCTCATGAAGTCAATTTTAATGATAACCTTTTTCTCTTTGAGTTCTGTGTTTAAACGAACTTCCGATCTAGTAAAGAGGATTGAGAAAAACAGGCTGATTGATGATGAAGTGGTGTGACCTGCTGAAGTGGTGACTATGGAAGAGAGAACATGAAGTGGAAAAATCTCCATTTGTGACGAAAAAAATGGAGAAAAGAAAGTTGGCTGAGAAAGATGCAACAGATGATAAGGGTAAACAGATTGAGAAGAAGAAGAGGGAGACATGGCTGCTCAGGGATAGAAAGGGTAGTGTAAGTGAGGAACCCGGTTCCTTACGGAAGCAAAAGGTTAAGCTGTTAGGTTTGGAGGGAGAAGACGTTGAAGTCTCAAATGGTGCTGTAAGGCAGAGTGTTGACTCTGATATTGATGGAAAAAATGGAGGAACTTCTCGACATTGTTGCGTTCCAAAGATAGAATCACCTCTTTATTCCTCCAAGTCCCAATGTTTCTAAAGAAGAAGTAAAAACTTCTATGTTTTACGTGATATTATGATGCTATATGTGTATGGGACTGAGTCTGTTCTTGTTGAGATGAAGCTTAGGGAGATTTTTAGTGATCTGATTGATGGTTCAACCTACTCAGATAGGTTGAGAACCTGGTCCTCGTAGACCCTCGGCAGAATAGAATGCTAAGTTAAAGGGTGAGAAAAAAAGATTAAGGAAACAGGTGGAGGAACTGAGAGATAAGATGATCATTGATCAAAGGAGAGTAAATGAATGACTGGACAAGCTCATCAAAGCCTTAGCTCCTTACTTTTCTTCCTGCCCAGTGATCCATGTCCTTTACTCCTTCCAAATTCCCTTGAATTCTTACCTTCTTTTAATCCTTATATTTGATGACATTGGTACTTTAGTTGTTTAAATTTCCATATTATGTATTGTTGAAACTACTGTGCGTTTGTTATAATTACTCTACTATGGGCGATCACTCTATTTTGTGCCATGACATTCACTTGTTATTCCTGTTATTGTTTATACTGTGTTGCCCAAGTGGCCTAAGTTAATGTTGTTGAACTTCTTTTTGGTGGTACTTCTTCTGTTATTCTTTTCGATGATGCCAAAAAGGGGAAGGTATATAGGTGTCAACATGGGGGAGGAGCAGAATCGAATTGATATGTTGTGTTGTGCATGAAAGATGGATCTGCTTCGCAGGGGGAATGTTGCTGATGGATCTATTTTGCAGGGGGGACATGCTAATAATATGTTAATTCTAGGTCTGATCTGCAGGGAAACATGAGAGGAATCAAGTTCTCACGAGGAATATTAATTTTGGGGTTGTCATCATCAAAAAAGGGGAAATTGCTCTAAGTTACACTATGTCATGTTTTGATGATGACAAACGTTCTCAACGTACTGGGTACGAACCAGATGTGATTAGTGCAGATAAGGAACCTGATTCTCAAGGGGAATAATTTTGGGTTTGTAATTCATCAAAAAGGGGGAAATTGATAAGCTATGATACTTTGAGTTTTGATGATTTGCCAAACATTCTTGAGGAACCAGTTGTGATAAGTTCTTTAGGTTCGGTTCTCATGGGGAATATGGCTGATTCGTAAGGGGAACAATGTGGAGATCTGGTTCTCAGGGGGAATATCAATTCTAAGTTTGTCATCATAAAAATGGGGAAATTGATAGGTTACAAGTACCTTGGGCACGCTATGAAGTCAACTCTCCAGCAGGAAAGTTACTGCCTGCACACGCTACTACACTGGAACAGTGCAGCAGTCAGCTTTCTATGGAAGGATTTTTTAACTACTTTGCTTACATTATTGTAAGTGATGTCACACACGTATAAATACCATCAAGGAAGGTAAAACAACTTACTTCATGAGAGAACCAGATAAAGGACCTGGAGTATGCCTGGTACAATCATTCAAGTTAATCGACTCAAGATAATCTGGGCAGTGTGTTTTAGATTCATAGGAACCAGATTAGGGACCTGATACCTTTGTGTTCCCCTGATAAAAGTATAAGTCAACAGTACAGCTGGAAAGCAACTGCAAAAAGTGACTGCCTGCAACAGTGCAGCAATCACTTCCCATTGAGAGGAGGCATGTACTAACCAAGATTTGACATCACTAAGGTGATGTCTTTTGTAGTATAAACCTTATGCAAGGCACAAGATTCAGGTTCAAGACTTGCAAAATTAGAAACAAAAATCCTTTTTCAAGTGCTTGCAATAACCTCTCTCAAGAACAAAGCTGTTGCAACCTCAAGGACCTAATCCAAGATCGAAGATATCTTAAGCCCTTAGGTTTGTTGAGTCTTTGTTATTTGTTCTTCATTGTAACTCCTATCTTGCTTTCTTAGAAGCTATTTTTAGGAAATCCAAAATTCGTAAACTCTTCAGTTTATGTTGTGACTAGGTTTAGTTATAAGTTAAAGTCTTTGTAACTAGAGAGTTACAAAGTAGCTTGTAATAAGTGTTATTACAAGTTAGAGTGAGTAAAAGCCTTTGTAACTGTAGAGTGACAAAGTGGCTTGTGGTGAGAGCATCACAAGTTAGTTAAATTCTTTGTAACTAGGGAGTCACAAAGTGGCTTGTGGTAAGAGTACCACAAGTTAATTGAATTCTTTGTAATAGAGTCATTACAAAGTGGCTTGTAATATGTGTTTACAAGTTAGTGAAGTTGAAAGCCTACAAGTGTAGGTCGTGGTTTTTGTCCCCTTGAGTTGGGATTTTTTCACGTAAAAATCCTCTGTGTTCTTTACTTACTGTCGTGCTACTGTGGAACAATTAGAGAACTTGATTCCCTATACTGGTTGGTTTTACAGTTTGTTACTTACAGTGGGAGCTGATAGAGAATCTGGTTCTCTATACAGTAGGAACTTATCTTGTGTCTCATTTACATACTGGTTCAGTAGTTAGCACTGTGGGAACTGATATAGGACCAGATCACTATATAGTTCGGTTCATTAGTATCTTTCGTGGAAACTTATAGAAAATCCTGTTCTCCATACAATCTGGTGGACGCTTAGTTTCTAATAAAGTTGTTACCCATAACCCCATGAACTCAAATATATGATTTTTACTAAATTCCATAACCAATTTCATGGTCCAATCTCATTTTTATCAAAACCTAGGTTTTCATATAAACCCTTGATTTTCACTAATATTTACATGTTAGTCTACCCATAATCTATGTATTTAACTCATGTTGTATAGAAATGACATACCTCAAAAGTGCTAGGTGAAAACCGTCTTCCAAAAGCTCCAAAAAATCGCCCGAGAGATAAAGGGAAATGAGATAAATGGTCTAAGTCCCGCATTAAATGAGATGGGCACAGGTCTCTGATGTCACATTTGCGACACAAGATTTGCAAATGTGAAGGTCGAAAATGCGACAAATCTCTCGCAAATGTGGACCCCGGACTTCAGCTAAGGTCGCAATGCAACGAAAGTGTCGCAAATGCAAACACTGCCCCAGGTCGAGCTTCTTCGTAATTACGAATCTGTTCTCGCAAATGCGAACAGTTTCTTGCATTTGTGAAACCTGCAGCACCAACAATAAACACTAGAAACTGGAGTGTTTTCTCACCCTCTCGAACGTCTGAAACTCACTGGAACCCTCGGGGCTCCACACCAATTACCCACACAAGTCTAATAACTTCATACAAACTCGCTCGAGTGATCAAAACATGAAAATAACATCAAAACTACAAATCGGACGCCAAAACCCATGGATTAACTCATGAACTCCAAAAACTTCTAAAATGACTTCCACACATCTGATTTCTATCAAATCAACTCGGAATGACACCAGATTTTGCGTGCAAATCTTAAATTACATTACGGAACTATTCCCAGGCTCGGAATTCCATTCAGACTTCGATATCACCAAAACCTACTACAAATCAAATTTAAATAACTTCAAAAACCTTCAAAGAACCAACTTTCGATATTAGGCGTCGGAACGCTCCTGGGTCATCCAAAACCCGATCCGAAGATATGCCCAAGTTCAAAATCATCATGCAAACCTATTTGAACCATCAAATCCAAATTCTGAGGTCGTTTATCAAAATATTAACTGAAGTCAAACTTAGCCTTTGAAGGCCAACTTAAGGAACCAAGTGTTCCGATTTCAATCCAAACCCTTCCAAATCTCGAACTAACTATCCCCGCAAGTCATAAAATAGTAAAAGCGCATATGGGGAGTCTTATTTTGGGGGACATGGTTCTAGAACACAAAACGACCGGTCGGGTCGTTACATTCTCCACCTCTTAAACAAACGCTCATCCTCGAGCGGGTCTAGAATCGTACCTGGTGTGCTGAATAAGTGAGGGTATTGGCTCTGTATGTCCTCCTCAGACTCCCAAGTCTCCTCATCGACTGGTTGTCCCCTCCACTGAACCTTTACAGTGGAAATCCTCTTGGATCTCAACTGGCGATCCTGCCTATCGACAATGGCAACTAGTTCCTCTAATAACCCAGAGTCTCATCTAACTAAATCGTGATAAAGTCTAACACATGTGACAGGTCGGGATGATACCTGTAGAGCATAGATATGTGGAAGATCGGATGAACTCCCGATAGACTGGGAGGCAAAGTAAGCTCATAAGCAACCTCCCCGGCCTCAACACCTCAAATGGGCCTATAAACCTTGGGCTCAACTTGCCCTTCTTCCCAAACCTCATAATTCCCTTTATCGGCAAGACTTTCAAGAGAAAATTCTCGCCTATCATAAATGATAAGTCACGCGTCTTCTGATCCGCGTAACACTTCTATCGAGACTATGCTGTGCGAAGTCGCTCTTGAATCAACTTTACCTTTTCCAAGGTATCCTTCATCACATCAGTACCATACAACCTAGCCTTGCCGAGCTCAAACCACCAATAGGAGATCGACACCGCCGACCATATAAAGCCTCGAATGGAGCTATCTCGATGCTGGACTGGTAACTATTGTTATAAGCAAACTCGGCCATAGGTAAGAATCAATCCCACTATCCTCCAAAGTCAATCACACATGCTCTGAGCATGTCCTCCAATATCTGAACTGTCCGCTCCAACTGCTCGTCGGTTTGTGGATAAAATGCGGTGCTGAGCTCTACACTGGTCCCCAACTCACTCTATACGGGTCTCCAAAAATGCAAAGTAAACTGAGGGCCCCTATATGATATGATAAAACAAGCACACCATACAACCAAACTATCTCCTGGATATAAATATGGGTCAATATCTCTGAAGTATACGTAGTCATCACAGGAATGAAATGTGTCGAATTGGTCAATCTGTCTACAATGACGCAAACTGCATCAAACTTTTGCAAAGTCCGCGGCAACCCAACTACGAAGTCCATAGTGATGCGCTCCCACTTCCACTCAGGTATAGTCATCTGCTAGAGTAGGCCTCCTAGCCTCTGGTGCTCATACTTAACCTACTGGCAATTTAGGCATATGGTCACATGCTTAACTATGTCTTTCTTCGTCCACCACCACCAATAATACTGTTTCAGGTCGCGATACATTTTCGTAGCACCTAAGCGAATGGAATATCAAGAATTGTGCGCCTCCTCTAGAATCCTCGCCTATAAACCATCGACAATAGGAACACATAGTGACCCCGGAGTCGCAGGACACCATCCTCGCCAATAGAAACCTCCTTGGCACCACCTTGTAATACCGTCTCTGTGAGAACTGCCAAGTGCGTATCATCAAACTGTCGAACCTTGATCTGCTCTAATAGTGAAGATTGGCAATGACGTATGCAAGAACTAAGCTAGGCTCTGAAATATCCAACCTCACAAGTCGGTTAGCCAAAGACTAAATGTTCAAGGCTAGTGGCCTCTCCTCTGCTAAAATAAATGCCAAGCTACCCATACTCTCTACCTTTCTGCTTAAGGCATCAGCAACCATAATCGCCTTGTCCGGATAATAAAAATAGTGATGTCATAATCCTTCAGTAACTCAAGTCATCTATGCTGCCTCAAATTAAGGTCCCTTTGCTTGAACAAATGTTGCAAGCTGCGATGATCAGTGTAAACTTCACAAGACACCCCATAAAGATAATGCCTCCAGATCTTAAGTGCATGAACAATCGCGACCAACTCCAAATCGTGCATAGGATCATTCTTCTCATGGGTCTTCAGCTGGCGTGAAGCATACGTAATAACTCGCCCCTCCTATATTAATAAACAACCCAAGCCAATGCGTGACGCATCGAAATACACAGTATACATCCCCAAACTAGAAGACAATACAAAAATAAGTGGTGTAGTCAAGGTTGTCTTGTGCTTCTGAAAGCTCGCCTTACAATTATCAGTCTAGCGAAACGGAGCACCTTTCTGGGTCAATCTAGTCAATGGTGTTGCAATAGATGAGAAGCCCTCCACGAACCAGCGATAATAACCTGCTAACCCTCAGAAACTCTTGATCTCAGTCGCCGAAGTAGGATGAGGCTCTAAACTGCCTCAATCTTTTTGGGATCCACCTTAATACTCTCGCCTGATATAACATGTCCCAAGAATGCCACAGAATCTAACCAAAAATCAGACTTGGAGAATTTAGCATATAGCTTTTGTTCTTGCAAGGTCTGAAGCACCACTCTCAATTGCTGCTCGTGATCCTCCATACTACGTGAGTAAATCAAAATGTCGTCAATGAAGATAATGACAAACGAATCAATATAAGGCCTGAACACTCTGTTCATCAAGTCCATAAACGTCATTGGGATTAGTCAAGCTGAAAGACATCACGAGGAACTCATAATGGCCATATCTAGTACAGAAAGCCATCTTCGAAACATTTGAGTCCCGAATCTTCAACTGATGGTACCCCAATCTCAAGTCAAGCTTAGAGAGAATCCTCGCACCCTGCAACTGGTCAAGCAAATCATCAATTCGCGGCAACGATTACTTGTTCTTAATGGTCACTTTGTTCAACTGGCGGTAATCAATGCACATCCGCATAGTCCCATCTTTCTTCTTCACGAATAACACTGGTGCACTCTAAGATGATACACTTGGTCTGATGAACCCCTTTGCTAGCAACTCCTCAAGCTGCTCCTTCAACTCTTTTAACTCTTTTGGAGCCATTCAATACGGTGGGATAGATATAGGCTGGGTACCTGGAGCCAAGTCAATACAGAAATCAATGTCACGATCTGATGGCATGCCTGGAAGGTCAGATGGAAACACATTGGAGAACTCCTAGACTACTGGTACTGAATTAATCGCCGGAGACTCTACAGTAATATCCCGAACATATGCTAGATTAGTCAAACGACCCTTCTCGACCATGTGTCGAGCCTTTATAAAAGAGATAACTTGACTAGATGTACTTACAGACAAACCCTTCTACTCCAATCTAGGCAACTCTATCATCGCTACGGTAATAAATTTGGCATGGCAATCAAGGATAGCGTGATATGGGGATAACTAGTCCATGCCCAGGATGACCTCAAAGTCGGCCATATCAAGCAACAGGAAATCCGCTCTATTCTCGTAACCATAGAATGTGATGACACGAGACAGATAGATCTGATCCACAAAAACATAATCACCCACAGGAGTGGACACATAAACAGGAGTACACAAGGACTCACGAGGAATATCCAGGAAATGAGCAAACAGAGATGACACGTATGAATAGGTAGACCATGTATCAAATACAACCGAAGCATCCCTACCGCATATAGAAATAATACCTGTGATCACGACATTTGAGGCCTCTGCACCTAGTCTGGCTGGAAAGGCATAGAACCTGGCTAGAGCGTCGGCTGGTTGGCCTCCGCCTGACTAAGCAGTAGTTGGCTGACCTCTCCCTGCCTGACCTCCACCTCTAGGATGGCCCCTACCTGCCTGCCTTCCGCCTATGGATAGTCGGACTGCTGGTGCTATAATCATGGGCTGATGACCATGTTGCACTGCCTTGCCCCGAAGTTTGGGGCAATGTCTATTCATGTGACTAGGATTCTTGCACTCATAACAACCCCTCGGAGCTGTAGACTGCTGCACTGAAGTCTGATCCTGATGGCATGAATACCCACTTGAAGAACCCTAGATGGCTGGTGGGCGGTATGAACTCTATGGCATGGCACTGAAAGAAGCATTAGAAGAACCTTGCTGACCGGAGTACCCACTGGAAGAACCTTGAATAGCTGGCGAGTGGTAAGAACTCTCCAGTATAGTACTAATAGGGTCACGTTGGAGCACCCTGAGGAGGCGGCGGTGCTGGATATGTGAGCCTACTGGGATGACCCCTTATGGACTGACCTCTGCCCCGGCCGAGGCACCTCTAAACTCTCCGGAATAATGGACCCTCTTGTCACGTTGCATCTTCTCTCTACCCCTCTGACAGTAACCCTCAATCCTCCGAGCAATCTCCACTACTAGTTGATAGGAATTCCCCATCTCAACCTAACGGGCCATAGTAGCCTGAATACTAGAGTGCAAACCCGCAACAAACCGCTACACTCTCTCTGCGTCAGTAGGAAGTATCATAAGTGCATGGCAAGACAACTCAAAGAATCTCGCCTCATAATCGGTCACTGATATCTGACCTCGCTCGAGCTGCTCAAACTAACACCGCAACTCTTCCCTTTATGAGGGTGGAATATACCTATCCAAGAGAAGCTGTGTAAACTGGTCCCAATTCATGGGAGGAGAACCCGCTCGTCTGCCAAGAAGATAAGACAATCACCATCTTCGGGCTCCGCCCTCTAATTGGAATGTAGTGAAATCCACCATGAGAGACTTCAATATTCTCATATTGTGCAGTCTGTCCCTGCATCTATCAATGAAGTCCTAGGGATCCCCATGTCGCTCACCCCCAAAGACGGGAGGGTGAAGCCTGGTCCATCTATCAAGCAGCATCTGGGACTCATCGATCACAGCCGATCTAGGATCAGGTATAGTTACTGCAACTGGCTGGGCTCCGCCCACGGGTAATATGCTCGGGGTATAATATACGACAACTGCATACCTAGGAGCCTGAGCAATCAGGTTCGGTGCTCCCCCTCCCCCCTAAGATGTGGCCGAGTCTGTTGGAAATAAACCAGCCTGGGTCAGAGAATCCATGAATCACAGCATATGGCCCATGACCTCCTGGAAGCCCGGTGCTGTCATGAAATCAACCGGAGCTACACCTACTTAGGGCACCTCGCCCTGCTCCTCAATAATGGTATCCTCTATTGGATCCACTGGCGGTGCAACTGGGGCAACTCTGGGACGTCCTCGTACCCTACCTCAGGTTGGTTCCCTCCCCTAGCCTCTGCCTTGGCCTCTAGCAACAGTGGAGCAGCCCCTCTCGTGTCTGGAAAGTCTGTCGTGTGCGTTCTCACCATCTGTGAGAGAATAATAGGAAAGGAACTTAGTACATCATCAATTGCACGATAGGAGATGAATAAAGAGTAGTTTCCTAACACCCTATAGCCTCTCGAAGATAAGTACGGACGTCTCCGCACCGATCCACAAGACTCTATTAGGTCTGCACATAACTTGTGAGACCTACGTGAACCTAGAGCTCTGATACCATATTGTCACGAACAAATACTTTTATAGGTCGTGATGGCACCCAACACTTTTGCCAGGCAAGCCAACACCAAACAAACTAGTGATTTCCCGTTTTAAATAAGTTGACCAAGTAAATGACTTTTCTCAGTTTAAAAGATATAGAAATGACAGATGTAAAATGCGTAAACGGAAGCAACTGAGTATAAATCGAAATCATACAATGAATCCAAATTCATGAGTCTGCTAGTGTGTGCCAAGAAATGGTATCACAAGTATATGGGCTACTAGTAGGATATACAAAAGAATTCTACTCTACTGTCCGAAATAGAATAGACAGAAAATAAATCAAAAGAGAGACTTCGGCTGCTGTTAAACGACTCAGAAGGGCAACTCACCGTGTATTCTCGAACCAGAAATCAAGCGTGCGCACTGGACTGATAACCAGATGCACCTGCCTCCGATCATGCAAATCAAGTGCAGAAGTGTAGCGTGAGTACATAAAATAACATGTACCTAGTAAGTATCTAGTCTAACCTCGAAGAAGTAGTGAAGAGGGATCGACTTCAACACTTACTATGGGCCAACAATATAATAATATGAAGTTCTAATCAAGCATGATACATAAAATGATAATAAAACTCAGAGCAGGAAAACAAGTAAACAATCCTTTCATTTCAAGTAAGAACCAAGTCATTTCTCTCATCTAATCCTTCCACATTTCAAGTCCATGAAATAATATTAAATATAAAAGGGGTTCCAATATCTCTACGCACGATTTATGCCGAGGACGTACGATCCGACCCAACTATACATATAAATATATTGTGCACTATCGAGGGTCGAACGACCCAAACCATAAATATATCAATTAACCTGCCGAGGAAAACGGCCTGCTCCTATGAGAGTAGTGGAAAAGTCACCCTGCTCGCGGAATATACTTGCGATGTGGTTAAATATAATTTATCAAGTTAAGCATAACATCCCTCAATTCTTTTCAAAACAAAGAAGTTCAACTTGAAACCTTTGAAATCTTAAAATCCTTAAATTAGTCCCATTCGATACAATTAACAAATAAAATCAGATAATAGTGTGCACAAAAGCATGGTCTAAGCCTATCACTGCCCGGACATAAGCAGTAATAGTAGCTACGTAGGGACTCTCGTCACTTCGTGCATATGTTTCCCTCACAAATAGCAACACATATCAATTAAGTTCACCTATAAGATTAATTCTCTCTTACAAGGTTAGAAAAGAGACTTACCTCGTCTTAAGGCCTACTTCCGGGTCCAAGAATGTACTCACACCCTTAATTCGGTGCCAAATCAACCCAAAACTAATCAAATAAAACATAAACTAATCAATTCATACTCAAAAGTTCGTATTTCAACTATTTAAGAGGTTACCCGATCCTAAATGTAAGATTCTTAAATCCCACCCCCCCTCCGAGCTCACGAAGCCGGATTTCGGAAATTTTCGAAGAAAGTTGTTACCCATAACCCCATGAACTCATATATATGATTTTTACTAAATTCTATAATCAATTTCGTGGTGAAATCTCATTTTTATCGAAAACCTAAAATTTCATCTAAACCCTTGATTTTCACTAATTTTTACATGTTAATCTACCCATAATCTATGTGTTTAACTCATGTTGTGTAGAAATTACTTACCTCAAAGTGCTAGGTGAAAACCCTCTTCCAAAAGCACTAAAAATCGCCCAAGAGATGAAGGGAAATGAGATAAATGGTCTAAGTGTTGCATTAAATGAGCTGGGCACAAGTCTATAATGTCGCATTTGCGACACCAGGTTCGCAAATGCGACAAATCTCTCGCAAATGCGGACCCTGGGCTTCAGCTGTTGAGGTCGCAAATGTGACGAAAGTGTCGCAAATGCGAACACTGTTGTACTGTTGAGGTCGCAAATGTGGCTCAAGTGTCGCAAATGCGAACACTGCCTCAAGTCGAGCTTCTTCGCAAATGCGAACAATTTCTTGCATTTGAGAGACCAGCAACACCAGCAATAAACACCAGAAAACCTGAGTGTTTTCTCACCCTCCCGAACGTCCGAAACTCACCCGAGCCTTCGAGGCTCCACACCAATTACCCACATAAGTCTAATAACCTTATACAAACTCGGTCGAGTGATCAAAATACGAAAATAACATCAAAAATATGAATCGGACGCCAAAAAGCATGGATTGACTCATGAACTCCAAAAACTTCTAAAAAGACTTTCACACGTCCAATTCCTATCAAATCAACTCAGAATGATACCAAATTTTGCGTGCAAGTCTTAAACGACATTAAGGAACTATTCCGGCTCTCAAAATTCCATTCGGACCTAGATATCACTAAAATCTACTCCACACCAAATTTAAAGAACTTCAAAAACCTTCAAAGAACCAACTTTCAATATTAGGCGCCGAAATGCTCCCGGGTAATTCAAAACCTGATCCGACCGTACGCCCGGGTTCGAAATTATCATATAAACCTATTAGAATCGTCAAATCCAAATTCTGAGGTCGTTTACTCAAAATATTGACCGAAGTCAAACTTAGCCTTTTAAAGCCAAGTTAAGGAACCAGGTGTTCCGATTTCAGTCCAAACCATTCCAAATTTCGAACTAACTATCCCCGCAAGTCATAAAACAGTAAAAGCACATAAGGGGAGTCTTATTTAGGAGGACGGTTTCTAGAACGCAAAATGACCAGTCGGGTCGTTACAGTTAAATTTCTAAAGTTGAGATTCAATTGCTAAATTTATTCTAAATCCATAGTTTAGATGAGATTCGAAAATGAATAAAGTATTTCGATCCACCATTGTTGAACCTTGAAAAAGTTTAAAGAACAAAAAAATGGATTTGTCAAAATTCTTGGTTGTTGGCCAAATTAATCATTGGGGTATGATGATGATATTGTTGTGAAGTTGTAGTTGAAATTTGAGCTTGATTGGTGCGGATTTAGCCGAGTTTTTGTTAAATTTTGACACCAAAAATTAGATTTGAAGCTCTTGAAAATGGCTGATAATATGGGAAAAGTTCTTAAAAATTAGCTTTGGAATTGACACGTGGCCGTTTCATATAGGTTAGAGCCATTTTATTTAAAGTTTTCGCACGCTTGAAGGAGTTGTTCTCACGCAGTGTTCCATGCCAGCAATAAATGTGCAAAGAATTACAGAAAAAAATCTTAGGGGATAATAGGAGTCCCACAAAGGTAAAGTGTGTCATAATATAACAACTTCGAGTATAGTTCAGGAGGAATTTAATGCGTTATTTTAAATAATATGTTTACGTAGGTCAATGGAGATTGAAAATGAAAAAAAGAATGAGTAACATGAAATAGTTTCACTTCTTCTACATTGTATAAAAATCTAAATGAAATGTGGAAAAAGTTCTTTATTTGATATTGTAATGCAATGTTGGGTCCCAACTCTTGCTTGAAATCACTACTAAAAATTCGGTCAATATCGATGGTCAAAATCGATCGATATCGATCAATAGTTGGTAAAGACAGATCGAAAAGCGATTGCTTCGTAGCAGTCGAGAATCGTTAGGTTGGTAAAGTCGGTCGGTCAATTAAATTTCACACCCGACCGAAAAGAAAAAGGACGACTTAAGTTGGTCGATTTTTAAATTATATAATTAAAAAATACACCATCTGAGATTGTGTCAAGATACTATTCTTACACTAAATCATTGGTAGTTTATGTGTGTGTGTGATATATATATATATACATACATTCCTCCATGTATGTATGTATGTATGTATGTATATATATATATATATATACACACATACTCTTTATCTCATTTTTGCGTAAAAACAACGGATCGATTTCGATCAGTTTTGTAAAATAGATTATCAAGCGAATTGATTGATTTTTTAAAATGACCGACCAAATAACCGACTGATTCTGGATGGTGTTTTTGAATATTAATATTAATTTCTCTTTAGATGAAAAATTGGTCGAAGTTGGTCAGTTTCTTGAAAAAAAAATCAGGATGCAAAAATAATTGTCAGAATTTTTGACAGAAAAATGGCCGTATTAGGTCAATTTCATACATAAAAATTGAAAAGGGAAATATTTCCAGAAACTGACCGTCTTCGGATTTTTTGGTCAGTTTTTTGACCGATAGAAGTTGGTTGATCGGCTACGGACAGTTTTAACCGAATTTCTAGAAGTGAATTTAGATTTATCTTATTTATAGAGGAAAAACATATGCTTGCCTTTACCATTCCGCTCCTTGTGATGAAGATAATGACTCGAAGTAGTATCAATTCTAGGTAAATATCTTCAAGAAGAAATTTTCTTTCTTAATAGAAGAAATTAAGACTCATCGATTTTTTTTTTTTTTTGTAATACTTATTATTAGATCATACGTGTCAATTATTACTGCAATTTATTCCGCTCCAAAGATATATTAGAAACTTAGAATTGCAAACGCCATGTCGCCACATCAAAGGTTCAAAACTCATTGGTTTAGAGCAAATGATGCAATTGAAATTTTTTTAATTCAAATTCTCTAACCAAGTTTGGGAGGCTGGACTAAATGATGTAATGTATTTGGATAGCCATAATTGCAGACAAGAATAAAAAGATATGTTGCATAAATTGGGTTTAGTTGGTAGGTAATAATACATTATTATGTGCAGCTAAGCTGGTCCTATATAGAAACTATATATACACTGTACACTAGACACGCACAATATGAATTATGTTTTGTATGTTTTCATATGTTATGATGAAATGAATCAAATGAATGAATTTGGGGAGGTTTTGTTTCCTAGTTTAACTACTTATTAGTAGGCAGGCGTGCTCTTTTCTAATGGATTTATATCATTGGCGACCGGCAGACTCACACACTGGTGGGGACTAAGGGGTCACATATTACCTATCCAAAGTTAAAAAATTATCTCACTGTGACGTGAAAATAGGATGAGATTTTGTAGTTCAAAATTATTTGTTTTACGTCCTAGCAATAATAAAGTCATCATCTGTGACCTATAAGTTACGGATTCGAGCCATAAAATCAGCCATTAATGCTTGCTTAATTATCTACATTATATCCCTTATGATGCTATCATTCTCCAAATCCTACGTAAACACAATACTCTGTGCACCGAACTATTTTGTTCCATGTTAAACCAAGCAAATTTTGAACGTTTATACACTTATGGAGTGCACCAAGTTAAACGCCCCCTAGGTTTCCCATATTAGATGGGCATTGGGTAGGCGTAGGACAAAACTCAAAAGGCAAAAAGAAGAAGTGTCTGTATATTGTCTCTCGGGCGTGCGGTGATTCCACTAAGTAAATATATTTTGTGGACTCCCCACTCCATCTTCACTTCTCACTACTCCATCATACCCTCACATTCATTTTTCATCTTCTTTCAAAAGTACTGTTCTATACATCCCAATTTCCTCTTTTACCCTTCTAAAAAATCAAAATAAATGGTATTATTTTAAAAGATAAAATAGGGGTAAAAAAGAAAATTGTAAAGCAATCCTGTGAGGATGAAACTATTAAGGAGAAATAAACTTGACTTTATAAAACTTGAGGAGCTATCATTTCTATCTAAAGTAAGAATCTTGGCTTTGCTGTGTTAAAAGTTTCATATAAGACGTTTATCGGTGTATATATAATTTAATTTCCATAAAAAAGTTGAGCGATTCTTTTCAAATCCGAGTTGCTCTTTTGGTTATAATTGTCTGATAAATCACATTCATTTATCAAGTTTTGCTTTCTTTCTTTGGTTAAAAAAACCTCCTTGAATGAAAGAAAAATTTATTCAGTAAGAAAATAATATGGAATAAAAAGTAAAATTCCACGATACATGTTTATCGGGCACATGTTCAATAAATCGGGGCAAAGCGATTCATCCAGTTGAGAGCATAGCATAAGAGACATGTAAGATGATCGTCTAACCTTCTATTAATTTTTGACGATTAAATCTTTCCATAAATTTAAGAAAAAATGGTGCTTCGAATTGAGTAACCATTAGTGATAGGCAAAAATTGAATGAAGGACAAAGTAAAGGAAAGAGGGGCGGCTGCAAAGTAAAAATTTAAGGTAAGTTTAGTATTTTTCAATTAAACGATCGATAGTAGTCGGAATAGTGGTCATATTTTAGATGATAAAAAGACTATTAAATCGTTTCACCTAAAAAAATCGAACTTGTATGTTATTAAAGAAGAATATATCAAAACTAATTAATATTGCGTCCCCTCCCTTCTTTCTTTTTGGCCACCAACATGTCATCTAATCATATTGGAAATGCGTGAGAAAGTAGTTTCTTTAGGGTATTATGGTCACTCAAAAGATAAGGCATGCACAAAAAGAAGTGCTTATTGGGTTGTTAAAGTTTCCTTGTAATGGGAAGACAAGGGTAAAAGAATTTAACCAAAAAAAAAAATATTCAATCCACAAAGTACTGTCATTGTAAATATGGAGGGCGGCTTTCAATCATTTTCAAGGCCTTTTTGCTATTTTAAAAAGGCTATTTCCTTAATGTCTGCATCCCCACTAAGTCAATGGGTTTTATATTTCATGAATATGACCTCTCATTACAGGTCAAAGCTTTTTCAACTCTAGGTAAAGATTTCCTCCCCAAAAAGGTTATACACTTCGTTAGTTCTGCTCACAGATCTGAAAGAAAAAAGAGGGATGTTTGGTTGTATTCATTTCGTATTCATTCGTAGCTACTTTTATGCTATATTCAATTTGTTATATTAAATTCGGACGTATTCAAATAACAAAAATTCTTAAAAAATTAGGATATTCCGTTATATTCAATTCACCGTATTTAATTATGTCGTATTCAAAAGACAAAAATTCAAAAACTACAGGGATTTGCCCAAAAAATTCTCTTTCAGAATACATAAAATATAGGGGAAAAAAATACTATATTTACATTTAAAAAGAAAATTACACTCAAATACGCCCACAACTGAGTCGACCAGATTTGAAAAATATAATTAAAAATCCGATAAAATAAAAATACACAATATTTATACTTAAAAATAGAGAACACATACAATAATACATTGAGCTTACACAAAATGTATCATCTGGCATTTCGTCGGTGGCTCGCAAAAAAAAAATTCCGTCAAATTTTCGGAATATATCCTTGCATGTATGTTTCATGGGATGAAAGTGACCGGAACTCAACGAACCTGGGAAATAAAGTTTTGATTTTCCTTGATTTTTCTCAGATCTACCGAGTTCTATGAAGACTTGAACGAAATAGGTGTGGATTCACGTAGAGGAGAATGAGACCAAGATCAGAAGTAAAAATTTGGGACCATTTGGAGACCGTCGGCTGGCGGTAATGATTTCCAACGATGGCGGTGCAGAGCGATAGTCTGGCGGCAATCTGGTGGCGGCGATAGAGAGGTTTTGGGAGAGAAAGATGGTTCTTAGGGTTTTGAGGAGGAGAGAGAGATTTGAAAATTGTGTGTAGATGGTAAATTTGCAGTAAAACAAAAACATTTGTTATGTATCATAATTATTTCAAACTATAGTTGGTAAATACCTAGTAGATGTTAGATATACCATATAACTATTCCATTTATAAACATGACAACTATGCCTTATGAAAAAGACTAAGCCGTCGTTGCAAATATATTTCGGTTAATAAATTTGGAGTCGAATCCCACATGGAATTAACCGAAATAATTAATAGGTTAATGAACTGGATGTTTACTAACTAAATATTACATAATGAAAATGCAATAAATAATAACTAACTACAAACGGGTTGTAGATAAGAATTGGAATGATCTGAGGTTATGATTTTCCCTATTATCGGAATCCTTTCCGTTACGTTTTCTATAAATATGCCTAAGTCTTCTCTACCAATCATGAATACTCTGACTGTCGTAACTCTCTCCCGAGTAATTACCACAATATACTAGACATATTCTCCCGAATTACACTAGCTGGCCTTAAGTACAACTCACTCAGATCGCACCAAGGTTTCGTTATCCCCAATCCCACCTTTAAACCCTTCGTATTGATTCCTCATTTACGTTAAGAGTGATGTTGTTCAACAACTACTAAATATGCACTCTCTCCCGAGTAATGCATACTAAATAGGCACAATCGATTGAGAACCCTTCAATAATATAGTTGAACAAATAGAGAAAATACTACGGCAAATCTATATTAACGTAACAAGAAAGTCATCCTCCAATAGGTTCCATCAAAACCTTAGATTAGGAGTTTAGCTACTCATACTCATAATAACAATATCCAAAGTATTTTGCATAATTAAAAATACAAAGTAAAGATGAAAGAATGTAGAAATCAATGATTCTAACTCCCAACGGTTGTTCCACGAGCTATGCTTGCCTCCGGTTGCAAAAGTCCTTCAAAGTGGCGTTTTTAGGTCTATTTATATGTGTAGGAAAAGACCTAAACGTGTAGGTCAAGTCCTAGTCAAACCAGGAGACGAAATAAGTCTTCAAAACTCGAAATGTGCATGCCCAGACCTGGCCTCGCGAGGCATAACGCATGGTATACAGCCTGTTTGAGCTCGCCTCTGCTTCGCCTCGCCAGCTCCTACGCGAGCTAAGAGCCTGGCGTCGCCTGCCCTAACGCCTGCTTTAGGCCTGGCGTCGCCTGCTCTAACGCCTGTTTTAGGCCTGGCTTTGCCAGCTATCTCCTTTTCATTGTTCTCGAGCACATTTTCAATGTTTAAGTATCTCTTTTGCTCTACTTTCATCTCCAATTCACCTACACATAAAATACTCCATTACGCGCAAATAAAATGTAATTTACCATTAAAGCATATAAAATGTAAGGCACATAATGAACGAAACTATGAAATTATAGCCACACATCACTGTCGAGCCCATAAATAAGCCACAAAGTATTTATAATTATTTTGACCCAGTTGTTAGCTTACTTGGTCAATTAACTTTTTGGCTCTTTATAAATTTGTTTTTAGTTTTCTGATCTTGCTTCTTCGTTTTTTTTTACACATGAAAAATTTACTTTTACGCTTAAAAAATTATTTTTTACACATAAAGGAACATGATGCACAAATAGCACCCACATTTGAAAGAAAGTTAAGTGATTCATGCATATGTTATAAGGTTAATTGGGAGAAGCTCCAACCATTGTTAAAATTGGGCATGCCACACCTTTACATATTGGAACTTGATCAGCTTATACACCTTTACTATATATAAAGTAGTAACATGATAATTTTGCAAGGTGTTGATACACTAATGACTTTGGTAATGACTACATTAAAAGAAAATCATTACACTTAATTTATGCCTTTGGTATTTTACATGAACATCAGAGGGACAAACTACGGCCCATTAATCCGCTTTTTGTGTGGGCTGCCTGTTATTGTAGTGCTCTGTGGCCCACTTTACAATCAAAAGCATGTAAAGGTGGTGGGCCAATAGGGAGCATGCCTTGGGGTTTGTCTTGCACACGTGCTATTATTGGTAGGGTACTGTGTGTGACCTATTTGTGATGTCTATCTGATAGTAGGATTTATCTATTGACATGATCTTTGAAATTTCCAAGTATTATCATTATAATCCAACAAACGTCGTCTTTGCCCAAATCCCTCCATTGTTTTAAAATGGTTCACCACTATCCTCAAAATTCATAGCTCAACTTTTCCAAATGGAACTAGTCAACATATTAATAACTCCATTAAATTAATAAATGAAAAAAGATAGTCCAGTACACTAAGCTCCCGCTATGCGCGGGGCTCGAAAAAGGGGCGGACCACAAGGGTCTATTGTATGCAGTCTTACCTTATATTTCTGCAAGAGGTTATTTCCATGGTTCGAACGTGATCACATGACAACAACTTTACTAATTTCAACACCATTAATTTAATATACATACAAATATATAATCCATATTTCTCATGTTTATAATCAATTAATTATTTACTTATTGGTTAACAAGAGAACCTGCATTCGCTGCCCTTCGGTTCACGGAAGCAACAAATTAACGACATTGAGCATGGAATACACATGTAGAATAGCAGATTTGACCACACAGATCAAATGGTTGTTCCAGCCCGAGTACAAGATTTAGATGCGGATTGATACTAGTGATCTCGAGATATTTAGCTTATCATGTGTATTAAATTTGTTGGCATCAACAATCTGGAGAGTTCTACATTTGGGGTTAAATCGAAGTCTGATGAGGGAATTGAGGCTAATTTGAAGTCTATCAAGGGATCTAGACTGAAGACTTGTGTATCTGTCCACATGCTAAAGAGAGTTCATGTATTGAGCCACATGCTAAAGAGAGTTTATGTATTGGGCCACAAAGTCTACTGGTTCAACACATCCCAACACATAAATAGAAGAAGACAAGCCATTTAGTTTAAATACAAAATAGCTGTAATACAGCTTTAGATTCCTGAATATACCTCTAACGGTATACAGAAAATTGTACATAGTACATTAGTACATATAATTGTAATTTGTTTATATTAGATAGCCAATACATAGGAGACATGTGTAGGTTTAATTTTCTGTCCTTATTTATTGAATACTTGTATAAATATCCCCGTACAGATTGATGGAATACACAGAAAAATTCTCTTTAGATTTTTGTAGCTCACTATTTCTACATGGTATCAGAGCAACAGCTCTAAGAATGATCCTATTGTCTTCCCCTTCATCAGTTTCTCCTTCTTTCTTCATTTTCACTCTTTAGTCTTCAATGGGTTCTACACCTGAATCTACTGAGGCCACTTCAACAAACATCACTACTTCTGGAAATAGTGGAGGTGGAATAAAAGACTCAAGACATCCCTACTTTCTTCACTACTCTGATTCACCAGGAATGAACCTGGTAAGCACAAGCTTTGATGGTAGACTCTATGGAGCATGGCGCATATCCATCCTTATAGTTCTTTATGCCAAAAATAAGGTACGCTTCCTTGATGGAACTTGCCTTGCACCAAGCTCAGAAACACCTAACTTCAAGCTATGGAGTAGGTGTAATGACGTGGTGATATCTTGGCTATTGAACTCTCTTTCAAGAGCAATAGCTGATAGTGTCATATACTCTACAACAACCAAAGATCTATGGGATAATTTGGAAGACAGATTTGGTCAGTCAAATGGTGCAAAGGTGTATCATTTATAGAAGGAATTGAGTGATTTAATCCTGGGGTCAAATGACATAGCAGACTATTTCACTAATATAAAAAAGTTGTGGAATGAGTTGGATACCTTGTACATTCATGTCAAGTGCTCATGTGGCTGCAGATGTGGAGGAAAGGTCAAAATGGCCAAGTTTTCATGATGAGAGGTTAAATAAGTTTCTCGTGGGGTAGAGTGACACCTATGCTTATGTGAAAAGCAGTATCTTGATGTTGTCACCCCTTTCAAATGTGGGTCATGCTTATTCCCTATTGATGCAAGATGAGAAGCAGAGGGAAGTCTATGTGAACTCTCAGTTTCTTGGAGAGTCTTCATCCTTTATAGGGGAAGTCTATGTGAACTCTCAGTTTCCTGGAGAGTCTTCATCCTTTATAGCTGCAAATCAGAATCACACGTGTCTAAAGTTTGGAAATTCTGACTTCAAGGGAAAGAAAAACATCCTGGTTTGTTCCTACTGCAAACAACCTAGTCATTCAGTGGATAAGTACTACAGGATCATTAGTTTTCCAGATGATTTTAAATTCACCAAGCCAAGGAATATTCAGGGCATGTTAAGAGCAATGCAACATACTCAGTGAGTGGAACAAAGGAACAAAATGCTACTGAAGTAGTGAATGTTAACAACCAGCTCACACAACAAGTTTCTCAACTTGTTCAATTAATTCAGCAGGTGAAGGGTGGACAACCAGTGTTTTCAAATTTAGATGTCAGTGCTAATGTTGACAATTGTGCTAGTATAGCTCCAAAAAAACCTTTTCGAAATGCTCTCATTTTAAATTAACTTCCCGGATCTTGGATTCAGGAGCCTCTGAGCATATGTATTCAGATCCTTCAATTTTCTTAACTATTAGACCTCTTCCTAAATCTTTAATTGTAAATCTGCCTAACTCCTATAGAATCAAATTCACACACATTTTAGATGTATCTATAGCTCACAATCTGACTCTCCATAAATCCTCTAAATGCTTGCATTAAAAAACAATTTGCTGCCAGTTCATAAAATTTGCAAACACTATAATTGTCTTCTACTTTTTTCTGCCTATGGATGTATGATATAGGGCCCTTCAGTGAGGATCCCTCAAGGTCTTGGTGATGCTAAAGAGGGAATTTACTTGCTAGGATCTTCAAGCCATAGGTCTAGGAAGTCATAGAGAACATAGTGGAGTTACATTACCTAAAGCAAGATGGCCTAATCATGCTAGTTCTTTTTTAGTTTCTTTTCCTGTAAAAGTTAATTTCAATGTAAGGCTGTGGTATCTTAGGCTAGGTCATATACCATTTTCTACAATGAAAAATATTAGTGTTCAATCTATTTAATCTTCTATATCCAATATCAATTACCCATGCAGTATTTGTTCTTTAGCTAGGCAAACAAGACTTCATTTTCATTCTAGTAGAATTTTCACTAGAACATCTTTGAATTAATTCACATTGACGCCCAGGGACATGACATCTCGCATTTTCGTACGTTAAAAGTTTTATCTTTAGTTAATCGACGTAGTCTCGGGGATGAGATTATCTTGAGATTAACGTATTTACACTATTTATAACAAGCGATAAATAAGTGCCATGAAGGATAAAGGGTGCACGAATTAAAGAAAATGAGTTTTGTTGAAAGTGGCCAATTTGGGCTAAAATACGGGTCGAACGATAATACCCGATAATTATGGACTAGTACCATGCAAGGTACCATATGACCACGGTAGTATAATTTATAAAAATATATTAAAAATAAGTAGAATTTTAAGTAATTTGTGGCAATTTTTAAATTATGCGGGTAATTAGTTAATTATCGGATAATGGAGTATTACCCAGTTAACTAATAAGTGGAAAAAATTTTATAAACTACACTCCCTCAAAAAATGTGGCAGAAGGCCACAAAGTGAAGGCATGACTCTTGCTAAATCCATGACTAGGTGGAAATTGGTGGCTAAGAAAGGGATACATTATTATGATTAATATAACATCTTACCATCAGAACTTAAGAAACTTTACAAAGACAAAAGATATTATTATTTTGGAATCAACAGAAACGTTAGCCTCCATGGAAACAGTAACCATATTCAAGCTTTCAATAAAAGCTAATTTCTCCATTTCTTAGCTTCATTTCGTTCAATACTTCAAAAAAAATAGAAGCTTAATTCCATCCGAATTTTGCGGTTCTAAAAGAGTACAGTGCAATCTTCGCCAAAATATTATACGGAGTTTTCCCTACTCCAGGTATGTTAAGACCATCCCTTCTTTCTTTTGGCATGGTCCAAATTATACAGAAGAAACGAGCAAACGCACAGTTTCCATAAATTACTCTATTCATAGAAATACTACGGGTGTCTATATTCTTGATTCCCCATGAGAATTATTATTATCTTCTATTCATGGGTCTCAGAATAATACGCAATTGAAAAAGTTTATCCGGAAGAAATATTGAGATTATTACGTATTTTTCATGCATTTCACCCATTTATACATGTGCATTGACCCATGACCAGATGGCATTATATACGCATATATATATAAATATATGTATACGGGATATGGCAAAAGGTTACGGCGTTAAATACGCACCACAACCTGATCAGCTGGTATATGTTGATGATATTGCCCACAGTGACCAAGACAATATGATGGGACGTCCTCAGAGGCTTGATGATATTATGTACATCTATACCTATGCATGACACGACATTTATATGCACGTGCATGACATTATAAATGTTTCAGGATTTATAAAGTTATTCAGATTTACAAATGGATTTCTTTATTCCATTTTTCATCTGTCTCTTATGTACTGATTTTCATGCCTTACATACTCAGTAAATTATTCGTGCTGACGCCCTATTTCACGGGGCCTGTGTTTCATGCACATAGGTGCAGGTAGGAAAGCTGACGGTCCCACTTCTTAGGATCCCTGATCAACGAGAGTTGGCACGCTCCACTTGATCTGGAGCTACTTTTGATTTTGGTACGATATGTTTGTATATATATATATATATATATGGGTATGACGTGGCTCAGTCCCGTCTTTGTACAGTTATATTTCTATTAGGGGTCTGTAAATAGTATGTCTAGTTGGATAGTATGTGGCCTTGCCGGCTTCCAGTTTTGAGGTATATAGTTGTCTATAGCAGCCTTGTCGGCTCGCCCTATGTATGTTGCACGTATATGTATGTATGCCTTTCTGGCAGGTTTCCTTCATGTATGGTATTTTCGTAATTCAGCAGATATTATTCAGGTTTATATCTTAGACGCATGCTTAGGGGTGTTTGACAGGTAGGACTCAGGCACCCGTCGCGGCCCATCAGTTTGGGTCGTGACAATCATGCCACCGAGCGGGTACTTCGCCAATTTGGCCGTCTGCAGCTTGTTTATGGATGTGTTGTGTACCACACTTATAGACAGGAGGCTACAGGACATATAGGATGTTATCGTCTCTTTTTATCTCAGATCGTGCGATACAAGAATTCATGTTCCTAACGATATGTTATATTTTCAGCGATGCCTCCAAAGAGTACGGCAACCTAGAAGGGAAAGTCTGTGGCTGGTGAGACTACTAGTCGAGCGCCACGAGTTACCAGGGCTCGGGGAGAGTCTCATAGTGAGATTCCATCTCAAACTTCACATACCCCGCCCTTTCTAGAAGAGTTCTGAGGGGCACCAGCTCCAGCACCCGCCCCTGTACGTCTAGCTCCTCAGCTAGATGTACTGGGTCAAGAGATGAGTGATGCTATTTAGTTATTGACCCGATTGGTAGTCGCGCAGGCTCGGCGTCTGGAAGTAGGTATTGGTCATGCAAATAGGTCCGTCAGTGCAAGGGTTCGTGACTTCATTAATTTAGACCCTCCAATATTCACTGGGGCAAATCCAAACGAGGACCCTCAGGTATTTATTGATAGAGTGCAAAGGATGTTAAGGGTAATGAAGGCCAACTGCGACTGAGTCAGTTGAGCTAGCTTCCTATAGACTCTGAGATGTTGCAGTTAATTGGTATGAGTGTTGAGAATTGTCCAGAGGTGAGGATGCCCCTCCAACGGTATGGCAGGAGTTTACAGAGACTTTTCTTCATCATTATCTGCAACCAGAGCTTAGACGGGCCCAGAGTTGATAGGTTTTTGACCCTTCGGCAGGGTAACATGAGTGTTCGGGAGTACAACCTTCAGTTTGATTCGTTGGCTAGGTATGCTCCCACTATTGTATCTAAGATGGAGGATCGGGTGCACCGGTTCGTGATGGAATTAGAGTCTCACTTGCTTAACAATTGTATATTGATCTCACTTCAGCCAAACATGGATATTTCTCGTATTCAGGCATACACTCAGGGTGTAGAGGAGTGTAAACAGAGACAGAGGGCCGATTGTGAGCATGATAGGGCCCAGAATAAGAGAGCGAGGTCTTCGGGTCCTTCTAGTGAGTTTCGAGGTAGTCAGAGGCAGTAGTACCCGAGGTATCCAGCCTTGCAGCTAGTGCTCCCCCTCAGTTTGGCGGTAAGAGATTTGATCATTCTACATATTCAAGGTCTAGTCAGAATTTCAAGGCCTCAGGTTCTTAGTATAGGGGTATGTCAAGTCAGATGAGCCGCCCTTACCATGATGTGATCAATGTGGTAAGCAGCATATCGGGCAGTGCCGTATGTGATTAGGTGTTTGTTATACTTATGGTTATCCGGGCCACATTATGAGGGATTGTCCGATGAGAGGTGATGTAAGCGTAGCTCAGCCAGCGGGATCTGTAGCTAGTTTGTCATCATCATTACGCCCCCGGGCAAGGTCCACAAGAACCAATGAGTCATGGTAGAGGCAGAGGTGGAACATCTAGCTCGAGCAGTCCTCAAAACCGTATTTATGCGTTGGTAGGATGACAGGACCAGGAGTCATTGCTTGATGTTGTTACAAGTATATTATTAGTCTCCTTATATGATGTATATGCACTGATTGACCGAGGTTCCACCTTATCATACGTTACTCTGTTGGTTGCTAGTAAGTTTGGAATAACACCTGAATTGGTTAAATCTTTTGAGGTGTCTACACATATTGGGGACTCAGTGATAGCTAAACAAGTATATAAGGATTATATAATAGTAGTTCATGATCGATCTACCGTAGCGGACCTAATTGATTTAGATATGGTAGAATTTGATGTTATAATGGGCATGGATTTGTTGGCTTCTTGTCATGCCAATATTGATTGTAGATCAAAGATAGTCCAATTTCAATTTCCAGGGGAGCCTGTTTTGGAGTGGAAAGGTAATACGGCATCGCCGAGAGGAAGATTTATTTCCTATCTCAAGGCAAGGAAGATGATCGGTAAGGGCTGTAATTATCACTTAGTTCGGGTTCAGGATATGGAAGTAGAGTCACCAACCATTCAATCCATTCCAGTAGTTAATGAGTTTCCCGATGCTTTTCCGGATGAACTTTCGAGCATTCTGCCAGAGCGAGAAATTGAGTTTGCTATTGACCTACTACCGGATACTCATCCAATATCTATTCCTCCCTAAAGAATGGGCCCCGCAGAGCTAAAGGGGTTGAAAGAACAACTAAAGGACTTGCTTAAAAAAAGGCTTTATCAGACCTAGTACATCACCGTGGGGAGCACCTGTGTTATTTGTGAGGAAGAAAGATGGTTCCTTACGGATGTATATTGATTATAGACAGTTGAATAAGGTGACGGTCAAGAATAAGTACCCGCTCCCGAGGACTGACGATTTATTTGATCAGTTGCAAGGTGCCAAGTGTTTTTCAAAAATAGACTTGAGGTCCGGGTACCATCAGGTAAGGGTTAAGGAGGAAGATATTCCGAAGAGAACATTTAGAACCAGATACGAGCACTTTGAGTTTCGTGTTATGTCATTCGGTTTGACCAATGCCCTAGCAGTATTCATGAATTTGATAAGCCATGTGTTCAGGCCCTTTTTAGATCTGTTCGTAATCGTATTTATCGACGATATATTGGTGTATTCTCGTTCAGAGGCCGAACATGCATATCATTTGTGTACAATGCTCAGAACTCTACCAAAAAGGAAGTTGTATGCAAAATTCTCTAAATGTGAATTTTGGTTAAACTTTGTTGCTTTCCTTGGGCATATCATTTCGGGTGAAGGCATCCGGGTGGATACACAAAAAATTGAGGCAGTGAAGACTTGGCCTAGACCCACAACACCAACGGAGGTTCGTAGTTTTCTCGGTTTGGCAGGTTATTACAGGAGATTTGTAGAGGGATTTTCTTCCCTTTCAGCACCTTTGACAGAGTTGACTCAGAAGGAAGCAAAGTTTCAATGGACTGATGCTTGCGAACAGAGTTTCCGGGCATTAAAGGATAGATTAATGTCAGCACCGCTTCTAATGCTTCCAGAAGGGACCGATGGTTACGTTATCTATTGTGACGCTTCAGGCGTTGGGTTGGGTTGTGTGCTGATGCAGCATGGTAAGGTTGTGGCTTATGATTCTAGAAAATTAAGAAAGCACGAGAAGAACTACCCGACCCATGATTTAGAATTAGCCGTGGTGATTCATGCACTAAAGATGTTGAGGCACTACTTTTATGGCATTCATATTGATATCTATATGGATCATAAGAGTCTCCAGTACATCTTCAAGCAAAAGGAATTGAATCTACGTCAAAGGAGATGGTTAGAGCTACTTAAAGACTATGACATTAATATTTTATACCATCAGGGGAAGGCGAACGTAGTAGTCGACGACCTCAGCCGTAGATCTATGGGTAGCATGTCGTATGTACAGTCAGAAAAGAGGGGAATAGCCCATGAGGTTCATCAGCTAGCTAGTCTTGGATTTCGGTTACTGGACCCAGGTGATATTGGAATTACTATTCAGGATACGACAACACCCTCTTTAGTAACTGAAGTAATGGAATGCCAGGATCCTGTGTTAGTTCATTATAGGGATACCACCCTTCAGAAGGAGAAGACACTATTTGAAATTGCAAAAAATGGGGTCCTCAGATGTCGAGGGCGATTATGTGTGCCTAATGTTGCAGGGCTGCGTCGGTAAGTTATGAGAGACTCACTATTCTCGTAATTCTATCCATCCAGGAGCAACAAAGATGTATCATGATATCAGGGAAGTGTATTGGTGGGACAGAATGAAAAAGGATATAGCGAAGTTTGTTGCTCAGTGTCCTAACTGTCAGCAGGTTAAGATTGAGCATCAGAAACCCGGTGGGTTATTACAGGCTATGGAAATCCCAACTTGGAAATGGGAAGTAATCAATATGGATTTCATCGTGGGCTTACCTCGTACCCAGCGTAAGTTCGATTCGATATGGGTGATTGTTGATAGGCTTACAAAGTCAGCCCATTTTTTGCCCGTCAGAGCTACATATTCCTCAGAGGATTATGCAAGGCTTTATATTAAGGAGATAGTACGACTGCATGGTGTCCCTGTATCTATTATCTCGGATAGAGGAGCTCAATTTACAGCTAACTTCTGGAGGTCCTTCCAAAAAGGATTGGGGACTCAAGTAAGTCTTAGTACAACATTTCATCCCCAGACAGACGGACAGGCTGAGCGTACTATTCAGACACTTGAGGATATGTTACGAGCTTGTATGATAGACTTCAAAGGTGGCTGGGATTATCATCTGCCGCTTATTAAGTTCGCATATAATAATAGTTACCACTCCAGTATCCAGATGGATCTGTACGAGGCTTTGTATGGGCGCAGGTGCAGGTCACCTATAGGGTGATTTGATGTTGGAGAATCTGGGTTACATAGGCCAGACCTGGTTCAGCAAACCATAGAAAAAGTGAAGCTTATCCGGGATTGACTATTGATGGCTCAAAGTCGTCAGAAGTCATATTCTGACGTGCGACGACGAGATTTAGAGTTTAGGGTTAATGAATGGGTATTCTTAAAGGTGTCACCTATGAAGGGTGTGATGAGTTTTGGCAAGAAAAGCAAGCTTAGCCCACGGTATATTGGGCCTTATAGGATCATTCAGAGAGTAGGCCAAGTAGCTTATGAGTTAGAATTGCCCTCGGAATTGGAGTCTGTCCATCCGGTTTTTCACGTATATATGTTACGGAAGTGCATTGGCAATCCTACTCGCGTGGTGCCCACGAATGATGTACAGATTACAAAGGACTTGTCATACGAGGAAATTCTGGTTGTCATCCTAGACCGACAGATCTGCAAGCTACGAAATAAGGAGGTAGCCTCCGTGAAAGTACTTTGGAGAAACAACAATGTGGAAGAAATGACTTGGGAGGTCGAGGAAGACATGAAGTCTAGATATTCCTACTTATTTCCTCCTCCAGAGAAGGGTCCGACTTAGACGTCATAACCTTAAGGTACGTGTACGGATTCTTGTGTTAGTTATTGTCATTGGTCGTATGAGGCCATTGTCGTTATTGATGATTATGATCCTATGTGGCATTAAATTATTGAGTTTCTACGGAAAGAGTTGATAGTAGTATTGTTACAAAGGTGACTCTGCCAAGGTTATATAGATCCCGGAGAGTTAAAACATTCGAGAACGAATATTTCTAAAGGGGGAGGGATGTTACATCTCGCATTTTCGTACGTTAAAAGTTTCGTCTTCAGTTAATCGACGTAGTCTTGGGAATGAGATTATCTTGAGGTTAACATATTTATGTTATTTATAACAAGCCATAAATAAGTTTCATGAAGGATAAAGGGTGCACGAATTAAAGAAAACGAGTTTCGTTGAAAGTGGCCAATTAGGGATAAAATACGGGTAGAGCGATAATACCCGATAATTATGGACTAGTACTATGCAAGGTACCATATGATCATGATAGTACAATATATACAGTATATATATAAAATATATTAAAAATAAGTAGAATTTTAAGTAATTTGTGGCAATTTTTAAATTATGCGGGTAATTGGTTAATTACCGGGTGACGAAAAATTACCAATTAACTAATAAGTGGATAAAAATTTATAAACTACACCCCGTCAAAAAACATGGCAGAAGGCCACAAAGTGAAGGTATGACTCTTGTTAAATCCATGACTAGGTGGCAATTGGTGGCTAAGAAAGGGGTGCATTATTATGATTAATACAACATCTTACCATCGGAACTTAAGAAACTTTACAAAGACAAAAGATATTGTCATTTTGGAATCAACAGAAACGTTAGCCTCCATGGAAATAGTAACCATCTTCAAGCTTTCAACAAAAGCTAATTTCTCCATTTCTTAGCTTCATTTCGTTAAATACTTCAAAAAAGCAGAACCTTAATTCCATCCGAATTTTGCAGTTCTAAAAGAGTACGATGCAATCTTCGCTAAGAATATTATACGGAGTTTTTCCTACTTCAGGTATGTTAAGGTCATCCCTTCTTTCTTTTGGCATGGTCCAAATTATACAGAAGAAACCAGCAAACACACAGTTTCCATAAATTACTCTATTTATAGAAATACTAGGGGTTTCTATATTCTTGATTCACCATGAGAATTATTATTATCTTCTGTTCATGGGTCTTAGAATAATACGTAGTTGAAAAAGTTTATCCAGAAGAAATATTGAGATTATTACGTATTTTCATGCACTTCACCCATTTATACATGTGCATTAACCCATGACCAAATGGTGTTCTATACACGTATATATGCAAATATATGTATATGGGATATGGAAAAAGGTTACGACGTTACATATGCACCACCATCTGATCAGCTGATATATGTTGATGATGTTGCCCACGGTGGCCGAGACGATATGATGGGACGCCCTCAGAGGCTTAATGATATTATGTACATCTATACCTATGCATGACACGACATTTACACGACATTTCATGACATTATAAATTTGTCAGAATTTATAAAGTTATTCAGATTTACAGATGGATTTCTTTATTCCATATTTCATGTCTCTTATGTACTGATTTTCATGCCTTACATACTCATTACATTATTCGTGCTGACGCCCTATTTCACGGGGCTGCGTTTCATGCCCGTAGGTGCAGGTAGGAAAGCTGACAGTCCCCATTCTTAAGATCCCCGATCAGCAAGAGTTGGCACGCTCCACTTGATCCGAAGCTGTTTTTGATTTTGGTACGATATGTTTGGATATGTTTGTATATATATATATATATATGGGTATGACGTGGCTCAGTCCCGTCTTTGTACAGTTATATTTCTATTAGAGGTCTGTAGACAGTATGTCTAGTTGGATAGTATGTGGCCTTGCCGGCTTCCAGTTTTGAGGTATATAGTTGTCTATAGCAGCCTTGTCGGCTCGCCCTACGTATGTTGCACATATATATATGTATGCTTTTTTGGGCAGGTTTCCTTCATGTATATTATTCTCGTAATCCAGCAAATGTTATTCAGATTTATATCTCTGACGTATGCTTAGGGGTGTTTGACAGGTAGGACTCGGGCACCCGTCGTGGCCCATCGATTTGGGTCGTGACAGGACCCTATAAAACAACTGGCTATAATGGATACAAGTATTTTCTCACTATAGCAGATGACTACAGTAGAGGAAATTGGACTTTCCTTCTAAGCACTAAAAGCAATGCATTTTCTGTGTTAAAGAACTTCTTGGTTATGATAGAAAAACAATTCAAAACAAAAGTCAAAGTCATCAGATCAGAATGCATTAGAATTAGGAACTTCTTCTACTACTTGTGATTTCTTTCTTTCTCAAGGCATCATTCACCAAACTTCATTTGTTGCTAACCCCTCAACAAAATGGAACTGTAGAAAGGAAGTATAAATACTTGTTAGAAACATCTAGAGCTTTACTACATCAATCCAATCTTCCCATATCCTACTGGGGAGATGTTTGCTCACTGCCACATTTTTAATCAATAGGTTTCTATCTAAAATTATTCAAAACAAGAGATCTTGTGAAATTATGTTTGGGAAGTACCAAATTATGATTTCTTACGTCTTTTAGTTGTTTGTGCTATGCTTCTACTCTTTCACATAATAGAGACAAGTTAGGACCTAGAGATATTGGTTGTATGTTTATAGGTTATCCCTATGGGAAGAAAGGATACAAACTCTTATATATCACTTCAAGAAAAGTTTTTGTTTCTAGGGATGTACAATTTCATGAATCTATCATTTTTCTTCTCAGTCAAACTCTATTCATTTATTTTATAGTTCTATTCCTATCACTGATATGTCTTATCACACTTCTGATGCTGCTGATTGTACACCTAGTGATGGAATTCCTAATTTAATCTCCTACTTTTCTAAACAGGAGCCAGATTGCTCATAGTATAATGTATCTCCAATGCCTCTTAGAAGATCTGACAAACCACATACTAGGCCAACTTACTTGAATGATTATGTGTGCAATACTGTGCTTCTAACAAATTTATTTAATTCTTATCTTGATCAGCCCATCCAACCAACCATTTTCCCTTATGCTGGTCTACCAGTTCCTAATCAATACCTTATTAACTTTATTTCAAATATAGTTGAGCCTACTACTTTTTCCCAAGACAACATGCATCCAGGTTGGCAACAAGCCATAAAATCTGAATTCAAAGCACTATAAGCCAACTAAACCCGGGAAGTAGTTGAGCTTCCACCAGGAAAAAAGGTTCTCCCTTGTAAATGAGTGTATAAAGTGAAACATAATGCAGATGGAAGTGTAGAAAGATTGAAGGCACGATTGGGTATAAGAGGTGATGTTCAAAGGGAAGGAATTGATTTCAACGAAACCTTTTCCCATGTTGTCAAGATTACGACTATAAGATGCCTTCTAGCTGCTGCAGTCAAGAAAATGGTGGAAAATTTCATAACTAGATGTGAACAATGCATTCTTGCATGGGGAATTGCAAGAAGAAGTGTACATGAAGTTCCCCGTAGGAACGACACCACCCAATCCTAACCATATTTGTTTACTTCGCAAATCACTTTATGGTTTGAGCCAAGCCTCGCGCCAATAGTATGCAAGGCTTACAACAGTCTTAAACTTCAAAAGGTTTTCTTTCTCTCATAATGACTGCTCTAATTTTTACAAGAAATCAAGGGACTTAATATCAATTGTAGTTGTTTATGTTGACGACATACTTCTTATTGGAAATAACGAACAAGATTTAGCTCATTTGAAAAGTTTCCTTCATTGTGAATTTCAAATCAAAGATCTAGGTGAATTACATTATTTTTGGGACTTGAAACTCTATGTGAGACCCAAGGTTTAATTATCAGTCAAAGGAAATTCACCTTAGAAGTTCTCGATGAGTTCGATTGCGACCACTTGCCCTTTGTCTCATCTCCGTTGGATCTTTCATGTAAGCTCAGTAGTGAATGCGGAGAGCTCCTTTTAGAGTCTTTTGTGTAACACCGGCTTCTTGAAAAGTTAAACTATTTAACTCACACACGACCAGATCTTTCTTATCCAGTGCAACACCCCTAAGTCAATTTATGCAACAACCTCGCTTGCCACATTTCAATGCATCTCTTCAAGTGGTCAGATGTCTCAGATCAAATCCTGGACAAGGACTTTTCATGTCTGCTGATCCTTCTTTAAAGCTTCTAGCATTTTGCGACACAAACTAGGGGTCTTGTGTCGATTCTTGGAAATCGATCAATGGGTATTTTGTGACTCTAGGAGGCTCACCAATTTCGTGGAAATATAAGAAGCAAGCTTCAGTTTCTTTGTCCTCCGCAGAAGCGAAATATCGATCTATGAGACCAGTAGTTGCCGTAGTCACTTGGTTAACTAGGCTTCTCACAGATTTGTCAGTTTCTCCGACTCTACTTCTTCCAATTCACTCTGACTCACAAGCTGGAAATTCACATCGCTCGTACTCCGGTATTTCAAGAAAGAACAAAGCATATTGAGCTTGATTGTCACTTTGTGAGGCAACAATTCCTTTCTAGTTTAATCTCCTTATCTTTTGTGCCCTTATCTTCACAACTCATCGACATCTTTACAAAATCTCTTTCTGAACCTTCTCACCACTCGATTCTCGGCAAGTTGGGAATCACTACACTCCCCTCCAACTTGAGGGGGTGTGTGTGTGGGGGGGGGGGGGTATTGGCACCAACAATATCGAGAGTTCTACATTTGGGGCTAAGTTGAAGTCTGATGAGGGAATTGGGGCCAACTTGAAGTCTGTCGAGGGATTTAGACTGAAGACTGAAGACTTGTATATAGGCCACATGCTAAAGAGAGTTTATGTATTGGGTGGCAAAGTCTGCTGGTTCAACACAGCCCAACACATAAACAAAAGAAGACAAGCCATTTATCTCAAATACAAAATAGCTGTAATTCAGCTTTAGATAGCCAATACATATAGCTATATTTTGTTTATATTAGATAGCCAATACATACGAGACAGGTGCAGGTTTAATTTTCTGTCCTTATCTATTGAATACTTGTATAAATATTCTTATACAGATTGATGGAATACACAGAAAAATTTTCTAAGATTTTTGTAGCTCACTATTTCTGCAAAATTTGAACTCTAACTTCATTTCTTCACCAGCCGCTCACTCAAGAAACTAGTTAAAGTTATTTACATTATCCAAGAACCTTATGTGATGTCTTGATTTCATTTTGAGGAACGAATCCTGAGCCAATATGTTTCTTATAAAAGTAGAGTGAAAAAATGAATTGATTATCGCTTTTATTTTATAGAATCATTTAGTTGTATAGTTTCAAGTTAATACTCCAGCATTTTTGGAGTTATGTTTGTTGAGTTTTTCTAGTGAGGAATCCTTATAGTAGACTCAGTGATGCTTGACCACATATAGCTAGTGGTGGCAAAATGGATAAAAGAAAATAATTATCCATCCATATTATCTATTAAAAATGGGTCAGATAATGAACTTTTTAATAACGGGATAATTATGGATAAGAACCGCATTATCCACTTTAAAGCTGGATAATCAATGGATAACTGACGAGCGCAAACACAACACGAAATTGATGCTCACTAGCCAAAGATAGTATAGTTTAATTATTGTCTCCACAGGGATTGGATTTAAACAACGCTCTAGTAATTTCTGGTTTAACTGCTATTCAGGATGATCAAAATTTGATTTGGAATGATTATGAACTACGTTTAACTACTAAAGTAAAGCAATTAATAATTGACTGCAAAGAACTAGAGAATAGCATAGTCGGTTTCTTATCAATGTGAGGAATAAGAGTTTTGACATGATAAGTGCAAGGTTGTTCTTCTGGATATGATACTGTTATATTTCACTCTTCAGGTTCTATCGATTCTCACGAATTCAATACGTGATTAGTTTATACTTTCGACTCGGATTCCTCTCTCGATTAAATCTAAATCGTTCAAATTAGCTAATGTGAAGTGTAGTGAAACTTGCAAGAATCTATTGACAAGAATGATCTACGAGAAACTTCTATCGAATATTTCTCAATCTTAATTTTAGAGGTAGATTACAAAGCTCTTTTGATTACATTAAAGAACCAAAATAAATTAAGGCATTTGTTGCTACAATATTCAATATCATGCTACTCTTCCGATTAAACACGATAATGAATAAAATCACAACTAGAGTTAAAGCTCTTCCAATAAATTCAAGCAATTAAGCAATACTCAAATCCATAAACAATAACCAAGTCACCAATTCATGTCAAACCCTAAGTTAAACTACTCCATAATTATGGAGGAAGTCATCACAAAAAGAGATAAAGAATAAGAAAGCATGAATCTAATGTTACAATCCAAGCTCCCATATTAAATTGTTGGAAAGATGATGAAATCTCATGCCTTGTAGCCTCCAATGCTCTCCCAAAGCTTCCAAGTTCAAAAGTCCCCTCAAACATATATTTTTAGTGTATTTATACCTGGTAGGAACGAATCCGGATGAAACTACCCTGTTTGAGCCGAAGTGGGGATACCTATAAACATTTTACACTTTATGCATCGAACTATGCTAAGCACCAGTGCAATTTGCTTGGTTGTAAACTCTATGAACTTAGCTTGTCTGACAAAATTTTGTACTGATGCTACGCACTATACGTAGCATTAGTATATTTTTCTGTCAGACCCAAGAACTACAAGTCTCTGAACTTCTCAAATTTCTGACGCACATTTGCACTAATGCATCGCACTGTGCTACGCATAAACATTAGTACAAATGTCATAACCCTACGCTTTCTTCCAACTTTCGGGTGCAACACTTGTCCACAAGCTCCGGACACGATCCCGATTTAATTCCTAGATTTTTACTCAGACTTCAAAGCTCCAGATTATTCTATTTAGCTCCAATTTATCTTTTTAACTCGGAATTATTTCCTGCAAGGTATAAAATACGTAATAAGTGCAAATCACCATCATTTAAGCTCAAACATGCTCAAAGTGCAGTAATTAGAGTGCAAAATATGTCTAAAATATGTGTTCATAGCCTACCATCAATACCCCACACTTAAACCATTGCTCGTCCTCGAGTAATCAAATTACACTTCACATAGAAATGACCTTCTTATCAACTAACTTTCCTAACGCATCATGCCAAGAATCGTGAAAGCAGACTAAGCATCCTATCATAACATCCTAGCCTCAAGACCCGACTCAAAAGCACCACGTATTTTTCAAAAATCCGCTCACTTACTGTAACATAGAGGCCAAAGACATTACCTTTCCTTCGCAAATTATGTGCCCTCACATCAAAGATAGAGAGTAGTTCCACACACTAAAATTCAAGAACAAATAAGAACTCAAGATAGAAAGAATTCACTCACTCTCAGAAATAAAATTCATGCTTCATAAACAACATACCATTGGCTTGCCCGTAGTGTAGTACTCTACTAAATTTGAGCTCATTCAGTCAAGGATCAAGTAGGACTTTATTTTGATTGTAATGTAGGTTGCAGGACGGGTATGATATATTTGGATATAGTGACTACACCTTCCTAAGCACTTTAACGCATACAATTTCATAATTTAAACCTCACACTTGTGTTGAACCACATACCAACCTTCATACATAATAACATCAAGCTCTCAATATCTTTAAGCACAAACAAGAGGAGAACTACCACTAGTATGGAATCCATTTTTTCCTTTTCTATGTTTTGATTTTTTTTCAAGCACACTCGCTCTACTTTTTTCCTTTCAATTCCCTACAAGTAGCTCTCATAATTTTTCAAAAAATGCACCTTTCTCTTTTTTCAATAGTTCCACTCAAAAACCCGATCATACCTCCACTTATCTTTACAAGCTCATACAAATTCAACGCTCCCGAAAGATAAAAAGGTTCAAACAGATAGGTAATTCAAACAAAGAGTTCAAGCGTGTAGTGTGGTTGCCAAAGAAATAAGAATACAAGCCCAACGGGGCTAACTAAGATATCCATTAATTATGTGGGTAAAAGTGTAACGACCCGACCGTCGCTAGTGCGTCGTTCGACAGTTTGAGGCCATGAATAGCTTCACTTCAAGTATTATGGCTTGTACGCATGGTCGGAATTTAATTTTGGGAAGCTCGGAGTTAATTTGGAAAGACAATCCTCCTTTCGAAAACTTTAAGTTGGAAGAATTGACTAAGATTGGATTTTTAGTAAACAACCTTGGAATCGTTATTTGAAGGTTCCAGCAGATTCGTATGATGATTTCAGACTTGGACGTATGTTAGGATCGGGTTTTAGATAACCCGGAAGCGTTTCAACGCCTATTGTGGAAGTTAGAATTTTGGAAGAGTTTCATGAATTTGAGGTGGAGGTACATTTTTATGTTATCGATGTCCATTTAGGATCCTAAGTCTTGAAATAGCTCCGTATGGTGATTCTGGTATTGGGAGCGCATCCAAAAATGGATTTGGAGGTCTGTAGGTCATTTTGGAGTCGTTTGGCTAAAGTTAGAAATTTGAAGGTTTTTGAGAAGTTTGACCGGAAGTGGACTTTTTGATATCGGGGTTGGATTTTGATTCCAGAAGTTGGAGTAGGTCCGTAATATCGAATGTGACTTGTCACACCTCCTTTTTCCGCACCCGCGAGGGTGGAAAAGAGTTTTTTCCAATTAAAGGACAATCGAGACGGGATTTGTTTATTTATTTCAGAGTCGCCACTTGGGAGATTTAGGGTGTCCCAAGTCACCAATTTTAATCCCGAATCGAGGAAAAGAATGACTCCATATTACAGTCTGCGTACCAGAAATCCGGATAAGGAATTCTGTTAATCCGGGAGAAGGTGTTAGGCATTCCCGAGTTCCGTGGTTCTAGCACGGTCGCTCAACTGTCATATTCGGCTTATTTATCTGATTTTAAATACAATTATGAACCAATGTGCCAATTTTAACTTTTTGCCACTTTGTTATTATTATTTTAAAGAATGGGAACATCGCTTAAAACATGTCTTTGGACTGTGTCACACGAAATGCACCCACAATCCGGAACGTATTTTATTTGATGTTTTGGGATTTGGATTTGGGTCGCATGAAATGCACACCCGAGTTTAAGAAAGTAGATTATTAAACACGCACCTAAAGAGACTATCGTGTTATCATTTTGGGAAGGCCGTGAAATTCGCTAAACGGCCCTCCTAAATTCTAAGTAATTTAAAACAAGTATTTACTGAGGGCCCCGCAATTTGTATTTTTATTCGGCGAGGCTCATCTCATTCTTATTTTTTTATTATAGGGCAAACTTAAGACAACTAAGATTTTTTTTATCAATGAAGTCATCCGAGGTTAAACAAAAGCAACAATCCTAATAGTTAATAATATCCATGGTAAAAATAAAAAAAACAAAAAAAAAACAATTCAACAAAGACGACACACAAACAGTTCATAGGAAATCCATATCATTTTTTTCATTCCGTTTAAACAAATATCACAAGTTTGGAAATGTGTATGCACCTATTTGAAGCAAGAACAACAACCAAATTGGACCGACAACTATCGGAAACCTCTCCAACAACAGAACGACGGAACATCGATGTCAAGCTCAACGTACCGGACCTCGACGAACCAAAGACGACCTCGATGGAAATAGAAAGCTTGGACCAAAAACTGTTGCTGCTGCTGGATTTTGCGACGCATCAGGCTAGCTCGAGAAAATGCAACAGAAAGGGGTCGTTTGGATGCGAGGAAGGAGCTGGGTTGGGTGGTTGTCGACCGGAAAATGATGACGAGGGGGCTGGTGTCGTCGGGGCAGGTGTTCGACAGTAGGGTCGAGAGGTGGAGAGGGAGCTGGGGCGACAATGGTTTTGGGATCGTTGATGGTGGTTTTGGGGTGGTTGACGGACTGTTCGGCGTAGGGTCGACTGCTGCAGCGATGGTTGCTGCTGGACTGGTTTGGGTGGTGGTTACGACGTCGGGGAGTGGTGGTTTCACGATGGGAGGGTGATGGGGAAGGTGACGGACTGGTGGTTTTCGCGGTGGTTTTAGGTTAGGGTTTTGGGTGGTTTTCGGACATGGTGTTTTAGACGACGGTTATAGGAGCTGGGGCGACGTCCGGGGATGCGAGGGGGTTGTTTGGGCAGTGGTTCAGGCGTTGTCAGAGTAGGGTGCGACTGGTTGGCGGAGGTGGTGTTGGTTGATGGTTATGGCGTCGACGGTCAGGGAGCTTAGGTTCCGACGAGGGGGCTGGTGCGTGGGGGTGCCGGAAGGGATGGAGGGAGCTGGTGGTTTAGGCGTTGGGAGGGTAGGGATCGTTAGGGTTTTCTTTAGGTTCTTCTGAGGAAGAAGACGAGGATACAGTGCTTTTTCCTCCAAATTTTTCAAAATCCCTTTCCAATTTTTCCAAAGTCCTCCTTGGTTCAGCAAAATGTCCGTGTATTTGATACCCCATGCCAAGAAAAATGAGCCCCACGCGTGGTGGGGTTCAAGGTTTGTGTCCCCCACGCGTGGTGGGGTTCCCCATGTGCCGTGTTCCGTCCGTGTTCCCCACGCATGTCCCCCATGTGTGGTGGACTCGGATTATTATGGGCTAGGTCCGAAAATTAGGCCTAACACCGGGTAGTTTGAACCCGAATATTATTCTTTTGCCCGGACCCGATTAAGAACACGACGTTGTTCGACTAATCCTATGTAAGCAAAATAGCTACCAAAATAAGACTAATATTTAAACAAAACTATATCTTTTTTTTAATATTTTTCAAGATTAAAATAGCTACGAAATATTAATAAAACTATTTTTTTTGTAATTTTCGTTTTTTATATAAAGATATAATATAAAGTAATATTTTTGTATTTTTTCAAAATTATAATGACTACAAAACATTGATAGAATTATATTTTTTTTTGTAATTTTCGAATTTATATAAAGTACCAAAATAAAGTACAATTTTTGTATTTTTTTCAAATTTATGAGAAATACATAAACTAAAATTTATATATATATTTTTGTAATTTTTCTTTTTGCAATGAAATAAAGTAAAATAGTCAAAATAGTTATATTAGACCTAAATTCACATATTCACGCAAAAAATGTGAAAATTCTCGGGGAGGGTCAAAAATCAGGTGTATACAGCTGCCCCTCTTTGACTGGAAACACGAAGAGTTTTCCGACAAAGAACGACTAGACATGTTTTTGACCCGACCATTACTTGGAGGGACTACACTACGGAAAGGAAGGGAATGTGACCGAGCCCTGATATCTGAGCTGCCTACATATCCTTGGTTATACAGGAATCATGCCACGTGTAGTTCGGAAATGAGAGAGATGGTAGAGTGTACCGAGGTGGAGAGCCGATCGAGGTGCCGTTCCGTTGAGGTTCCGGTCCGCGGTCCTGTCATTACAACAAAAATGAAAACTGAAAAAGACTAACTAAGCCTATCAGCTACTAGTTACAAGGATTCCTATCTTTAAGTCTTCTGAAACTTGGTCTTGAGTCTTGAATGGTGCTTCATACAGACTTTGGATTTGAACCTTGATACTTGCTAGTTGTAGGCGCTAGTTCTTGAGCAGACCACATATGTTCTCCACTTCCGTACTTTGGATTCATTTTTTTTTCTCTCTTTTTTTCTTGTTTTTTTTTGTGACCAGCCTTTTGTGAATGCTGGGGATTTTTTGCTGTAGCCTTCTGCTTCCCGGTGCTGGGGATTTTTATTGCTTCCTGCTGGGGATTCCTATTGTATTCCTCTGCTTTATTGATTCTAAGTGTGCTCCTTTCTCATATGAGCGGGCTTTTGACTTCAATACTTCAATTGTATTCCCTTATTCTCCAGGTGGGTGCCTGATTTCTATTTCTCTTCTTTATCCTTGTTCTCCAGGTGGACGCCTGATTTCTTTTTTTCTTTGTCCTTGTTCTCCAGGTGGACGCCTGATTTCTTCTATCTTCGACATACAACAACCTCCGTTCCACAGGCGGGTCCCTGACAACCAAAACAAACAAAACAAACAAAATTTCCTAACCCAGTTTGTGCTGGGAAGATTTGTGAGTCGTTAGCAAAATTGTAACTCATTTACACTATTGATGCAATGATGAGTAAACTAAAGACTAGGCTAGGATGTGCATCTCCTACGAGTAAAACCAAAAACTTTTGCTAGCAAATGCGTCTACTAAAATAAAACCTCAATGACTCAAACTAGGAAGTGTGTCTCCTATGGTCGAATCGGAATGAACTAAACTAGGAAGTGCGTCTCCTATGGTCGAACTTAAAATGAATCAAACTAGGAAGTGCATCTCCTAAGGGTGAAATCTCAATTCCGGAAGTGCGTCTCCTGCAATAAAATATAACCTGAAAAAGCCAAACTAGGAAGTGCGTCTCCTATTGGTAAGATTAAACTTAGGAAGTGCGTCTCCTATGGTAAAACTAAACTGAGGAAGTGCGTCTCCTATTGGTAATGACATGCCTGCATTTATACTTGTGGGCGACCTAAAATATGGAATGAACAGACAAAATGTATTCCCGCATTATACTGGTGGGCGACCTAGAACATAATGTATTCCCGCATTTTACTGGTGGGCGACCTAGAACATAAATGTATTCCCGCATTTTACTGGTGGGCGATCTAGAACATAAATGTATTCCCGCATTTTACTGGTGGGCGACCTAGAACATAAATGTATTCCCACATTTTACTGGTGGACGACCTAGAACATGAATGTATTCCCGTATTTTACTGGTGGGCGACCTAGAACTGAAATGTATTCCCGCATTTTACTGGTGGGCGACCTAGAACTGAAAGTATTCCCGCATTTTACTGGTGGGCGACCTAGAACATGAATGTATTCCCGCATTTTACTGGTGGGCGACCTAGAACTGAAATGTATTCCCGCATTTTACTGGGGGGCGACCTAGAATTGAAAGTATTCCCGCATTTTACTGTGGGCGACCTAGAACTGAAAGTATTCCCGCATTTTACTGGTGGGCGACCTAGAACTGAAATGTATTCCCGCATTTTACTGGTGGGCGACCTAGAGCTGAAAGTATTCCCGCATTTTACTGGTGGGCGACCTAGAACAGAATGTATTCCCGCATTTTACTGGTGGGCGACCTAGAGCTGAAAGTATTCCCGCATTTTACTGGTGGGCGACCTAGAACTGAAAGTATTCCCGCATTTTACTGGTGGGCGACCTAGAACAGAATGTATTCCCGCATTTTACTGGTGGGCGACCTAGAGCTGAAAGTATTCCCGCATTTTACTGGTGGGCGACCTAGAACTGAAAGTATTCCCGCATTTTACTGGTGGGCGACCTAGAGCTGAAATGTATTCCCGCATTTTACTGGTGGGCGACCTAGAACTGAAATGTATTCCCGTATTTTACTGGTGGGAGACCTAGAACTGAAAGTATTCCCGCATTTTACTGGTGGGCGACCTAGAGCTGAAATGTATTCCCGCATTTTACTGGTGGGCGACCTAGAACTGAAATGTATTCCCGCATTTTACTGGTGGGCGACCTAGAACTGAAAGTATTCCCGCATTTTACTGGTGGGCGACCTAGAACAGAAAGTATTCCCGCATTTTACTGGTGGGCGACCTAGAACATAAAGTATTCCCGCATTTTACTGGTGGGCGACCTAGAACAGAAAGTATTCCCGCATTTTACTGGTGGGCGACCTAGAACAGAAAGTATTCCCGCATTTTACTGGTGGGCGACCTAGAACAGAAAGTATTCCCACATTTTACTGGTGGGCGACCTAGAACATAATGTATTCTCGCATTTTACTGGTGGGCGACCTAGAACTGAAAGTATTCCCGCATTTTACTGGTGGGCGACCTAGAACAGAAAGTATTCCTGCATTTTACTGGTGGGCAACCTAGAACAGAAAGTAAAAGGACAGAAATGTATGCCTCTGTTATATGGGTAAAAGTAAACTTAGGAGGAAATGCGTCTCCTATGGGTAAAACTAAACTTAGGAGGAAATGCGTCTCCTATGGGTGAAACTAACTTAGGAAGTGCGTCTCCTATTGGCAAAACTAGACTTAGGAAGTGCGTCTCCTATTGGCAAAGGCGTGGAATGTATTCCCTTGTTATACAGGTGGGCGCCTAATGGTAAAGACACAAAATGTATTCCCTTGTTATACATGTGGGCGCCTAAAATGTGAAATGAACAGACAAAAAGTATTCCTCTCGTTATTCAGGTGGGCGCCTGTCTTCAAACAAACAACTTAGAAAATAAAATCCTATTCGAGGGCGGATGAACCCAAAATATCCTATTCGAGAGCGGATGAACCCAAAATATCCTATTCGAGGGCGGATGAACCCGACATATCCTGTTTGAGGGCGGATGGACCCGAATTATCCTATTCGAGGGCGGATGAACCCGACATATCCTGTTCGAGGGCGGATGAACCCAAAATATCCTATTCGAGGGCGGATGAACCCAAAATATCCTATTCGAGGGCGGATGAACCCAAAATATCCTATTCGAGGGCGGATGAACCCAAAATATCCTATTCGAGGGCGGACGAACCCAAAATATCCTATTCGAGGGCGGATGAACCCAAAATATCCTATTCGAGGGCGGATGAACCCAAAATATCCTATTCGAGGGCGGATGAACCCAAAATATCCTATTCGAGGGCGGATGAACCCAAAATATCCTGTTCGAGGGCGGATGAACCCGACATATCCTATTCGAGGGCGGATGAACCCGACATATCCTATTCGAGGGCGGATGAACCCGACATATCCTATTCGAGGGCGGATGAACCCGACATATCCTATTCGAGGGCGGATGAACCCAACATATCCTATTCGAGGGCGGATGAACCCGACATATCCTATTCGAGGGCGGATGAACCCGACATATCCTATTCGAGGGCGGATGAACCCGACATATCCTATTCGAGGGCGGATGAACCCGACTTATCCTATTTGAGGGCGGATGAACTCGACATATCCTGTTTGAGGGCGGATGAACCCGACATATCATATTCGAGGGCGGATGAACCTAACATATCCTTAAAACTTGAAAATGTCTTACCTCAACACTTGCTGGGGATTATTTACTTACCTACTGGGGGATAAGTGTTATGAGCTGGGGATAACGCTGTTGAGGATAACACTGCTGGGGGATTTGCATTCCTTCAAAATTGGTGATCCCCTCTTCTGAAACCTGTTGGGAGCGGCCCTTTGCCTTTCCAAACACAAGTTTCAATCTTTTTGTTCGGTCTACTGAGGATTCAGCTTCCTTTATTAAAACTTGGGGATAACACTGGTTCAAAGATCAGCTCCCTTGAGGCTGGTGTTATCTTTCTTCTTCCCCCAAATGGGCACCTGCCTTCGAGAAAATTTTCACAATGAGAAAATTTTCTGCCCCGGTTTGATGATTTTCTTTATCCGCCATCAAAACGTTCATTTTTCCCTGTTTCTAAATCAAAGAAAATTTTGTTAGTTTAAAAACATGGTAAGCGGTCATGCCACTCTTGTTGGGGATGGTTTCCTCTTTCTCCTTTCCCAGCTTTGTGTTCCATTATGCTATCAAAACTTGCTGGGGATGATATTAATTGCTGACACTGGCCCATCCTTTTTATCAATCTCATCTTGATGGGGATACCCTTCTTGACACAGGTTTTGCGCTTGTTCCTTCCTGACTTATACCACTTGGGTGTACTAGTCAGATCCCGTCTTGCATAATTGGAAAGCTGATGGCCTATTTTGAAGTCATTTCCCACTGGTTCTGACCAAACAGACTCTACTGGGGAATGTTTCTATGAAAGGAGAAAGATAAACAAAAGGGGAACCGAATAAAAGACAAAGGAAAAAGATGACTCTTTAACAAAAGAAACTATAAATAAAAGCCTATCAAACACCGATACCGACTCTAATAATCATGACATGCACATGTGGCCTATCCTTAGTCTTTATGTGCATGGCTCAGTTTGATGTTACCCATCTGATTCTCAATCTTATTCGACTTGTAGTGCCCGAGGGTTTTCACTATCAAGTCTCTCTCATTTTGGTTTCTCTCTCATCTTTCGTCGCCTTATGGTGCCTGTGAAGGTTTTCACCGATAAGACTCTCTCATTTGTATCACTTTCCAGCTGGGGATTTGGAGTGTCGCCGGTATGACTCTTTCTGCTGGAGATTAGAGTCCTTTCTGTTGTGGAACAGAATGTTATGTTCGCCGGTAAGACTCTCATTTGTCTGACTTGGCATCTTTTGAAGACTGATCAGAAGGTCTTTCTTTGGACCGTAATGTGGGTTTTTGGATAGGGCTATAAAGAAAAGGGTATTAAAGGCTCAAAAATGCATTAATTTTGGGTTATTAGTTACAACCTTCGGAATTAGATTTATTTACAACAAACGTAACCTTTGCCCCAGTTTCTTGCTTGGGGATATTTTAATTGTTTTTTTTTTCAAAACTATGACCGAGCCGTGAAGCGCCTACGTATCCTCTTTGAGGAATCAGGTCAAACGTAGTTCCCAATTCCTCTTTTCATTCCGACTTTCTTTTGTTGTTTTTTTTTGTTATCATTTTTCTTTTCTTTTTTTCTTCTTTCATTTTTCTCTTTTTTCGTTTTGTTGTTTTTTTTTTCATGCCATATGCTTGCGTTTTCTAGTCGTTTTTACTGATTCCGAACGAGTGGTACGAAAGAAAACAATAAGGCTCAAAAGGGGTTAACGAAGGATAAAGTGTTTAGGTAGCAGAACAAAATGCCTTCGTCATTTCAGTCTTCAAAACATGCCAAGTGCAAACAACACAATTAAACAATAGATTTATAGTCTCTTCCGATGGTGCTGGACTTGACAATTATGTTAAACATTTTATTTTTCCTTGTCATTTCAAAAGCACCGTTGGGTGACACTCTCACCCTCATTATCTTGAACGGCCCTCATGCCAATTTGGCGAATCTTGCTTTTAACGGTTTTTCTTTGTGTTTCACTTGCCCCAGTTCCACATGACTCGGGCTCTGAATAATCTCAAACCGTTCTTATTTCCTTTAAATGGTCTGATCACCTTTTCGGGGTTTTATGATTAACTTTAAATGCTAGGCCCAAACTGTGCGCGCATGTCATGTCACTAGAATCGGCGTTGAATAAAAATGATAAAATGACTAAACAGAAAGATGACTGGGAATAATCAAAGACTGAATTTTTTGAATTGGACTGAACAAATAGTTTTAAAAACAAAGCAAACTGGAATAAAATCCTAAACAACTTGGACAAAACTTAAACAAACCGCTATGACAAAACGGAAAGATAAGCGGAAAGATATTGACACAAAACAAATTCGAATTACAATCCTAATAATCCGAACAACGAAAATGACAACAAAATAGACCATCAAAGATCCTCTCCGGTTGACCCAAAATGGAGTGTCTTTCCAACTATCCAAGCACGGCATCTCCGGCTGACCCAAAATGGAGTATCTTCCAACTGCAAAGCATGACATTTTAGCCATTGAGCTCTATATCAACATTGCCAAGACCATCCACAACTTCAGTATTATCAACATCAATCAACAAGTTCTCAAGATGATTCGCCTGCTCCCTGTTGTAAGCACGTGATTTTTGCCCTATATGAGAATTACTCCCAAAAATTCAAAATAAAATGATTTTCCTTGGTGTGCAATTTTGAGTATTTTTGTGATATTTTTCGTATTTGTCTGTGTTTGCTTATTTGTTAAATTAATAAAAAATATAAAAATATGTCGCATTTTGCATGTAGGATTTAATTCTACAATTGTTAGTAATTAAATTAGTTTTACAAAAATTAAAATTACAAAAATAGGCATCTTTTGCATTTTTAGCATTTAATGTCCAAATGAACAATTTTATGCTTAATTATTACTTAATTGTGCGTTAATTGTTATTGAGAGTTAATTTGCGATTTTATAACTTAATTTAGTTCTTAATAATAATTTAAGTATTTTTATAATTTAGTTTTAGAAAATAAAAGAAGAAAAGATAACAAAAATACAAATAAAAATCGGATTGGGCCACTTCTTCAATTTTCAACCCCAGGCCCAAACAATTGTCCACGACCCAGTCCACTTCACACGGGTCGACCCGGTCCGCCCCATTAACCCAATACCCAACCCCTTTCTTCATTTTTTGGTCTAAACACAAAAACAAAACAAAAAGAACAAGACAAAACCCTAAAAAACTAAGGAAATGATCCGCCTCCCCCCCCTTGGTTGTCTTCTTCTCCATCACCCAAATGAAGACCTCCCATGGCTGCCTCACCATCATCTTCTTCACGTACCCTCCGCAATCCGCCATTGTCACTACTTCCTCTGCTTCCCGTTCCACCTTCTTCTTCCTTGATCTCACCTTCTTCTTCTTCTCCGCCATTGTTGCGTCGACCATTGTTGCTGCGTCGACTGCCTCCCCGTCGTCGTCCACCACCCATCACCTCCCTCACGTCCAAACACCTTCGACCAAACAGTCCCCGTCAACCACCAGCTTCCCCCTCGTCGTCACTGTCCAGTCGACGACAAAACAACCACCAAACGCCACTGTCCAGACGACCCCTCGCACCCCCAATGCTCGAACCATCGGACCCCCCTGTCGAGTAGCAGCTGTTGATGCTGCTGTTGCGTCTCTTTCTTCTCCGGCAAAAACCCAAAAAACAAACAAGAACGCGTCACCTCCGAGCTACTGCTGTCCGCCATGGCTGCTCCCCATCGTCGACCTCCGGCTGCTCCTGTTCTGCCTCACTTCATCTTCCTCCGAGCTACTGTTTCATCTTCTTCAGCTGGTGCTTCATACTCCAGCTCCTCCGTTCCGCGCTGCTGCTTCAGGTTCCTTCGTCCTCATCGTCCATGTTGCCGCAGCTTCACCGTCGTTACTGTTGCTACTGCCTTCCCTCCATTGATGAACCAGTCAAGCCCATCACTGCTGCCCGCACCCCAGCTCTTTCACGTAAACAAACGAACCCCCCCAACTGCCGATAGTGCCTCGATATGGTTTCGTTTGTTTCTTAGGTTCGTGTTCGTCGACGTTTGGTCGAGCTTTGGTCGAGCTTTGGTCGAGGTTCATCAAAACAGTCCATACATATTCGTGTCGATCCGGTTAGTAGTTTTTGAGTTTTATTTTGTCCGTATTTTGTTTGGATATTTTTCGAATCTGAAATCGGCAAATTTTTGTTTTGTTCATGTCTATGTTTAGATATTTAATTTTTAGTTCATGTTCATGTGTTGTTTGTTAAATTAATTTTTCAGATTCCAAATGAAAGATTAATTACTTGTTTTTCATGTTTATTTCATGTTCGTATTATTGTTGAAGTGAATATTTGTTAGTTTAATGTTTGTTAGATTCAAATTGAAATTTAATTAATTATTTCTTCAATTTGTTTCATGTGTTATGTATTTTCCAGAAAATATTAATGTTGTTTGAATCGTTAGAATCCGTCATGTTTGTTGCTAAAAATAGATTTAATTCATGTTCATCTTTGTTTGAAGTTCATGATTAAATCCAGTGATTTAATGTGAGTTTATGTTTGTCTTTGATTTGTTAATTTAGTATTTTTGTTGTTTGTATTGTTGTGTTCTTGCTCATACATTCATGGTCTAAATTAACCAGGATTGGTTCCCGATATGGTTAATTCATTCCATTAATTTTGAGTTGTGTTGTTCATGGTGTTCATATAATTATTGTTGAAGATTGTTGAGAAATTGGTCATCTTGATCATATTTTGGTCAAGTTATGATTAATTGAGTGTTTAGAGTTGATGAGGGTAATCTGGTAAATTGCATTGCATTCGGGGGTAGATTTGTAATTGCAATAAGGTCGGAGGGGTAGTTTGGTAATTGAACATTATTTCAATTCTTTATGTTAAGCATGGGGGACAAAATATAATGGGGTGGTGTTTGATATAATTGTTTAACATAATAGGACAAAACATAATGTAATGGAGGAGAATATTGTATTTGTTTATGTTAGGCATGGAAGACAAATTGTAATGGGTTGAGGAATCTTGTACTTGTTTAATGTAGGCATGGGGGACATATTGTAATGGGTTGGTAATGTGGCATTTATTTAATGTAGGCATGGGGGACATATGGTGATGGGTTGGGAATGTGATATTTATTTAAAGAAGACATTTAATAGTGGGACACAACATGCCATTGGGGGAATAATTTGGGTTTAGGAATTCAAGGCAAAGTCTTGCTATAAATATAGAGTCATTTCTTGACATTGGGGGAGACTTGAGAATTTTGAAGAGATTTTTTTGGGGGAAGAGAAAAAGAGTTGAATATTATTGAGAGTATTTTTAGAGAGAGTTGACAGATTCTTTTACACTTGAGAGTTGACATACTTTTATACTTAAGAGAGTTTGTGATAGTAAAAGAGAAAGACAATTTGAACTTTCACTCGAACAATTCTGTTTGCTTTTCTTCGAGTGTTATTCAAAAGTCAGAAACTACTGCATCTCGTATCTTTTCTCTCTTCTGCTTTGACTGCGATTGTACTTTTGCACTGCTGAGTTTTCAATCTGTTACTGGGTTATTCTACTGGTTGTTACTGGTTTTGCGGTGTTGCTGAACCTGTTGTTGCCGCGTTATTACTGTCGCTGACTCCTACTTCTTTTGTTCTTGTACTGCTGTTTCCAGGTACACATTTGTACACTCTTGGCTTGAAGCGAAAAATGAAATATTAATCAGGCTCCTGTTCCTGTTGAATTCTTTTGTTTGGATCTGTGTTTGAATATTAATTTTCCTCTCTTTGTATAAAAATGTAGTCGATTAATTAATTAGTAATGAGGCTGCATATGTATGATGTCTTCATCTAATAATGCTAGTTTAAATTACTTGAAGAATAGTTAATCGGCTTTGATATTATTGTGTATCCCTCTCATGTTCCAGCATTAGTAAATAATAGAATATAAAAATGAAAGCAGTTTTTCTTTGTACAAACTCGATCGCAATTTTCCAATCGCATTAGCCGTAAACTAATAACTAATAAGTTACGTTTTCAGCATGTAAATAATTAAGAGATTTTCTTTTATTTTTAGAGACGAACTTAATAGAAAATATAATCACTATAGGTTTATCCTTTAAAAAATAATGAGATGAGCCTCGCCAAATAAAAATGTAAATTGCGGGGCCCTCAACAACTAATCATAATATTTAGAATTCAGGCTAGGCCGTTTAGTGAATCTCATGGCCTTCTCAAAAAATAATAACGCGTTAGACTTTTTAGGCGCGGCTTAATTAAATCATATTCTTAAATTCGGGTGCACATTGATGTGACCCAAATCCAAATCTCAACGAAGTCAAAATGTGTTGACGATCACGGGCGCATTGATTGTGACGTGGTTCGAGATGCATTTTCACGACGTTGCAATTCTATAAAAATAAGTGATAATGATAAAAGCGGTTTAAACTTAATAAAAGCACGTAAGTCATAACATGTATTTAAATCAGATATTTAGCCATTATAACAATTTAAGCGACCGTGCTAGAACCACGGGATTCGAGGGTGCCTAACACCTTCCCTCGGGTCAACAGAATTCCTTACTTAGAATTTCTGGTTCGCAGACTTCATTTGGAAAAGTCGAAAATTTCCTCGATTTGGGATTCAAGATAAACCGGTGACTTGGGACACCAAAAGCCAAACCTTTCCCAAGTGGCGACTCTGAATTAAATAAATAATCCCATTTCGAATATTGTCACTTAAATTGGAAAAACTCCCTCGCGCATTTATCCTTCGGGGCGGGCGCGCAAAAAGGAGGTGTGACAGCTCTCGCTGCTGGGAAATTAAACCCAGAACCGCTGGTTCAGGGTTCAAGAATTCGAGCTTAGAATAATTGTTATATTTGGCTTTATTATCTGATATATATTACATGTTTTGACATAACATACTAAATGTTGTCTTTTACCGCTTTGATATTATCTGAACTGTATATAAGCTGTGCCGAAACCATTCTCTCTTCACCTCCGGGGAGAAGCTCGCTGGTCGAGGCTCCCTATTCTGTTAGTGTCGATACCTGAAATAAGAAAGAGGACGAATAAGTTACGAAGCCGGACGGCCTTTTGGTTCCCGGTAAGTTGCCCCTCCTCGACTCGAGTTGTCCGCTCGGGTACACAGTCTAGAACATCTACCCAGGTTATAAACCTAGTATAACGAAACCTCATGCTGGATCCTTAGTAGGAACGCTTATCTGCATCATGTTGCATTTGACATAGGGGACTCAACACAGGGGTTGGGTCCGTCTAGGACAGGCAACCTGGAATGAAAAGACCATCCTGCTGCATCCCGTTTGTTCTGCGCATCTATTTGCTTCAAGATCTGCATGTTGACCGGTTTCCGAAAAATCTTCGAAAAAAAAAGAATAGCAGAGTAGGGAGATAATTACTTATTCTTTTGAAAAAAAAACCATGTCCGAGTAATATCAAACCTAACCGGAATTTTCTAAAAAATATAAAAAAAAAATGAAAAAGAAAAGCTTGCCTTTCAGTTCGACTATTCCTTTTAATCACTTTCAAAATCCAAAAAATATATAAATAAAAAATCAAAAAAAAAAATTTATTGTTTCATTTGTAGCACCTCTTTAAAAGATTTTCAAAATTTCAAAAAAAGAGGAAGTTTAAAATGTGTAAATATTTCCTTGGTCTCTTTTCAAAAATAAATAATAAAATGAAAAACAAAACATATAACAAAATTTCATTCTTCTTTTCTTTAAAGGATTTTATTTTTTGTTTCCCCTATTTTGAGCCGATTGAACTACACGGGTCTGATTCTCACCGGATGTGAGATACGTAGGCAAACCTCATCGGTTCCGGCCCCAATTTTTTAAAAATCCAAAAAAAAAAATATATTTTCCTTTAGTTCTTTCTTAGAAAATACAAAAAAAAAAAAAAAAAATAATATAGAAGTTTTCTTTAAACTCAAATAAAAAAATAGTCTCCTCTTTCTGAAGTCTTTCATATGAAAAAATGACATAAGAATTAAAAATCAGCAACAAAAATCTAAAAAAAAAAATACTCTTTGCTTTTTAATCTCTCTTTTGTAAATGTCCATAAAAAAAATATTTGAAAATTTGAATTCCAAAATATTAGAGCTTTTCTTTAGAAGTGTTTTTGTATATAAATAAAACTCAGAAATTCCACATCGTTTTCTTAAAAGTCCCTCTTTCAAAAATTTAAGAGGCAACATCATAAATCAAAAAAAATATACATTCCTTCTTCCGTAGAAAAGGTGAAACAAAAAAAATCAACCAAACATATTTTCTTTTTTTGTTAAAAAAAAAATAATAAAAACAAAAAAATTTCCCAAAGTTCAAGTCAAAAGCAAATAAATTTTTTAGAAGTCTTTCTTTAAAAAATAAAACAAAAATCAAAATAAAAAAAAATTCCTTTCTTCTTTTAAAGCTTTTCTTTCAAAAAATTCCAAAAAAAGGGTTAGTTTAGTTACTCCATTTTCGATGACCGAACTACGCCGGTTTGATTCTCGCACGGGGTGAGATACGTAGGCAACCCTCGGCGGGTCCAACCTCCCGTTTTTGCA